>NC_045774.1:51795689-52101465 GCF_008692025.1 Phocoena sinus
GAGATCCAATCAACAACAAAAATCAGGTCATGTCACGTACCCTACTCAACATCTCCGAATAGCTGCCATCACACTTAGAATGAAATCCGAACTATTACCTCTCCAGCCTGCACGATCTGGCCCCTAACCACCTTGATCATTCAACTCCAGACACTCTGACCTTCTTGCTGTTGCTCAAAAATGCCCAGCCTGTTCCTGCCTGAGGACCTCTGCCTTCCACTTGCTCCCCCTCCTCTCTGGAACCCTCTGCTACAAGCTCTTCACTTGACCAGCTCCTTCACTTCATCCTGTCCCTACCCACACATCACCTCCTCAAAGATAACTTCTGTGACCATCAGATACAAAACAGCACCTCGTCACTAGCCATCCCCTCACCCTGCTTTTTCTTCACAGCATTTATCACTACCTGAAATTGTGTTAGATGTATACATATTTTTAACCTGTATATTATCCATCTTCCTTAGAGAATGGAATACAAGTCCCTTTAAGGCAGGGATTTTTCTCTTGTTCAATGATGTGTCCACCAAACCTAAAACAGTACCTAGCACATTATAAGAGCTTAATATATCTTTTCACTTTATTTTCTAAGAATGAATGGATGAATAAGTAACAAGGTTTTTTTTCTCTCTCTCTTAAAAACAAACAAAAGAGCAGCACAGAGGCACTCATCTCTGGTTGGACAAATCCCCCTTGTCTTTAGCTACTTGCCCAGCTTTATCTCACCTACTCCTGGGTCTCTGTATCTCTAAATCCTTTAAAACCAACAACTTAAATTGCTCCAACTTATGACACATACAATCCTACAAATGACCACAGAAAGGGTCAGGGCCTTCAAAGGTTCTCCTTATAAAGAGTTGGATGTGCAGTCACAGAACTGCTCGCCATATTTTAAGTGATATGAAATCATTCTATCAGAACAGAATGCAAGATAACACATCATTTATTGGATCCATATAGAAATCACCACTTTATCACGGAATGTTTGGCAAAGGCCTGTGAAGCAGACTGGCAGTCATCATACCTCAAAACTCCTATTACACACTGAACCCCCAAAATATACTTATTGGGGTAGAAGCCTGCTCTCTTTATACTAATTAGCTAGTTAAGAAAGTGAAACACTCAGTTTAAGTTTGTGTGACAAAAATTGGATGCAAAGTCTTTCATTTATGTCACAAATTCTACTATCTCTGTGGAAAAAAAAATAATTTCAAAGTCAAGGCAGTTGTTTTTCCACAGTCAAAAGTGGTTAAATACTTTTAAATACATTTCAACATATTTATGAAGGAATTTTTCTACATGCTTCCAAAGCTCCCTCATAAATCAGTGTAATGTTTCCAAGGCACATTTGGAAGTAAAAAATATGCATCTACTAACTGTATTTTCTTCTATCAGAAGATGAGTTAAGCAGAAAATACATTAATATCTGAATTTATAATAGGAGAGGTTAACCCTTAACCATAGCAAACTAATGAGGAATATTTTACCACAGGAGGATTAATCAGGGCTCTTTTAACACTATGCAATTTGACATTTTGAGGACTTAATCAAGAAAGAATTTTATTCACCTATTTACTTTTCATCATCAGGATGCCTTACAAAGACAACACATGTCAAGCTCACCATTCTTAAGCTTAATCTCACTGCCTTAAGAAAATGTTAATTTAATTAATATTCCATAGCTTTTACAAATAGTTCTCACAGAAGTAACGCTACTACACTTATGTCATCTCCGGGCCAAATTCAGCTCAAACATTCAGAAAATATCAATATAGATGTGGTGCGCTCCAAAGGCTGGACCTGACTAACCCTCTGTTAGCAATGAGACAATAACACAAATTCTGGGAGGTTGTGATTACTGGACACTGGCTTCTATCTCCAGCCGTTGATGATCTCTATCTTTGTTAAAGACTACAGGAATTTCATTTAACTAGAGTGCTCAGTAAACTGCAGAGTTCAAGCATCTTTTATGGATTCATTAAACCATTGATCTGCCTTCTAGAGCTTGTAGTAGTGCCCCGCTCTGGCCCACAGCCTGTGTTTACAGAGAATGCAACAGACTGGCTTTGTAACCTCCAAAGGCAGTCTGTCAGGAGACATTAGATTCCGCTGTGTGCATGGCCACCCTATGAGTGGATTGTAATTTAGGGAATTTCCCATTCTCAGTCTGAGCGGCTGGGGCAGAAATTAAGTGGCCTTCTGTAGCAAGATTTTCTTTATTCCTTCCTAATCTGTGATAATAAGAACAAAGAGCAAAGAGCCCAAGGAACAAAGAATTGCACTTGGCTTGCCCAGTTCACACTTTTGCTTACGTGTACAAAAGCTATCCAGAGGTACTGAGATGGGGGAGAAATAAAAATAAACACGAGTGTGCCTATAGTTTGCATCTCCTGCATATGGCCCTCTTGGGTGTACTAGGTTTTATGACCAGACATTGAAAAAGTATATGAGAGAAATTCTGGACTCAAACTACTATCTCAAAATATCTCATAGCAAGCCACCTGGCCTGTCTTATGCATGCACTTTTTTAGACAGTTAACATTTTTAACAAAGCATTTGAATTAACAGAGCATAACTACAATCCCACGAAAATGCACAATCATCTCTCTTGGTTTATCTAGACAGTGCACTAAGCCCTCTTAGAAACTTCTCTCCCCTCTAGTCATTACTAGTAAGGTCTCATGACACCTTCCTTTTAAAATCAGGCACAAAGAGACTCTGTGCTGCACGTAGCTTATGACTGGAGAAGCACATGAAAATGACCCGTTAGATAATTCTTTAAAAGCTCATTCTTCAGATAAACCTGAACACTGTTAGCAGCAAGGTGAGAAAGTCGGCAAGACAATGACTGGATCAATAAGGAGAACGCAGGTCCGAGATAACTAGATCCCTTCCTGATCACCTGTTTCCCTGAACTGCCCACTACCCAAACAGACACCAGACTATGAACTGGAAGCAAGCACATTCATCACTCTGCAGCCCAGTCACCAGAGCACAATGCGGCTGATGCAATCTGACACTTTGCTTCATGTTAAAAGGGAGCGTGCCTTTGAGATGGATTGGATAATTACCGGCAGTTCAGATGAGAAAAACCTGCTTTAAGTGTATAGCAGGAGCTATCACCGGGATGGCCAGAGACTGACCGAAATTAACATTCAAGCATCTATGTCAATAGCCTTGGGTATTGCTCTCCAGGTGACCAGATTCAGATCTATGAAAAGTACTCCCTCTTCCTTCTGCTCATTGGAAAGAAATAGTATTGGGGCTTGAAGCTATTTGGAGTTTTAATCATCTCTTCACATTTAATCTAAAATATCTAGTGTTACTCAGAAGTTGACATCTATTCTGGGTAATAGATTAAACTTATTTCTCTGTTTCCCCCACAACCTCCCCAAATGTAGCCCATTCAAAACTAGACGTGGCTGCTATTCCTTTCTTTCAGTACAAACTTGCTCGCCCCATTCTGTTTGTGTTCTGGGAATTTCTTAGACTAGTGTTTCCCAAGTGGTGGTCAAGTGTTCTGGTAAACACAAGATCACATGCCTCTCCCCCAGGCTTCTGATCGATGGCTTCCTAGGGCATTGTGTCCCACCTGGCCTGCAGAAGCTCTGTCCTGGGACACTTTCTGCCTTTCTTCAAGAGCCCAGGCATCACTTTAACCTGACCTGCATCTTATTTCTCTGGCCAGAATTCTCCTGTTCTACCCCCACCCCCCAACCCTGAATGTGTTTCAAAGGACTAACGCTGTCCCTCCCCTCTGCTGGTGCTTTTTTCATAGGTTCTCATTTGCAGCAGCTCATCAACATTCCATCCCATATTTCAAAATATGAGAGAACAAGAAAACAGGTGGGTTTGTTGTTCTTTCCCCAAAGCTTCCAGAGGACACCCCTGTTTGCTGCAACCAAAAGGGAACTAACTCAGCCACTGGCCTGCAGATTAAAGGCAGAGGCCATGCTATGTGCAGGCAGTGGGCAGGCTTGCAGCACAGACACTGCAGAAGCAAAGCAATCATCCCCCAGGGCAGGGTGCAGGTAGACAGACCCAACAGGCTCACTGGCACCCCATAAAATCACGGTGAATCCACAGGAAGAAATCCAGTGCTCCCTAAGCATTCCTGTCAATCAAGAATATTTGCAAACAACTGGCAAAAGCAAGTCTGTGGCTTGAGCTTCAGGCAGTCAGGGGACATTAATTACAAGTAATTTAATGTCCTTCCCTAAACCTTCATGAATGATAGCCATTTTGCAAATTAAATCTTGCAGGTGTTTAAAGGAAAAAAAGTAGACAGGTTAATCACAAGATTAACAAGGCAATTGTTACACATTTCTTTTGCACTAGTAGGTTCTGTAACGAAGTTTGAAACCGAGAATCTTCCCCAGGATATATTCAAGTTTAATAAAAAGGCCAATAGTCTAAATAAAATGTAACTCCAAATAATATGATGATACATGCTGTGTATCCAGGGACATAGTTTGAAAGTAAAGGAAATGCTTATGACACAATATTCCCCTCGTTGAACATTTGTTACTATTATCATGTTGTTAGATCTTAATGATATCATCTGCAAATGTTGTTTCTATCTATATAACCTTTTTATTTTTAATTCATCCTTATCTATTATCTACATAGGTTTCTTTCCCCTATAGTCTGTGGAGGAACAGCAACACTGTGATATTGAAGAAGTATTCCCATCTATTCTTGTCTCAGGTTATGGAAAAACTAGAACGAGGAAGCAAACTTTGGTACTGTTAGGAATTTGTGTCTATTATTAAAGTATCGATGCCACTAATCCACAAAGAACACTATAAATTTGGTATCTGAACAAGGAAAGAAAACAATCATTCTTTACATTGCCTGCGCTGGACACCTGTCTTGAATTTTGATTTCTTGCTTGATTTGTGGGCATCAGTTTAGACAACAGGATATTTCCTGTGCAGAAGGAAAAAGATCAAACACAGGATATTTGGAAATGACTACTATTTGTGACCTTGTTTGTTACTCTTGTTTTAAGTGGGATAATGGTTACAAGGCATCACTCCCTTAGGAAAAAATATTTTTGTGTCTATTATTGTGCAGAGTAAAACTGGTATTAGTTGGACCAAACACTTCAGCATCTCTTGCAAAACCACTAAGGAGTCCACAACTTTCCAACTCCTAGGCAAATCACTAGGTTAGAAATGTTCTCAAGTTCTTCTCTACTTCTGGCCTCAAGAAGGGGCTGGGAAGAGAATGAGCTATTAGGTCCCTGAAAAGTTTCCAGTGCATTAAGTAATGAGACTGACATCCCATTGTTCGGCTGATGCCATAGACTACAAAAGTATTTTTCTTACCCGTTGTTTCAAACACTTTTGAGTCAGCAATTGAACCTGATGGGGATAAGGATTCTACGAAATATGATTATGAATTAATACTATACACTTCTTAGAGCCAACATCCTGAATTGTGTACGCTAGTAGTTAGGTTCCTTAAATGAATACAGCTGTGACTCACAGTTCTAGCAGAAGCATTCTGAAGAAAGCGTACATACTTACAGTAATCCAAACTACTCTTCGAATTAAATTTTAAATTGGTTTAAAGATATAACCTATATGGCATAAAGGGTTAACTTGGCTTCAGTCCATCCCACCTTACTTCACAGCACCAGGGTTTAGGAGAGAGGGATGTGACATTCTTAACCTACTCCATCAAACAAACACAGAGACCTCTGGAAAAAGGTTTGAGAAGCAAATGAAATTTAAAGAGCCCGTTTGCAGTGGGCCTTCGTTTTGAGAGCTGGGCTATTTTTGTCCTTGTTTTTAGCAGAAAAGCAGTTCCTGCCTCTATCCCCAAGCATTTGTGACGAGGATAGCAGGGGAAGCACAGGCACAGCTGTCCAAATTACAATCACAAATGCAGGTGTTGCTCAGACACAAAACAGAGGTCAGCTGAATACTGCTCCTAATTAGCTACCTTTTCTACTAGGATTTTTCTTTGTAAAGTTATGCATGCGATTTGGGTTCAACTTAGAGACCATTTTTAGATCCCAGCATGCTATCCACCAAGAAGCGGGCTGTCATTATAAAGCATAATTTACAGCGTAGTTAATTTTACATGTTTTTTTAGATTCTACATTATACCTAAGGCAAAATTCTGTTCTGCATACACATTATTCACTGTTTTCCATCCAGTTCTCATTATTTAAAAGTGTAGAATTTAGCCAGAAAATCTTTTAGGTAGGGATGGGAAGAATTCTGCCCTCTTTCTAAGATTAAGAAAGTCCACAGTTTTAATAATGAGGACTAAAGACTTTGTCAAATGATACAAGAACAAAAGTAGCTATTCGCTATTGTCTTCAGTGGGGAACACCCTGGGGCTTATTACAGCAGTTCTTAGAAATGGCAGGATGGAGACTGGTATCTAATACAATCCATTAGGAAACCCAAGCCCTAAATGAAATGACCACAAAATCCTATCAGTTAACAGAAATGCAGCAGCTGTACATGTTTATTGTAATACAATAGGATATTGTTGCAGAGATAACACTCTTAAAATTAAAAAAAAAAAAAAAAAGAATCCAGCAAGCGATGTGACCAGTTTATTTCTCTATTTGAAAAACGAGAATGTCTAGTGTGGCAGAGCTTTGGAATACATAAATAAGCATGAAGATTGCAGAGAAGACAGGTATTGTATGTACACTAATGGGCTGCTGGGATCAGCTCTCAAAGTCACTGGCTAAACTTCAAGCCACTGCGACTCCCAGGTTTTGCAGGATGTTCAAAGAACTACGCCAATAACTCCTTGTAGGAAGTGAAAAGTAATGGTCTTTCTCCCCTTGCTGATTTTACCTACTATAAGTTTTCCAAATACTAATTCCTATCTTGGCTCCCAGTTATCTATTGTTCAAAACTGTATGCTGTGGAAGTTTAAACTCAGTTTGACCTTAAACTTTATAATTACAAACATGTACACATTGTATATATGATATATATTATACATATATATATTATTATGAACTGCTTTTTCAAATTGAATCAGGTGCCTTTCATCAAAGGCTTAAAAAGTTGGATCACTATGCAAAGTGTAACATGTATCACAGGGATTGTGACAAATTCATCCTGCTTGATTTTATTCACTACAGGCAGTCCATCAAGATTCAGACGCATAACCTTCAGAATCATAAAGAGACAAAAACCCCTGTTCTATAGCCATCTTCTGGGATGGAATGCAAAGTATTTTGTTGTGGTAAGTAAGGCTTTGAAGATGAAAGCACTGGGTCCACTCTTGTGATTGTTACCCCAGTGCTCAGCATTAAAAACGGGAGCCCCAGGTCTCAGAGATCATTCTAATCCCCCTATATTAAAACAAAACGTGTCTCCCATGCGTTGCTCTAACTACCCTTCTCTGAAGCTTCACCGGCCCCTCCAAGGGAAAGTGAACTGTTGACTGTCCCAAAAGAATTCCAGACAATTTCCTTACTTGCCTCCCTGTTCCAGTGAAGATTATGAGCCTAATTCTTAGAGACTGCTCCTAAAATTCCACCCCGCTGAATTCTGCAGCCTAATTCTTTCGGCATTATGTTTTTTGGCAGAATAATGTGACCCAAATTTGCAGTAGATAATTTGCTGCAACAGTGCTTCTTGCAATGCAGTGAGCGCAAAATTAGCATTTCAGGATTACAAATAGGACTGAAAAAAAGTAGCAATTGTTTGCTTCAAAGAAGGACAGATTTTGATCTTATATTATGGAAATGGAAACGCTTAGCAAAATGTGGATGATTTTATGAATTAAGGAAAATTTACAGATCAATGGAAAATAATCAAGAATTAGCAATTTATTTCAGTAATTGGTGGCAAAATGCAACAGCGGTTCTTAAAAGATTAAGAAATTAGCTGTGTGTGTATGTGTGTGTTGTTTGTAAAGACATCATGCATTCCATTTCCCATCAATGGTGGCTAATGCTATTCTAAAAGGACATTTTTATATCTGAGATGTCTTAAAACAAATAAAACAAAACAAACAAAGAAACCATAACTATGGCTGTTCCTGTGTTCATCCACCATGATTCTCACAAACGCTCGGCTGTGTGAGCAAGGTTGGTTCATGTATTCATTATTTCATCTTTTCTCAATATCAATCAACTTTAATGTAAGGTGTCAAGAAAGACTTGACACTTTTCTTGATTAGAATTTGTGGATCAGATTTTGGAAAGAGCTAGAGCAATATTCGCAATGGGAACAAGTATAAAACTGAGTGGACTAAAGCTTTCTGGCCATGCTTCTGCGGCTAGTTTCTCAGCCTTGATAAGAAATCTCTACCACTTATCTTTCATGGACGCTAGTCTAGTACTCTACTGCTGGAGAGACACTGTAACTTAGGATACCAGCTGCGACCACCATGTCCTCATCAGATTCATTCACCCTCTCAGAATTCAAACACCAAGACAAGAGAAACTGAAGAGCAGGTTACACATTAGAAGAGGGTTCCTTATTCCAGAAGGTTAAGCATGACAGAGAAAGAGAACAGACAAAACAGAAAGAATAAAAGTACGGGGTGCGCAGTGATTTCGGCTAGAAGCTAAGAGGCGCATGCGCACAGGGTGGTGAGGCCTGAGTGGGCCGCCTCTCTCTACGGTGCTCTTACCTTATTTCTCTTGAAGTAGGCTCGTCGGCAGGCCGCAAAGCACTTCTCGCTGCAGAAGCTTTTCACCTCACTTCCCATACTCAGGGAATAGCGCTTGATTCCCACTTTCTGGCACCAGGCACACATTATTTGTACATTTGACACATCATCTTCTATAATAAAAGTATAAGAAAAATGTTCATATCAGAAGCAAACATCCCTTCAAACTTAGACACACCCTGAACCTCACAGAGCTACTTGAGGTCTGTTCTTAATTTCAGTACCTCACCACTTTCTGACCTAGTAGATAGCCAGCTCTTGGTGGGAAGACTCGGTGCTTTTTTCTTTTCTAAAAGACATCATTTATTTAAAAACCAGAGCATGACTGCAGAGCCATGAGGATTCCTTGCACTTGGTATCCTGGTACAAATGCTTATTCTGCCTGGTTAAACCAGGCTCAGTACTAATGAAGCTTGTAAAGAGACCCATTTCTTCAAAGGTACTGCTGACAGCCTACAAGATTCACACTGGGTGGGTTGCCCAGTGCTAACCTACAAATGTGATGCCCTCATGTGAACTTGGACAGTCAGGAGCCAGGCTCAATCTTGACCTGTTCCCTATGACTGTTACATGAAAGGGGGGTGTTGTTTACTCCTGCAATATAATGGTTCCTGAGTGATACTGTTACTCAAAGAAAGGAAAGATGTGAGTGGCCATCTTCTCACGATGAAAAGGCACCATCCTGGCTCACACAACAGTCTGCTGTGATACAGCCTTCCCACACTGCTGTCCTCGGGGAGGCGCAGGCCTGATTTAAATTCCCCTCCATGTGATATGGTTCGTGGTCCCTGGATGGAGGAATGGTAATGGGGGTGTCAGCCATGAGGCCTGAGGTCACACATCTGCCCAGATCATTCTCAGCCAGACTGGTGGTCCTTGTAGCTCCTATAGCACCTGCCACCCATGTCATGGGAATGCTCAGAATAATGTTAGGTGGTATGCAGATATTTTCAATATTTAAACTACTGTATATCTTTTCCTTTGTAAGAGAAGAAAACGAATTTTACTAGCACAACAAGCCCAGGATATCACAAATACTACTGCTTAAAACAAAGAAAGGCTTTTAAAGTGAGTCAGTTAATAAAATATATTGAGGAAATCATAGTGCAGGTGGTAAGACGCTGTAACAAAAATGTGATGCTGATATTCAAATGACTGAAGTCTGGGAAACAGTGGTCTCTTTACAGGGAGTGACTGTAGGAGAGACTACAAGTAGAAGTCTAAGAAATATTTTCTTGCTGCCTCCTAGGGGCTTTTACTATATCTTACGTTTTCTCAGTCTTCCCCATTGACTGTGTGTGTGTGTGTGTGTGTGTGTGTGTGTGTGTGTGTGTGTGTGTATGACTGATTGCCACTATTAGGTGCATCTCTTCCTCCCTTATCAATTTTTTTTTGTACTAACCCAGACTCATGCTCCAGACATGACTAGTAATCATAAAATGCCCAATAAGCTCTGGTATACTGTTGTCTGATTTCTGAATAAAATCCCCCAAAG
Organism: Phocoena sinus; assembly: GCF_008692025.1. NCBI lineage: Eukaryota > Metazoa > Chordata > Mammalia > Artiodactyla > Phocoenidae > Phocoena > Phocoena sinus. The sequence continues at coordinate 51,805,840 of NC_045774.1, forward strand.
ACTAATTGCTAAGCAAGGCCTGGTCCGTGAGTTGTTGACATATTCATGGTTCATAGAGTCTGTCATGCAATCATTCCATTTCCAGGGAAAAGATTTGGTTTGAGGCAGTGCGGTCATCAGCCTGCAAAATTAGAAGCAAACTAATTTGTAGTGCAGTGATAACGGCATTTTTTCCCCCTGAGTGTCATCACTCAGAACTATGTAAAGCATTTTATTTACCTTAATGGAATAAGTGTTGTCATTTTAATGATCATTTTTTATTTCACAAATTACATGTTGTAATTTATTGTTAATTATCAAATGAGACAGTATAAAAGGCAAACCTTTGATGTTAATCAAACATTTTTGATAAAATAACTTTCTTTAAATGGAGTCATAACATGAATTCAAATGTCCATACAATGACTGTGTTTAATAATTTATTCTATTCAAAAAAAAGATTTATTTATATTTTGTATGATTTCTAATATGGCATCTGTCTACATACAGACATTTTACATGGTATGAAAATTAACAAGACTCTATAATTTACTTTAGAGTATAGAGGAGTTTTAAAAATTAAATTAGAAAGACTACATTTAGAAAATAATCATCTATCATTACTAAACTAGCTAGCACTAATAGTTTCTATTTTCCCAATCCATTAGCTGCTTTAAAATCTTAAATTCCTGAAAAAGATATGATAACAGCAGAACTCTCACAAATGATCCGTTGGCAATAAGCTTGATTCTGGTGAAATCTGTAAGGAAAAAAAGATTTTATGGGGGAAATTATGTGGCCACAGAATTCAACGAGGAGACCCCACTTCCCAAGGATCCACTTTAGAACATGCATTAGGTTTCCCCTTTCCGTCTCTTCCTTTCAATAGTCTGCTTTGGGGGAAAAAAAATGTTAAGTGTTTTAGTCCTAGATCTTTAACTATCACAGACTAAAACTGAGATGACAGAGGGTGGGGAGCAAAGCTATAAGAAGACTGGGCAGCGGGCCTGAGCTCTGGCCTGGCCTGAAGGAATGATGCCTGGGGCAAAAAGGCCACTCACGGGTCTTTCTCACGCTTTACTCCATCATCACCACACAGACCTACTTGTCTTTTTTTTAGGGGAGGCAAGGATAGTTTCTTACAACAGAGATAACAAATAAACAAAAAGTAGAATTTTAAAGCAGGTTATTTTTATAAATCATTTGTACTACAAAGTAACAACACGGGAAGATGAGACAAAAGAAACTGCGTACTTTTGTATCTGGCAGTTGGAAAACTCTTAGGATGGTGGTTAGGATCTGCCTTGTTAAATAATTCAGTATCCCCATCCTTTTTTCATAAAATTCTGTTTCATAAAGGCAAACCCTTTAGAAAACTTCCATCAGATACCTCCTTTTCTGTCACCAAACTGCTATCAATAGCTAATGCTCCAAAGAAGCGTCTGATAAAGGGATTGTTCCAAAAGTTCAAGAAAACATTTTCAGATATCTCAGATATTCTAGTGTTATAAAAGTCATTTTTTATTAATACATTTAAGAAATTAAGAAAGAACTGTGATTATTAAAGTTAATTTTGTCAGCTAAAACTTAGCTCAAAATTCTGCCACCAGACATGAGATGGTGCCCCATCTTAAACAATATGACTGCACCCCTAGAAAAGTGAGATCTTCTTAAGTGCTTAAAGCCAAGGGGATAGGTTCATTTCAACAACCGCATCTTTTTTTTTTTTTTAATCTGAAACCCAGGAATCGTGTGCATGCTTTATATTAGCAAAATAAAGGGCCCAGCCCTTTAGCTTTCTGAACCTTATCTGCTTTCAAAACTTTTTTATTTAAAAAATATTTCTTCAAACTAGGGAAAAACCTGATTTCTTATATTTAGGCAAAAGGTCCCGGCCATCAGAGATGAGATTGCCTCAAAGAAAATTCACGTAACAGATCTTTCCTTACAGCCATTATTAGCCTGTGTATTTTTCATAATGAACAATGCAGCAACAAATGCAAAATGCTTACAGCATTATATCACATTCCCAAAGTGAACAGTTTATATAACATAGTAAATTTTTCATATGATAATATCATATAAATATGCATCAGTCAAAATATGCATGTTTCAGTTAATCATGAAAAGTCTGTACCACCTCTTTTGGATTTAATTAAGCAAAATATTTAGGGCATTATCTTTCCAATCTAATGTTCAAAGAGCTATAGAACATTATTCTACTTTACACCCCAGAAGGAGAAATTTAGATTCATTACTCTGAGATAAAATCCAAATTGTATTTATTTATCATAGTGCAGAGAAGTATGAAGTCAAGCATTTGTGGAATGCCTTGCTGAAGCTGTTTGAGAGACTGCTTTATCTGGTGACTTAAAAATAAGGATGGCCATTCTAGGGGCATTTTAATTGGCTATGAACATGCATACTAGCTTACCTGACCAGAGCCCAAATAAAATCAGGTGGGCCTTAACGAACCCCAAGTGATTAAACTGTAGATTTACCACCCCTCTGTAACTTTCATGGGAATCCAAGACTGAGGAAAAAAGTCTGAAAGTATCTGCTGGTGATATTTCTCTCTTCCAACAGTTCCTAGAATGCACATGTCCAGATAGTCATTTCAAGACCTGAATTATATGAGACAAGCTGCAAGACAATCTGAAGTGATTCCTGTATGTTCTCCGTGCCGTGAGATGAAAGCACAGGTAACACTCTACCAATCTATTTGTTGAAGAAGGTATATTTAAGAACAGAATAAAGACATGGCCTGAAAGGCAGGCAAAAAACTAGGATTAAAGTTTGCTTTCTTTGCAGCCCTTCTTGTAATAATGGAATTCCAAAAACTTTAAGGCAGTCTGATTTAAAAGTCTCTATAGAGACTCTAATTTAAGAGTCCTATAGAAGCTTTTGTACAATTCCCTGTGTTCCAGAAATAAACATAAGGGAGACCCAGAGAAAATCTGGACCACTGAGTCAAAGGGAAAATAATGATAGTTAGCCATTATTTACTATTTAATAGGTGCCAGGCACAGTGCTAAATTCTTTAAATCCATCACTTAGTCTTAATCACAGCCACTCCCCCGCAGGCAGGCACTAACATTATCCCCATTGTGCAGATGGGGAAAGTGAGGTTTAGAGATTAAGTGATTTTCTCCAAATCACACAGCCAGTACAAACCAAAGCCAAGATGAAGCCCAGGGCATCTGGCTCTAGAGCCCAAGCTCTTGACCACTACACCTTAGAGACCACAGCCTTTCTAAATGGGTGAGATTATACACCATCCACACAGACGTCCCTCCACAAAAAGGACTAAAAGGTGTCACAGACTCTGCTACTTACACAGCACACTGCTCCATGACACACTAATAGACAAAGAAAATGGAATCCAAATGGTCAAAAAGTCTTTGAGGAGACACCTGAAGTGTTAATCGATATTTGTTGACTGATTTTTTAAAAAACAAGTTAAAGGCCCACAGTGCAAGCCTTTACTTCTTTATGACTATGAGACTTGGATTTGCTGCAAACATTCTGTCTGAACTTTCACCAGCGAGTGCCACTTGAACATTAAATGATGAGACAGAACCAATATACCTGGATCTCAGGAAGCAGTCATTCTACTCACAGGCAAGCAATACTCTTCCCAGCTTTTTCTTTTGTAAGGGCGGGCAGTCACAGCAGGACATGAATGAGACTGACTTTCCATGTGGGTGAAGTGGGGAACCACTTACATGTGTAACTTCAAAGATGCCAATAAGAATATCCTAGCTTCAAAAAGTATCCTCAATTGCTCACAAAAATTTAATTCTACCATTAGAGAGTAATTTCCTGGGCTAAATATTTCTTATATCCTATTAAAACACAAATTCCCTGAAAGCAAGAAGGCTCAATATGTATTTGTCTATAGTGATTTATGCTTTAAAATGAGTGATTCTTTCCTAAGAACAAGTTTTCACAGAGAGTGAGGAGAAGGGCTAAGGACAGGGCTCCAATGAGAAAAGGGGAGGGCAGAGATGGGAGAGGCTAGGACAAAAGAAGCCTCTGGTCACTACTTTGCTAATGTCTAGCCCTGGGCATATAGGTAGAGCAAGCTGAGGGCTGCCAAGTAAAGGCAGAGTGGACAGAAAAACTACTGCCTGATCATCATGTAGCACAATGTCAGATATTTCCAGAATGACTTTTAGATGTGAATTTACAGCACCGTGGAAGTTGAAGGAGGTGGGAGGAATGGCATATCGCTAGGGATCTCTAGAAAAGAAAAGCAACAGGCAGATCCACTTATTACAGCTCAAGGGGGTGACTTTTTGTTAAGCAAATGAGGTAACAAATATATACTCCTTTGTGAACCTAAGTCACTATTATTTGAAAGAGATTGTGATGGAGTATGGAGAGATGGAGACAGAGGAAATGGGTGAAAGTATTAATACTGCCCCTTCTAGTTGTGTGATGTGGGCAAGTCACTTAAGGGATAGTAATGCCCACCGTAACTCTAGCTGTGGTGAGGATCAATCCAGAGAAAGTAGACACGTTCTTCATGTAAATGAGCCTTCCTTAGAATTACTGGCAATTAGAGCCATAAGAAAAGGGTAGGTGTCACAGCAAAGGAAAACATAAACAAGACGAAAAGACAACCCTCAGAATGGGAGAAAATATTTGCAAATGAAGCAACTGACAAAGGATTAATCTCCAAAATTTACAAGCAGCTCATGCAGCTTAATATCAAAAAAACAAACAACCCAATCCAAAATTGGGCAGAAGACCTAAATAGACATTTCTCCAAAGAAGATATATAGATTGCCAACAAACACATGAAAGGATGCTCAACATCACTAATCATTAGGGAAATGCAAATCAAAACTACCATGAGGTATCACCTCACACCTGTCAGAATGGCCATCATCAAAAAATCTACAAACAATAAATGCCGGAGAGGGTGTGGAGAAAAGGGAATCCTCTTGCACTGTTGGTGGGAATGTAAATTGATACAGCCACTGTAGAGAACAGTATGGAGGTTCCTTAAAAAACTAAAAATAGGACTACCATACAACCCAGCAATCCCACTACCGGGCATATACCCTGAGAAAACCATAATTCAAATAGAGTCCTGTACCACAATGTTCATTGCAGCTCAATTTACAATAGCCAGGACATGGAACCAACCTAAGTGTCCATCTACAGATGAATGGATAAAGAAGATGTGGCACATATATACAATGGAATATTACTCAGCCATAAAAAGAAACGAAATTGAGTTATTTGTAGTGAGATGGATGGACCTAGAGTCTGTCATACAGGGTGAAGTAAGTGAGGAAGAGAAAAACAAATACCATACGCTAACACGTATATATGGAATCTAAAAAAAAAAAAAAAGTGGTTCTGAAGACCCTAGGGGCAGGACAGGAATAAAGACGCAGATGTAGAGAATGGACTTGAGGAAACAGGGAGCGGGAAGGGTAAGCTGAGATAAAGTGAAAGAGTGGCATGGACATATATACACTATCAAATGTAGAATAGATAGCTAGTGGGAAGCAGTAGCATGGCACAGGGAGATCAGCTCCGTGCTTTGTGACCACCTAGAGGGGTGGGATAGGGAGGGTGGGAGGGAGACGCAAGAGGGAGGAGATATGGCGATATATGTATATGTATAGCTGATTCACTTTGTTACACAGCAGAAACTAACACACCATGGTAAAGCAATTATACTCCAATAAAGATGTTAAAAAAAGGGTAGGTGTCAGCTGTGTGCAATCTGGAGAGGCCCAATGAGCAGGCGCCAGTTTCTTCAATCACATCCCCCACCGATGGATGACATCTGTAGACTCACTAACTCTGAATACAAAGAAAAACCCAGTAATTGGTTAAATTTCAATAACTCAGGCTATTTAAGAATAAAGCCATTAGATTTATAAAAGCTTCACTTACATGTATTCTTTTTTAAAATTACTTAATTTGAATTAATAGTTGACAGGGTGTTGCCAAATATATCACTGTACTGCCAGATATTCTGTAATTAATAGATGGGAATTCTTTGTAATTATCACATCAACTATCCACACATGGGTGGGTCTTTCTACACACCTGAGAAGTTTGCTCTTTTAAGAAATATCATAGTAACAACTGAAAATGTCTGCCGCCTTGGTAACTGAACTATCAAAAATGCCAAAGAATAGAGTCTGAATTAATACAGTTTTATTGCACTTATTTCTCATTAAAAGGAGAGATGCAGTTACATGACAGCAGTTCCATACAATTATGATTCTTTAGAGTACCTAAAATTATCCCTAGTTTTCTTTTGGAAATAGAATTATTTGAAGTGATTCAAGATTTTAAACAGTCAACACCCCTCTAAATAGAGTAGTGCTCAACCCCAAAATAAAATCTAAATTGTTATCTATAAACTAAAATTTGGTTCCAGTATGTAAAAGGAATGAGGCACATATTACACAAAATGACAGGAAAATGATGAATTGAAAGTTCATTTTCAATTTTCTAATGGAAGTTTTCTAGCTGATTTTTAAATTATTTATGTATATGATACATATACATGGGGGTGTATATATATGTGTGTGTGTGTGTATACATATATATATTATATATACATATACATACATATACAGGTCACATACACACACATATTTGTAAAAGATATGACTTCAAAATGAATTAAACATTTACATCCAGGTGCAGGTCCCTGTGTTATGTCACTGGTCAAGAACGATGAGTTGACTAGGACATGGCCCTGCTCCCAAGAGAACAGGCAGAAAAGTGTGTGACCCATTATTTGACAGGGAGAATGTGATAAGAGAGGAGTTCAGAAGCCTCTTTGAGCCTAGAGAGCACAGCTTCTGAGTTGGGTCTTGAAGGATTTGGAGTGGGAGAAAGTTCAAGAGAAGGAGGGAAAGGACAGAGGACCAGCAGGAGCCAGGAAGTGGCAGACACACTCAAGGATGGGGAGGAGCCCTGCAGCAGCTCAGCCACAACAACTGCATGAAGAGAAAAGTAGGAATTAGACTGGGGCTGTGGGGCCTGCATGAGGAGTCCCTTGAATATCATCTTGCTCTGGGGTGGGAGGGGTTCCTCTTCATTCCACAGGTAATGAGGAGCTCCCAAACATTTCTCACAGGACATGACAGGAGCAGAGATGGGCTGAGAAATCTTACCCCAGCAGGGTGGATCAAGAATTCAGAAGACTGGGGGCTTCCCTGGTGGCGCAGTGGTGTGAGAGTCCACCTGCCGATGCAGGCAGGGGATGCGGGTTCGTGTCCCGGTCCGGGAAGATCCCCACATGCCACGGAGCGGCTTGGGCCCGTGAGCCATGGCCGCTGAGCCTGCGCGTCCGGAGCCTGTGCTCCACGACGGGAGAGGCCACAACAGTGAGAGGACCGTGTACCGCCAAAAAAAAAAAAAAAAGAATTCAGAAGACTGGACTCTTGTTCCACATCGTAGAAAAAAAGCAACATGAGAGGCAGCATCAATGACTCATTCACTTTTGTGTGTTCAGTGACTAGTACATAGCAATGCGTAAGCTATGTTGAATGAATGAATAAAAGGATAGATGGATGGATGGATGCAGAGGAAAGGAGATGAAGTTTCTGAACCCATAGAATAACATTTCTAACAGTAGAAATGAAAAAGAAAGGACAGATTTAAGAGTGAGAGACCTAAACAATCACCAAATATAAGAATGTAACTCACCCAAATTCAGAGAATTCTTCTACCTGTGTCCTCTAGTCAAAGCACACCAGGAAAAGTCCAAAGAGTTCTTTGTGAAAATTGTAGTCAAATTCAAAGTGAATTTGCCTTACTTCCAGTGTCCCTTCCTCACTTATTTTCTCAACATTCGAACAAAGAAGGTAATAAAAGGATGAGATCCCATAAAGTCACAAAATAGTAATTCTCTCTTGAATACCATACTGAACTTGGATTCTTTAACAGACACTACTGAGCACGTGTGTCTGCAGCTCCTTGACATTAACTTAAATACTTTCACTGATTAGCCAGAGTAAGAACTTCTGATAAGTCTCCTTGACAATCTCACCTCCACGTCTCAGTACTCATTATAGAGCGTTTGTCTTCCCTATGTACCCACCCTAAGAAGCTGGAATAAGAAAGGAAGAGGATAGAACTTAAGAGTAAGGAAAACCCAGAATCCTCTATGCAACATTTCTCAAAATACACCCCCCCACAGAACACTAATACTATGGGATACTTAAAGGGGTGTTATTTTTTTAAAGACTTCCATGGTCAAATGTGCATGGAAAACACTGGGCTGAACAACAAGTTCTTTACTGTAAGACTTTTGGGCTCCACCAATGTGTAATTAGAAATCTTCACGAGGGAGATAAGAATGGCTGTATTTCACAAATTTGACCAGGGACAGGTATTTTCACAGAGAATCCACAAGACTGGATTTCTAAGGATGTCTCCCTGGGATGTTCTGCTCTACTACCCTACATTAGTGCTGAAGCATGAGCACTTCCATGTGGGCCATTAATTTATGAGGAAGGTTTCTCCTCTGTTGCCCAGAATTGGATCCTCCATTGCCAGGAGTTTTGTCTGCACTGGGCAGAAGGACAAGTCCAACAGCCGTGTGGCCAGTGCTGGGTTTGCTGACCAACACCCACCAGCCCTCAATAAACACCACCAGACTGAACAAAGACACCCATGGTCCACTAAGTCCTGTGGTGTCTGCTATAGCCATCATATACAGAGAAGGCAACCCTTTACCTGTAAAGTCCTGCAGAGAAAATGGCAGAAATTAATAAGGCAATGGGAGAGTAACACTGCTCTTAATAGACTGGATAATTCATGTTCACTGGCTGGTTGCAATGGAAAAGAAGCTTGAGTAAACTCTTGTCCCCCATCCCTGAGTCCTGGATTTGACCCTCTGTCCAATCTCAGGTGCCCTGGGACAATGATGGGTTTGCTCTCCACCGGACCCTTCTCTCCTACATGGCTAAAGTCCACACACTGAGTCCCAGCATCTAGCCAACAAATGCACATGATTAGGGACAAGGGAGCAAGGTCAAAAAGTGTGCACGAGCACACGCATCACTGCTGGAAAAGCAATTCCAAGCCACTGCCCTGCATAGAGGGGCATCATCTCCAAAGAAACACAAATAGCAGCATATTAGGACTAAAGGGTCAAGCTGCTTTATATAGGACTTCAACGCAGGAAAAGTATACCCGTTACCCACTATTTATCTGAAGGGCTCATTTCCCCTTCTGAAATCTGGCTGTCCCATTAATTACACTTAATGGGCCCCGCAGTGGTTGACAAATCTCCCCAGAGGGGGAACCTTAATTGTAGACAAAGGATTCATTTATATACTCTACTTTGTGCCAGGCACTATACTAGGGGCTGCAAATACACTGGCAAACAAGACAGACACGATCCCAATCCTCAAGGAGGTTTCCACGGCCGCCCCTAGCATAAAATGCCAACATGCAGTAGAAAAGGACTGTGGGAAAACCAGGCCTGCTCCCAGGGCTCTGTCACCACTGGGGGTGTCACAGGAGCCAGGTGTGCTTGGTGACCACAAAGCAGGTATAAGCAGCCCCACTGTGACTGACCAGCACACCAAGTCCCACCTCTCAGCATTCCAGGCAGTTCTACTAAGCAGCATACCTGCTGGGGCTACCATCCTAGGGGAGGGGAACTGACAGGCTAGAGACCAGGGGGTCAAAGGGACACGTGGGGAGGGTAAAGCCTTCGCATCAAGCACCACTGTCTCCTCCTCAGCCCCTCCTCTTCAGTCTCCTTCAGCAGACTGAAGAATGGGAAGAACTCCACTCAACTAAATTTGTTAAAAGAACCAAGATGAACCCACTGGAACACTGTCAAAAAGATAATTTACTCCCCTCTTCACCTTCCCATCTTAAAATATTCATTTAGATTTCTTGAATGAGAATGATGAATGATGGAGGGGCTCTCTGAAGGGGCCCCATGTCAATCCCTACTTGGGAATGTGATGGGACATCACGTGCCAGAACAGCGCCACTATGGGAAAGGGGGAGGGTCACACCCACTGAAACCTTTCAGAGTCCTCTCTTCTCTCTGCATAGTCCCCTTGGGCCATAGTATTTATGCACTCCTGTGACTCCAGCTACCATCCATATGATGAAGATTTCCAAATCAACACAGTTACTTCTCAGTTTATTTCCAACTGCCTCCCAGCATCTTAACCTGCCATGTCCAAAGCTACATACACACCTTTCCCCTAACCTGTCCCTTCACTGTGTTTCCCATCTCAGTTCCTGGCCCACGCATCCATGCAGTTACCTGCTAGCAGAAATCTGGTCTCTTTCCTGCCCCTTTCACCTCCCACATTCTGATTAATCACCAGGTCCTCCTAAATATTTTTATAATATTGCATTCATTCATTCAATTACTATTTACCCAGTCTAATTGCATACCAGGCGTTACTCTAGGCTATACGAGACCCATCCTCACGGAGTTTACTGCTGTCGGTTCCAGTGAAGCCACCAACACCTCTCACCCGTACTACAGGTGGCCTCCCATTTCACTCCCATCTAGCTCATTCCCTCCACTCTGGAGGTGAGGAATTCTTGCGAAACACAAGTCTGATCACTGCTCTCACCTGCCCAAAACCCTCCAGTGGCATCCACTGCCCTCCAGAAGTTGGAACTCCTCAGCATGGCCTCTCCATGGCTCCCAGGATGAGGCCAGTCTCACAGCTTGTCTACTCTCGGGCCTGTGGCTTCTTTTGCTTTCCTTGAGGCTCTCTCCTCTGAGTCTTTCCATGTGCTGCTTCCTCCCTCGACCACAACCTCAAAATCCTTGACCAATTCAGTCCTATTGCTCCTCCATATCTTAAACCTCCTCCTATGGGAGCCTTTCCTGACCCTGAACCTGGTCAGATTCCAAAGCACCCTGGACTTGTTCATCAACACACTTGATTGAGATTTCTTTTTAATGTCTGTCTCCTCCACCAGACTGTGAGCTAGTTGAGACAGGAACCATATCTGTCTTATTCACTAGAATGAAATGTCTGACTTTGGGCCTCAGCATAAGGAGAAGAAAAAGCAGAATGCTTACTAGATGTACCTTGGGTGATTGGATGTCCAGGGCAGGGGCAGGGGGTGGGGGAGGAAGCCAAGGGCACCATCTTTGCTAACCACTCAGAACAAAGTTGCCTTAGAGGGAAACACCAGTGAAAAGCCCCAGGACAGAATGCAATCGTTATTTCCACTCTCCTTGGCCAAGTCCATGAACTAAGTCTTCTCAATTTAACAAGAACTTTGAGAAGTCAGCATTGGGAATGTCCCTAGAATAACACGAGTTACCAACTTCACCATCACTCCTCTCTCTTAACCAAACCTTATTTATACCTTCAAATAATTAATTGCAAACAGTTCAGTCAAGCCTAAGTTAATTCCAGAAACACATCCACCCTCTACAAGCAAAGGGAAGTACAGCTGACGTTTCCTCTTATTTCCTATTAGCATCTTAGCTCTTTGGTGATCTGGGGCAGGGTGTTCTAAAATCCTAGCTAGGTCATACCCCCAAAAGAGTTTATAGAATGCCAAGAAAAGTTCTAGGCTGCCTCATGGATCACAGAGGTGTGTGATTTATAATCCATGTTTAGATGGTGTCCCTACTTCTGCCATGAAAGCAACTCAGTGACCTTGAGAAGGTCATTTACTCTCTCCAGCCTCATTTTCCTCATCTGTAAAAGAGGAGATTTAGCTAGATGATCTCCTAGGTCCCTTCTAACTAAAAATCTAGGACTCTAAATCTCTCAAAATAACAAGATCCATTTAAAGGAGGGCAGCCAAGGGGTAATCTTTTTCCTTTCTTTTTTTTCTTGAACCCCTCACTTAATTTCCTTCCTTTTTTCTCCTTCTGTATGGCCACCACTATTGTCCCTTGCCCTTACCACAAGAGGCTTAGAAAATTCTTTGGCTGATGGGACAATTTTAGAAGTGGACCTTTCTAAGCTCTCCAATATTTGCACCACCACAAATCTGGTACCCTCTTTTTTTTTTTTTTTTTTTTTTTTTTTTGCGGTATGCGGGCCTCTCACTGCTGTGGCCTCTCCCGCCGCGGAGCACAGGCTCCGGATGCGCAGGCTCAGCGGCCATGGCCCACGGGCCCAGCCGCTGCGCGGCATGTGGGATCTTCCCGGACCGGGGCACGAACCCGTGTCCCCTGCATCGGCAGGCGGACTCTCAACCACTGCGCCACCAGGGAAGCCCCCTGGTACCCTCTTTTTAATCCTTCAGTATATATTTATGCTTCACTTTAAAGGGACAAACATGAATGTTTATAAAATTCTAACTTTTTATATTATTTTCCATTAATTTCTGATCTTTCAGTGTGGACCTCCACACACATGGTATTTTATGCTGAGTTTCCCAGAAAACAGAATCTGAGACAAAGATTTGCATGCAGCTGGTTTACTGGGCGTGTGATTCCAGGAAGTAGGGGGTGGGGGACAACGGGAATGAACCTGGGGAGGATGAAGAGCCAATGTAACGATGTGATACTAAGTTGGCCACTATTAAGGAAGACTGGTATTCAATCATAAAGAACAATCTTTGGAGTATGTGACATACATTTCATAACTCTTTACCCAGGGGACAAAAAGGAGAAAGAATTTATTCATCACATCTATGCCCCATTGACCTAGTGTGTTAATTCCCCTATATTTCTGGTTTGCATTTGTGGGCACACAGCCAAAAAGATTTACACAAAACTCGTGCTGCCGTATCAGGGAAGTCCCAGAGCAAGAAGCTAGGGACATATGCCACAGGCATGAGGCAAGATCCTTTCAGAATGCACATGCCTAAGCTGTCAAACTACTATAGCAGTCACTATGGGGCCAAGAGGATCTAGGGTGGCACATAAGAGGTGTCCCATACTCAGAGTTGTCATCACTATAGAGCCTGGTTTCTCAACCATGGCACTATGGACATTTTCAGCCAGATAATTCCTTGTGTGGGACTGTCCTGTGCATTGTAGGAGGTTTAGCAGCATCCCTGGCCTCTACTCACTACACACCAGTACCACCCCCTCTCCCAGCTGTGACAACCAAAAATATCTCCAGATATTGTCCAATGTCCCCGGGGGGGGGGTGCAAATTTACTCCCTGATAAGAACCACTGGTGTAGAGTAATGTATATCCTACTTTTGTCACTCACCCAGTGCCCCTTCATTTCTCTCCACTTTACACGGTATCTAAAGCAGCTCTCAAGTAGACCACTGTGAGAGATATTTATGCCTCATGCCTATAACTTAATTTTTAGGCTTCACCATGATATACTTCACATAAACAGGTGATAATTCCTTAATAATAAGGAATGATGAGATTTTAAATACTCCATGTGAGAAAGCTATGAACAGACTAGACATAGGACAAAAATGTTGAAATTACATTCTAGGGTTTAGTTGCTGAAATCAAGACAAGAAGGAATTAAATTTTAAAAAAAATTTTGAAACCTAGGTCTTTAAGTCAAGGACTCAATATCTTTTGAGACAAGGATTTTTTTCTCTGAATTATGCATATGTAATATACACACAATTTCACATTCAACTTCAAGGCCCACACTCACCCACCTAAGCCCATCCAAGGAACCCCTAGGAGACAATGTTAACTACAGTTGACGAGAATTTAAACTGTTTCCAGTTTTTAACTATTATAAATAAATGCTCCATAAAGGTTCTTCCAAATGTTTTTGGCATATATATACATATATATATATATACATATATATATGTATATGTATATATATATACAGAGAGAGACGAACAGACATTTATGTTGAGTATATATCTAGGATGGAATTATTGGATAATAGGATATGTTTAGTTCAGCATTAATAGATATTGGCAATCAGCTTTCAAGAGTGGTTATACTGATTTACACACTCAGCAGCAATGCATGAGAGTTCCAATTGGTCTGTGTGCTTCTCAATGTTGGGTACTGTCAGTCTTTTTCATTTTAGCCATTCTAATGTTTGTGCACTGGTATCTCACTGTGATTTTTTTTTCTTTATTATATCTGTATTCAAGTCACAACATATACATGTAAATACTGAAGTGGAGCACAATACAGAGATTGGAGGGCTCTTCTAGGGGATCTTTGTGTTTCTTTTTTTTTTTAACATCTTTATTGGAGTGTAATTATTTTACAATGGTGTGCTAGTTTCTGCTTTATAACAAAGTGAATCAGCTGTACATACACATATATCCCCATATCTCCTCCCTCTTGCATCTCCCTCCCACCCTCCCTATCCCTCTCCTCTAGGTGGTCACAAAGCCCCAAGCTGATCTCCCTGTGCTATATCTCACTGTGATTTTAAATTTTATTTTCCTAATGACTAATGAGGTTGAACAACTTTTAATATGTTTATGGGCCACTTGGATATTTTCTTTAGTGAAGTGCCTATTTATATTTTTTGCTCATTTTGCCATTGGGATGTTTTCTTTTTTATTTCTAGGGGTTCTTTATATATTGTGAATGTGAGTCTTTTGTGGAACGTGTTTTATAAACATATCTCCTACTCAGTGATTTGCCATTTCATTTTTTTTGAAAGATGTCTTTTAATCAACAGAAATTCTTAACTTTAATAGAGTCTATTTAATCAACCTTTTTCTTTATGGTTAGTGCTTGTAGTATATAATTTAAGCAGTATTGGCCTACTCAAGATCATAAATATATTCTCTGAGGCTTTCTTCTACAAGCTCTATTGTTCTCTCACTTTTAGATCAACAATCCATCTAGAACTGATTTTTGTGAATGGTGTAAAGAATCAACATACATTTTTTATCCTAAGAACATTTATTGAGAAGACTATTCTTTCCTTACTGCTCTATACTGTCACCCTTGTTCTTATGGACTGAATGTATGTGTCCCTCCAAAATACAAGTTGAAGCTCTAACTCCCAATGTGATACTATTTGGAGATGGGGTATTTGAGAGTTAATTAGGGTTATATGAGGTTGTGAGAGTAGAACCCTGGTCTAATGGGATTAGTGCCCTTATAAGAGGAGACACAAGAGAGCTTGCTATCTCTTTCTGCCATGTAAGAACACAGGGAAAAGGCAACCACCTGCAACTCACAGAGAGAGTTCTTACCAGATACCAACCCTGATGACTTTGATCTTGGACTTCCATTCTTCAGAATTGTGAGAAAATAAATTTTGGTTATTTAAGCAACCCAGGCTATGGTATTTTATTATGGAAACGCAAGCTGATTAATACATTTGTCATAAATTATCAATTTAGATTTGTTTCTGGATTCTATTGAAATGGTTTATATGTATATCTTTATGTCATTATCTCATTGTCTTTTTTTAATTCAACAGAAATCATTTATTACTGCTCATGGTTTCTGTGGATCAGATATTTGAGAGTGGTTTGGAGCAATTCTGGCTCAGGACTGCTCATGAGGTTACAATCAAAGGTCTCTGGGGGCTACAGTAATCTGAAGGCTTGACTTCAGGCTGGGGGATCCACTTCTAAGGTGGCTCAGCCACAGGGCTGACAAGTCAGTGCTGGCTACTGGTAGGAGGACTCAGTTCCTGTCTACATGGTCCTCTTCACAGGACTGCTTAAGTTTCCTCATGCTTCCCACAGAGTGAATAATGTGAGAGAATTAAGCAGAAACTGCAATAAGCTTTTACGACAGCCTTAGAAGTTGGTCACACAGACCATCCCTGATTCAATGTAGGAAGACACCAGCAGGAAGCCAGGATAATTGGGGGCCATCCTGGAAGCTGGCTACCATAATTTCATTATCTAAAGTCCAAAACTAGGCAAAAATAAACTATTTTAGGGAGGCATACTGAGGTGTTTAAACTATAGAAGAAAGAAAGGTAATGATTACCATAAAAGTGGTTACCTCTTGGAGGAAAGAAGGTGTGAGTAGACAAGGATCACTATTTGTAAAAGGATACATTTATGTTTTACGCACTTTTCCAAAATGTATATATTTCATAATTGCAAGAAAAGGTTCTTTACAAAAATTAAACCAAAAGAGAACTGACATGAAACAGAAAGTGTTCTTTCCTCTTTTATGTCTCAAATATAGATCAATAGATTCCTAAAGGATAATTTTAAATATGGTCAAAAGAAGAATAACAACAACAGCAACAATTAACACTAATAATATTCATTAATAATTATTCTAGTCTTATAATAAATGTTGAGATCTCTTAGTATAAGTCTTCGAATTTTGCTTTTTTTTTCCTCAAGATAATCTTGGCTACTCTTACCCCTGTGCATCTCCATGTATACTTTAGAAGCAGGTTTTTTTTTTTTTGCGGTATGCGGGCCTCTCACTGTTGTGGTCTCTCCCATTGCGGAGCACAGGCTCCAGACGTGCAGGCTCAGCAGCCATGGCTCACAGGCCCAGCCGCTCCACGGCATGTGGGATCTTCCCGGACCGGGGCACAAACCCGTGTCCCCTGCATCGGCTGGCGGACTCTCAACCACTGCGCCACCAGGGAAGGCCCTAGAAGCAGCTTTTTAATTTCCACAACACTTTATGATGAAATTTTAGCAGAATTGAATTAAATATATAGATCAATTTAGGAAGAATCTGCCTTTTTAGAATATCTAGTCTCCAATCCATAAACATGGTGTGTCCCTTCACTGATTTAGGTTTTCTTTCATTTCTCTCAACAATGTTTATACTTTTCTGTGTAACAATCCTGCACACATTTTGTTAGATTTTTTCCTCTGGGTATTTGATGGTTTGATGCTTTTTTTTTTTTTTTTTTTTTGTGGTACGCGGGCTTCTCACTGCTGTGGCCCCTCCCGCCGCGGAGCACAGGCTCCGGATGCGCAGGCCCAGCGGCCACATCTCACCGGCCCAGCCGCTCCGCGGCACGTGGGATCCTCCTGGACCGGGGCACGAACCCGCGTCCTCTGCATCGGCAGGCGGACTCTCAACCACTGCGCCACCAGGGAAGCCCGGTTTGATGCTTTTTTAAGGTTTCATGTGTGTGTGGCTGGTATATAGAGAAATAATGGATTTGGCGGTACTGACTTGGGGGTTTAGACCCTGATAAATGCACTCATTAATTATAATAGTTTATTTGTTCATTGGTAGGGGAGAGAGGTTCTAAACAAAATAGCATTTCTACCTTTCAAATCTTTTTTTTTGTTTCTTTTTCTTGCCTTATTACATTGTCTATGAGTTCTAGTACAAAATTAAATAGAAGTAGTGACAGTGGTTATCTCTATCTTATTCTTGATCTCAAAAGGAAAGTTTTAAATATTTCACCATTAAGTATGGTGTTTGTTGTAGGTTTTTTGTGGATATTTTTTGTCACATTATGGAAGTTTCATTCTATTCCTATTTTTCCAAGAGTTTTTATTATTAATTGTGTTAAATTTTTATAAAATTGTGTTTCTGAATCTTTTGAGAATATTGTATGAGCTTTATTTTGTTCTGTTAATGTGGTTAATTATATTGACTAATTTTCAAAATTTAAATCAACCTTGCATTCCTAGAAAAAAAATCCAAGTTAGACATGATGCATTATCCTACTGCTTATATCACTGACTTTGGTTTGCTATGATTTTGTTCAGGATTTTTGAATCACTGTTCATGTTAAACAGAAGTTTTCCATTTTAATGTAATCTAATTACATTAAATTATCATTTTTACTTCTAATGCCTTTGTCATGTGATGAGAGCAAGGTCATGCTGGGATCATAAAATGATTTCTATTCTCTAGGAGAGTTTCTCTAAGTTTGTTTTTATTTTTTCCTTAGATGGTAGAATTTAACACTGAAGTTATCTGGATCTAGAATGTTCTTTGTAAAATGATTTAATTATTTAATTCCCTTACTACTCAGGAAATGTAGGACTACTCAGGTTTTCTTATTCTTGTGCCTGTTTTGGTAAATTAAATTCGACATAATGTGACTTCTCTTTTGCAGAAATTCTGGGAATTACTTCCAGTGATCACAACTTATGTATAACATCAAAATGATTAGGTTTAATACCATATGGGTGATACAGTCTTTTTATATACTCATATTTCACCTTTCTAGCACTTTCTCTAAATTTTATTTTTTTAATTAATTTTAAGTGGAGTATAGTTGATTTACAATGTGTGTTAGTTTCTGCTGTACAGCAAGGTGAATCAGTTATACATATACATATATCCACCCTTTTTTAGATTATTTTCCCATATAGGTCATTACAGAGCTTTGAGTAGAGTTTCCTCTACTATACAGTAGGTTCTTACTAGTTACATATATTTCATATGTAGTAGTATGTATATGTCAATCCCAGTCTCCCAACTTATCCCTCCCTCCTCTTTCCCCCTTGGTAACCATAAGTTTGTTTTCTACATCTGTGACTCTTTCAGAGTAAAAATTAACAATCATTGAAAGTTGTCCTAAGTAGCATCAATCTTCCATCAGAATTTCAGCTGCTGTAACTACACACATAGGTAATTGGCTTTAAATATATTCAATCAATTAACAAATACATATTATGACATATTAAAATAAACCCTTTCAAATATTAAATCATCTAGGCATTTCACTATACAAGTCACAAAACCAAGATTTTATAAATGTAGGGAAATTACAGATTACCTTAGTTAAATACATCATTTTTCAGACAAGGAAACTGAGGCTCAGAAAGGCTAAGTGGCTTATCCAAGATTAGACAGCCAATAAATGGCTGAGCTGGCATTAACAATCCAGGTCTCCTGGCTCTTACTCTGGTGGTCTTTCCACCACATCATGCTACCATTCAAACTACACATTCCATTTGGCATTAAGAATGACTGAACATACTGAAATTTGACTTACATCTTTTCAAGACCCCTTGATTGTATAAAGAAAGATAAAACAGGACCCATGTCATAGTAGCTAACATTTTAAGGCTTCATTTTGTGTCTTTTTTATCACTTTGAATTTCAAATGACTATCTCTAGCTTACGTTATGTTTCAGATGCAATTTCTCCCCAACTGTACAAACATAACAGTTCCTGAGTATCTGCATATAGACTTTCTGCTACTCCAGTTTAACTGCCCTTCTACTCCCACCATGCACCTTCCAAATGCTGTTAAATTATTTCATACTTTCCAAAGTCAAAATAGAATAATGTTTTGATTATATATCAAGTACACTGTAAGTTCTTGGTGATCAGGGACGATATATATATTTGTATCATATACATATATATAATTTGTATTTATATTGTATATATTTGTATTATCTCATATAATGTAAAGAACATTCAGTAAATACCTTATTGACTAAAAGACTGACACAGTGTTTTGGATAATCAAGTGGTATGAATATGGGTTAAGGAGACATTGTGCCTAAGTTCAGCTTCCAGCTCGGCCACTTATTACCTGTGTGACCTCAGGCAAGTTGCTTAACTTTTCTGGGTCTCAGTTTCCTCAACTGTAAAACAAGGTTAATAATAGCATCCACACAGAGTCTTTCTGAAAATTAGATGAGATAATCTATTACACAATGCCTGGCCCATAATAAGTGCTCAAAAAATATTAGCTTGATGAGATTATATCAATGTTATTAACTACTCCTCTTCCTGTCATTCACCATAATTCCTCCTGTCCTCATCCTAAGCGGTTTGGAAAGATCTCCAAATCTGAGGGTTCAGTGAACCTCTTCTTTTTATTGAGAAATGTATCTACTACATAAATAGTAAGTCATCCAAATCCCATTAACTCTAGGTAATTTTATTTAATAATCATATTTTAAAAGTTGGACAAATAAATAAATGGCAAAGCAATTTTTATTAAATCCTGTTTTTTCAATGGCTATTTGGAATACAGCATTCATATGCAAGCCCCAAGAATATTGAATAACAGATAAAATAAATAATGATCATAATGCAAACCACATTCTGATTCCCACTTCCCTGCAAGTACAACTCCATGTAAGAATTACAAGAGCCAAAAAGTAACATGCTTATTAACTGTGGGCTACTCAGCTATACACATAGAGCTTAGCAGATCACGTGAATGTTTCCATATTCTCAATTAAGCTAATGGTTCCTTAGAGCCCAGTTCTTATAACCCCTTAAGAATTTCAAGATTTGCCTGAAAAAATATATCACATTTCCATGACTATGACTGAACACAAATTTGGAAAGCTCACTGAAAGCAAACCATCCTGGAAGACAGGAAATGGTCATTGTTTTCCAAGAAAGGCAAGACGCTCCTGCACAAAGGAAATCAAGCTGGTCTTAGACGCTTAATCTCATGTCCCTCCACATAAACCTGTGTGTGCTGTGTGGATGGACCCTGCCTTTCACTTCACACACGGGAACATACTGGGGAATAAGAATAAGGTCACCTACCATTTGAGGTAAGAGACATTTTATTCAAAATTGCCATATAAATGCATCCAGAGAAGTATATTCCCTCCTTTTTTCACATTTCATTTTATTTTAAAGTATTCAGAGATTTTAAAGGGATTCTGGACTTATAACAGGCAAGTTACAAGCATCTGGAAAAACCTGACAAAAGACTCAGATCTAAAATATTGTTTCCTAGATACACAGTGTTTTCTGCAACTGGGCTCAGTGAAACTTTCGCTAGCAAAGTCTTTGCATTTCATCTTTACCTTATGAACAAAAAAAAACTGCACTAATTGTTTTACTGATTTTTTAAAGTCTTGGGAGCAAAATGTTGTTCATGGAGCAAGTCTAAGAGCAGGAGATAAAAAATCCTGGTTCAAGTCCCAGCTGGTTACTTTAACCAGAAGTAGGCAACCCAAGCTTGCCCAACCACTGCAGAGGGTTGATGTCTGCTCAGTGGAACTGGGTGCTACTACACTTGTAAAGCAATAAAGACCAATATGAGGTCTTGGAAAAAAAAAACATGTATTTAAAATTCATTTTGAATGGCTTTGCTTCAATAGTCAAACTTGCGTGGGAGCAGAGCAGGCATAAGTATTCTGATGGAGATTCACTGTTGTACAGCTCTTCCAATCCATGCTGGAAGTCCTTTACTGGTACAACCCTCTCTGAATGAAGTCCCAAAGGATTGAACCCATATTAAAATCTCTAATATGAGAAGAATTACAGCAAGGTTACAATGTAATTAACCTGAGTTATCTTTCAAAACTCTTGCTGATATATATTCTGCCACTTCAGACTATGCTCACGCTGTGGTTTTTTAAATTAGCAAAGAAGGAGGTTTTCATATTCATTCTAACTGAAAGGATAAAGGAATGTTTGTGTAAAAAGAGAATGGGTTGATACTTTCTATTATTTTCTAATATTATTCTTATCATTATATTCTTATAGTTTTTTTAAAAAATGGTGACTCTATATGGCAAAACCTTATTCTGTCCACTGCAAAAAAGTCCGTGATTCTTATTTAAAGATCATGGTGATTCCCTTCATTTGCTTGGAGGGAAAAGAAAAAAGTAAAAGCAGGGCTATTATTCTGTGTTTATAACAAGTCTATTACCATAGTAATGACTGTGATGTCACAAACCCTACACCAAGGGCCAGATTCTGTCTCTGAGCGGGGAAGGGTAGCTTAGCCTTGGAAATCAGATGAAATTGGATGCAAACATGTGCAGCAGAAGCAGGGTCAATGCTTGTGGTAATCACCAAGGCGCAAGAAGTTCCCCTTCTCGGAAGAAAAAGGGTGCAGGAACAGAAAAGCAATCCCCCAGGCCCAGAAATAAGCTACCCCCACAGTTCTGTCTGCAGCTGTGCAAAAGGAGAGTGGAAATCCAAGCAAGTGTGGTATCACCGTGTTCCCAATCACGAGTATTCCACTGGGCCCACTGGCTGCCAAATGTGGATGGGATCCAGTGGTGAGCCTGCCCGAGCACAGAGAACACTCTCTGGAACTAGTGCCTGACCAGATGGAGCCTTCCGGTACCTCGAAGCAGGAGCAACTTGCTTCATGATGGCAAGACTTTAAAACCAAGCTGGGGGGTTACCACTGCTAGGTCATCCTGGTTCACAGAACCACAGATGCTTAGAGTTAGAGAACTCATCAAGTCTCCCCAAAGATGTGGACTTGAAAAAAATAACCTTTTGCAGGAACAAGCTGTATCCCCTGTCACTAAGGAATCTGAAGTAGCAGATTAATAAATACTCTTATTCTGATACAGTCTAGGGAAGTTTCGTATACATACGCTGACAAGGCAACTTTATATTAAAAAGAATATTGGATTAGGAGTCAGAAGACCTTAGTACTAGTCTTGACTCAAGTACTTAGAAGCCACCTGACCTTGAGAAAGCCATTTAACCTATTTGAGCTTCAGTTCTTTATTTAATGATATCTCAAATGCTATTTCCCAGGGTTATTGTAAAGATCAAATTAAATAAAATAATAAAATCTGAATGAGTTTCATAACTGTAAAGGGTTTAATACAAACATAAGGTATTATTAGCATTTTCACATAGCCGGCTCACAGTATAACAGGAATAATTTGAACGCTAATCGTTCTTTTCTTTCCAGGAATCCAGAGCATACATACAATTCTCTTCTTCCCTATCCCGAGAAGTAGACACTTGCATGATACAGTCAACTCTGAATTATTCAGGGGTTGATTACCAAGGGGCCTTTTGTTCCTAGCCATCATATGATTTATTAGTTTCCCTCAGAAATGCCCCATTAACCTATATACAGCTAGACCATTGACAGAGTGTCCCTCAACTGGATTACCTTAAATAACAACTCTGGTCAAAGTTTTAGCAAAAGGAAAAATTGAAATGATTAACTAGTTGGGAGTTTTTGGATAATTTGTGGACTTTACACTTATCTATGGATAAGTACTCACATCACTGTCACAGAGGCTATGGTCATGGTCAGACAGACTGAGACTAATCCAAACAAGATCCTAGCACTTTCCCAGTGAACAACAAAGTAGCCTGTACTATCTTCTGCATGTGCAACAGGAATTTGAATATCAGTCATTCATTCATTTGTTCAACAAACACTGGTGGTGTACCTATTATGTGCCAGAGCTCACCACATACCCTCAAAACCCCACTATTTTCCTGCCCTGTCACTGTCCCTTCCTCACGATATTACACAGAGCACCTTGACAAATCTCATAGCCTGACTCTTAGAAACTCTATTCACCTTCCCGGTATCATGAGACTTTTGCCAATCTTACCCTAGTGCCAGGGTCAGCAAGCTATTGTCCCTAAGCCAAACCCTGCCTGCTGCCTTTATTGTAAATAAAGATTTATTAGAACACAGCCATGTCCATTTGTTTATGTGCTATCTATGGCTGCTTTTCTGCTACCACCGCAGAGTTCAGTAGTTGTGACGGAGACGGTAGAGCTCCAAAGCCTAAAATACTATCCGACCTTTTACAGAAAAAGTTTACTGACCCCTGCACTAGATAACATAACTAAATCAAAATTCATCTCTCTTGTAAGTTTCTGCTTAGAGAATAACAGAGTAAGCTCCTTGAAAGCAGAGAACCTTTGTGTATCTTTTTCTTGTCATATAGAACCCTGGAGTAGGATCGAGTCAAGGTTTAGAGAAGATACAGAAAATTAAACATGTCCTTCCCTACATTCTGTTTTCAACAGATGAGTGCCTTGGAGTTCCATGGAAGACAGCATAAAACCACTGGTGTTCAGTTACTCTGGCTTCTAAATCCTCAGAGTTCCTACATCTAAGACTTCCAAGGCTTAATTTTTGGCCTCTATCCTTTGCATATTTATTTCTTGATCTGATGTGGAATTAGAGTTAAATAGGAGCTGTGTGCTTGAATTCCACGTGGCTGGCTCAGCAGGAAACTCCAGGGCAGGTTTTTTGGCATGCCAAACTCATGTTAGCCTCAGCTATGCTAATTTCTAGAGCTGTTTGCTTTGCTCAAATAAATCTTAGAGGGGAATTTGCATTTGGATACACACTTTTTTTTTGCACAAATTATGTGCATGATAACTCTGGGGCAGAATAAGGACTGAAAAAAAAAAAAAAAGAACAAGAGGCATGGTGTTTACTGAATGGTTTTCATGTGGCAAGCACTATGCTGGTGCTTTACCTACATTTTCTCATCTCATGGCCACAACTATCCCATAAGGTGAAACTGTGATCCCCATTTTACAGATGTGGAAATCATATAACTTGTCTACACTCACAGAGCTGGTAAATGACAAAGCCTGGATTTGAACACAATCTGTCTGAATGTGAAGACTGTGTTCTTTTCACTTAGTCACGCTGTTTTATTGATACCCTCATCATCATCACCACTCACCTAAGCCCCTGGACATACTTTCAAACAATGAACCCTACATTTAACAAAATTAGTCACCCTTCTCTCCAGTTGTCCTATGCAAAATATGTGTTTGACCTTTAGGAGATAAATTTGGGTCCCTCTGCACCATAAAACAATCAACCAAAGGAGAACAGTGGCATTAGAAAGACAAACTTTGTATGTTACACAAATTATGTTAGTATTTAGTAGACAAGCACGATTACAAGTGATTTTGATAGGTAAATAGATTTTAATGACATATCTGAGGACCTCAGTATGAAAGGACACTTTTGCTGCTAAAATGTCACAGGCCAAGCAAAAGAATGTGCCCATACCATGAAGAAAAATGTTAGTAACACTTAGAAGATGGTACCAATATATCTATAATATAAGCCAAGGAATTTATATCTACAAATATCTTCATTATTTATGGAAACATAACCAAACACCTATCTTCCTTAAAAAAAAATACAAGCATTAGCTTTAGTGAGTTATGATAAGTACTGCTATTAAAACTCAGTATTTATCATTGTTCAATTCAACATACAGAAAAATAACCAGCGTAGCAATTAAGCATTCTAGCATAATTCTGACATTTTACAGCAAGCCAGATACAATATTACTGAACTTCTTTCTCTGTGTGGAGCATAACTGTAACCTAGCTTACAATAAGATTTTAAGACTGGCTTAATACAACAACATCATGCCCAGCCCATTGCCGTCTAGCTTAATACACCGCCATCTAATTTTCTGGAAATATAAAAGAACTGATTACATTTTCATGCAAATGAAATTCAGATTTCCATTTTTTTTTAAGCTCTCAAAGAGCTTTGCACAAATTAAAAGGAACTCTGTATGAGATGGGTAACCTAGGTTGTTTCTTAAGTGGATTTATAAGAAGGCACGCTGGGGAACAAGCCTGCCACACACACTTTACAAATTGCCCCTTCCTTCGCAAAACCCACAGAGGAGACATGGTCCTCACTGCACCACCACCCAGCTCAACCATGGTTCCTTTTTTTCTTGCTAATCAGGCAGTATATATCTTATTTTTTTAATTAGTTCATGCTTTTTTTATTTTAAACAGATGATTTCAGAGAAGGAAAATAATTTTTTTATAGCCAGGGGTAGGAAAAATTTATTGTCAATTGAAAGTTGACAGCCTAACTAGTAGTAGATTGGCCTAATAAAACAATACTACTTTAAATAATACACGCACTAACATTTCTTAGCTGCAAAGTCCCTAAAACAGTCTTTTCCAAAATTAACTTAAGCATTTAATAATTACCATAGGACGGTTAAAACAATTTTCTATCAATCATTATCACTGGAAACCCCAGTATTGACTTACCTGCCGGTGGCTTTATGAAAGGTGGAGGAATTAAAGGTACAATAATGGGCACATTGCCATGATCCTTTGACCCTGCAGGTGAGTCACTGAGTCCATTCCCTGTGGCAAGCCCTGAATAGCCTGTGCTTATATTGTATGGTGAAATAACACTGTCCTCAGGTAATTTTGGTTTTGGCAAAGAATTTTCTGTAAAAGAAGAAAATCACATTCAATATGACGAAAGGGCTTACAACCACATTTTCTCAAGTAAAATGGCTATGGAATAAAAATTTTGTCTTGCAAATCTTTAAACACTTTACCAGAACTCCACAGACCATCCTGGACCTTTTCAGTCGTGTTACCATAAATTTCCAAAGGGCTCCTTTATAATTTGCTCCACTATGATAGCTAACATCTCAACTGTACTGTGGTGATGAATTTTAGCACTGTAAAAGCCCACAGAAAATTGAGAGGCAACTAACCCTTTCCATGTACGAAGTGACATACAGCAGACATCGCTCTCTGTCTACCAGGGGAGAAGCTTAAAAAGTGCCCCTGTAGGGCTTCCCTGGTGGCGCAGTGATTGAGAGTCCGCCTGCCGATGCAGGGGACACGGGATCGTGCCCTGGTCCGGGAGGATACCACATGCCGCGGAGTGGCTACGCCCGTGGGCCATGGCCGCTGACCCTGCGTGTCCGGAGCCTGTGCTCCGCAACGGGAGAGGCCACAACAGTGAGAGGCCCGCGTACCGCAAAAAAAAAAAAAAAAAAAAAAAAAAGTGCCCCTGTAGCACTGTAACTAGGTCCCACTGTACTGTAAACTTCAGTGATAATATAATCAAAAGAACCAATGAAGGGAAGAGATATGGGAACATATGTATATGTATAACTGATTCACTTTGTTATAAAGCAGAAACTAACACACCATTGTAAAGCAATTATACTCCAATAAAGATGTAAAAAAAAAAGAAGAAAAGAAAAAAAAAGAACCAATGAGAAAGAAGCTGATGATTAGGAAAGAACTGTTGTTTCACAGGGTAGACCCATTAACCCATTAATACCCATTAAAAATTAACAAAAATGATCATAAAGAAAACTTATAATGATATGAACCTTGTGAATTTTATCCTTGCATGTGAATCATTAAAAACAACAACAGGGGCTTCCCTGGTGGCACAGTGGTTGGGAGTCTGCCTGCCGATGCGGGGGACGCGGGTTCGTGCCCGGGTCCGGGAGGATCCCACATGCCGCGGAGCGGCTGGGCCCGTGGGCCATGGCTGCTGGGCCTGCGCGTCCGGAGCCTGTGCTCCGTGATGGGAGAGGCCACAGCAGTGAGAGGCCCGCGTCCCGCAAAAAAAAAAAAAAAGAAAAGAAAAGAAAAAAAGAAAAACAACAACACTCAACTATAGAAAACAACTTGTTCCCTCCAATAGCATATCCTGGCACTCTCTCCATGTTCCCCAGAGACAAAGATTATTACCTAGACCAAGTGTTAAACGAGCTATTAGTTTACAGAATATAAATTCGACTTGCATTTTTCGTTTACAGTGAAATTGATGATACTATCTCTGTAACATGATGTGTACAATTTCATACCAAGCTTAACATAAAATTTGTCACATATGTTCAATTCCACATGCCTGCAGGACAGCTCATTTACATTTCATTGCTTGGCATATAAGAAGGAAAAGCACTATCTTAGAGACTGGAAATAAAATGCATGAACAGGTAGTTTATGCCGATAGATATTGAATGTAATGAAAATACTGATCAAATTGCCAATTATATCACACAATTAGTTTTAGTCACACTTTGTTAAAGTTCCCCAAATGGATCGCTTCTTCACATAATCCTTTTCTTTGACAAACAAACACTCAATCCAGATTTAGGTTCATAAATTCAGTGTGCAGATCAACACCCACCAATGATTCTAGGCTTCATGAAATATCAGGCACTGCTACCCACCAGCAGATTCAGTGTTATTTCAGCTCCATTAACCTTCTAATTTCTACTCTTTGTCTGGGCTTTGATGATCATTCTTATGGAATTATATAGGACCCAACCTTCTACTACTCTCTTACTCTTCTTCTTAACCTATCCAAGGCTGTGTGGATGAGGCAAGGGTGAAAACAGAAAACAGAAAACAGAAATAGGGCCTTCCTTTAGAATTCCCACCCAAAAGCGGGGGAGGAGAAATTATCAAACTAACCATGATTGTCTCTTACAGTCTGAAAATGTAAACCTAACATTTCACTTAACAGAAAGCACCAGTCCTTAACAATTGATATATCGAAGGGTTCAGGAAACTAGAAATTAGCAAACACTGTCCCTTCCTATCAATTTGTGGGCAGGACCATAGCGCTTAGCTAGCCCTTGTCTAGCTAACTCTCCCATTGCTGGATGGAGATTAAGCTGTGCCTATTTTTGTTTTATGTTGTGCTCTTACATTCTGCAGAATTCTGCTTACGGGGATGTCCATTTAAATCAACCATTGGCATCATGAACAAAACGAGTCCCAGAGCAACTCAATTCCGGCAGGTTGAGATAGCCAATCCTTGTTTGCATGAAGGAAAGGACATTGAATATCATTACCTTTGAGAACAGAAATGTGCTGCCGGCTCTCTCCATCTGTAGGATAGTTTCTGAATTCAATATCTTCACCATCTTTCAATTCAACCTTATCGTAGCCATACCAGCCAAGAAGTTCATTCATGGTGTTTTCTGCAAAATTCTGAAAGAGAAGCATAGGCTACTTATGTATATAATCAATAACTATTTGAAAAGAACACATAAATCGAATTCTGTTTCCACTACCCATTTTCTGCCAGCCCCGCCCTACCTCCCTTAGAGTCACGTTTATTTTTCAAATCACGTTCAAAAACTGTCATGCGTTTAAATCTCAGGATGACGCATCCAATTATGACAGGCCTTCAGACATTTGCAATTTAAAGATAACAAGAGAAAAGGTATTTGTCAGTTTTGCTTAAGAATAGGAAGTCATATTTTGGCATATCCTTCTGCAAAGTCTATATCTTTCACAAATACAAAAATATTGAAAGGTAATAGCACAAAAACAGCTAAGAAGAAATTTTGAAACTGAAAACAATCGACCATTTTGTGGCTCAGATTAATTTAAACTAGAATTGCTTTCTAATTTAGGTGTTGTTTCTTAACATGACTCTTACCTCAGATAAAGCAAAACCTCAGCAAAGAAATAATTTCTCAACTGTCAACCACTACCATCCAGAAAACTGAATAGTCTACAAGGGTTTCCCTTTTGTAACAGTATTCTTTAAACATTGAAGCATAATTTCCTTTACGAATTCCACTAGTGACAGATTCTTTCCCCATGAAATCAAAGGTCACTGTGATTGTCTTCTGACAAGTAACATAAAAGTACCAAATAACTTTAAGGTTACTAGCCAGCTCAGATTTTGGATAATGTATGAAAACACTTTATGAACTATAAATCAATATACAATCAGCCCTCCATATCTGCAGGTTCTGCATCTGCAGATTCAAGCAACCGCAGTTGGAAAATATTTGGAAAAAAATTCCAGAAAGCTCGAAAAAGCAAAACTTGACTTTGTCATGCAGGCAACTATTTACACAGCATTTGTATTGTATTTACAACTATTTACCTGGCATTTACATTATATTAAGCATTATAAGTAATCTAGAGATGATTTAAAGTATACGGTAGGATGTGTGTAGGTTACATGAAAATACTACACCATTTTATATAAGGGACTTAAGCACTGCGGATGTAGGGATTGTGGCGTGGGTGTGGGGTGTCCTGGAACCAATCCCTTGTGGATCTGGAGGGACAACTCTATAAAATATAAGGCATTATTATTGTTGTTATTATAGATATCAAGCTGTGGAAATAATGGGTAAATAATAGTTGGACAGAGTTAAAGCTTCTACTACCAGGTGACTATTTTTAATGAGCTTAACAGCTGCTATATCTTAATGCTTGTGTGTGCCTTAAGGCATCTCTATCTGAGAAAGAGAGAGTAGAGAAGTGGTTACCCGGGGCTGGGGGCAGCGGAAACGAGGAGATTGGTCAAAGGGTATAGTATAGCATGCTGTACAGTATGGTGATTATAGCTAATAACACTATCATGTACTTGAATGTTGCTGAGATAGTTGATCCTACATCTTTTCACTGCAAAAAAGAAATGGTAACTATACGACAGGATAGAGGTGGTAGCTAATGCTACAGGTAGTAGTCATTTTACAATATATAAATGTATCAAATCAATACATTGTACACCTTAAACTTGCACAATGTTTTGTGTCAATTATACCTCTTCTCAATAAAGCTGGAAAAATTTTAATAAAAAGAAGGATCCTATACTACAGAGTAAGATAATAAATGTTTGTTGAATTAATTTTTTTAAGGCATCTTTATCAGGCAAGGCAAGCTGAGCCTCTTAGACTGAGCTAGAAAAACTATATATTCTAACCTTCTCTGTGGCTCAAAGAACCTTTTCTCATTCTCCCTAGAAGTTGTCATTTCTGAATTACACTGGGATGTATAATTTATACCTGAAACAAGCACCCAGGCTAAACCAGCATGTGCACAGCCTCAACGTGTAAGTTCCATGTTCTCTTGAACTTCACTTTAGATTTCAGCAGGGGTTGCATAAAAAAAAGAAAGGAGGGACTTCCCTTGTGGTCCAGTGGGTAAGACTCTGCGCTCCCAATGCAGGAGGCCCGGGTTCGATCCCTGGCCAGGGAACTAGATCCTGCCTGCGTACTGCAACTTAGAAGTCCACATGCCGCAACTAAAAGATCCCACATGCCGCAAGGAAGATCCTGCATGCCGCAACTAAGACTCGGTGCAGCCAAAATAAATAAATTAAATAAATAATAAATAAGTAAAAAGAAATATTTAAAAAAAGGAAGGATATTACAC
This sequence comes from Phocoena sinus, assembly GCF_008692025.1. NCBI lineage: Eukaryota > Metazoa > Chordata > Mammalia > Artiodactyla > Phocoenidae > Phocoena > Phocoena sinus. The sequence goes on from NC_045774.1 coordinate 51,836,265, forward strand.
TACATAAAAACAAACCTGGCATTTCAAACCACCCACAGGATGCTAGATTTTTTTTTTTTTTTTTTTGCTTTAGTACCCACTTGAGCTCAGAGTTCCAAATGGGTCAATCTGTGATAGTATAATGCACAAGCAAGTTTTAAAAATCTAGCCAGATTGATTCTTACCATCCACAAGGCCAACAGCCAGCCATATCAAGCTTTACGGAGGCATTTATTCTATCTGATGGCTGGTCATGTCCACATTAAATAGACATTCTTTTCATGAATGCACGAAGATGATATGATCGATATGTATAATAAGCTCAGCAGCTTCTGGAATACCACTGAGGAGGATTCTGCTAAATGCTGCACTACTCAATCAAAAGAGATTGCTTTAATGAGGTGTCAGTCTCCCTCCCCTAACACCCAATTTCTTTCACTGAGCTGAGTGCCTGGACTGGAGAACGACAGCCCCTAAGCACACAAACCAAGGTCCTCCATCAGGGGTCTGGCAGCAGAAATCTCCGAGGATAAGGATTACATCTTGCATCAAAAAAACAATTCCCAACAGTGCTAAAAGCCAAGTTCAAGCCATCCTACTGGTTTATATGCTGTTTGCCTCAATCTCTAAGAGAAATGTGCCCCCAAACCAGAAAATCTCTTGCATAGTAACTCCTGGCCACCATATCTAATTTTCTAGACCATTTGTATCTTGGGCACCTCTTTCTCTGGTTCTGTCTAACCCCTGAAGCGACACAAAAGCTACAGATGCATAATTCACGGAGCAACCTCCCAGCCAAGGATATAGATTTGTTTGTTTTAGTCCAGCTGCAAATCCGTTCAGCCTTTCAGAACCAATCCCAAGGATGGGATCCAGAAGTTTCAGACATTCGCGTAAATACTGAAACCTCAACTGGATTATTAACACAAAATTCATATTATTTGGGCATCTTAAGTGCATCACTTAGTTTACGGTTTGTCTTGAAAACTCAGAGGCTTCATGGAACAATCAATATGATCAATATGGAACTGATCTATTCCATTTTCGAGTTACTATAAATGTCAGTGAAAATAAACTCTAAAACATTCCCTTTCTTATCATTGAAAGTAAAAAGAAACATATTAATGTTTTGATATATGACTGGAAAAGCAGAAAACAAAAGGTTTATAGAGCCTTGAGCCATAACTCTCAAACTTTTCCTAAAAAGTCGAACAAGATCAAAGAAAAAGAAACACCAAACTACAGGAATAGGTATCACCTCTGTCTTATATACTATTGCATTAAGAAATCAAAGAACCCCAAGGAATAAATAATTTTTAATTTCTAGTTAGAACTTGATGCTAGACATCATATGGGCTCGCTATGGTGCTAAACCAAAGGAAATGAAATGGATTTTTGCAGTTACTATCCAAGAAACATAATATATCCTAGGAGAAGTGAATTTAATGTTTATGGTCCATAAGGGTTTTCAAGTTTTTCTACCAGAATATTAAGGTGATAAGAGTTAAAGTGCAGAGAGGCTTTTGAGGTAAGGCTGTTTGATAATAGGACAAACCACTGTACTAAGAGAAGTTATAAAATTTGCCTCCCCCAAAATCTTCATCCAGAATTTCTCCTGGAGACTTAGAGCAGGAAACTCAAGTAGAATCTCTTAAAGGCCCTTCTAGCTCTAAGGTCCTGTGAAATCAAAGAATTTCTCCTTATACAAGAAATAAATTGCCTTTTGCAAAGAAGTATCATAATTACAGTGATCACACAGCATAAATTTTACTGAACAGCCACTATCTCAAATATTTTATCATTGTTCCCATAAACCACCAAAATGTGCCAGAATTTCAATATTCTGGCATCCAAAGCACATTTTGCAGACTGCCTCTCACCCTTGGAAGTGGCACAAAAATCCTCCCTCATACCATGTGGTCCAATTTGGGTTTGGAAAATAGGTCACTATAATTACAATGATAATGTCTAACACTCTTATAGCACTTTACAGTGTTTCCACATCCTTTAACTCTCTTGTTCCTTTCAATTACCCTGTGAATTAGGTATTTGATTTCCACAGTAAACTTCTGGTGAACCTCTGTGACATCCTCATTTTACGACAGAAAATTGGAGCATACAGAAGGTAAATGACAGGCATGAGAGATCACCTAGTAAAGTCAGAACAAAAATCCAGATCTTCGGATCCTTATACCAGGACTCTTTCTATTATAAATTCCGTACAGTCCAATGTGTCAGCAACTCCAAAGGAGCTACCTCCTTGGATCAACAACAGTATTGCAAAGAAATCATATCACCGATGTCAATGTCGCATACAAAGAGCTTTTCAACCAGGACATATCTACCTATGCTAAAACTTTGCTTGTTTTGCGACTTAACCATTGACCTCTACTCTCCTTAATTGTCTTTATTGTTGGGATAGGGGGGTCTTAAAATTCATAATCAAAATTTAATCTTCTCATTTGACAATTTTTTGACATCACATCTGACTCTAATGGCTTTGCACTTTTAATACTATACCTCCATACCCCTTCCTCTCCCTTTCCAATTCCCCTCTCTCACCTCCAGGGTTCCTAAAGAAAGAAGAAAAGCCTAACCTTTAATCTGAAAGCATGATCTTTTCCTAGAATTTAAAAAAAAAAAGGTCACAGAAAGATAGTGGAAAGACAGGAAACTTAACTATTTCCCCACTCCTCTGAGTTCTTAGCAAAGTTTATTTTTACTGGAATTTAATTCCCAGGATATTCATTAGACACTCTCCTTATTCAACTAGAAATACCGTATGCATGTCAAAGTTCACTCTAAATGGTTTTTAACTGAACATTTTACCAGGTAAATAATAATGACTTGACTTCAAGTCATTTTGAAAATCACAGTAATTATAAAGCCTCAAAATACTCTGAAATGCAAGTACTTCAAGGTCTTCAAAAAGAACTAATGATTTTATTCTGAAAACACCAAAGTTTAAAATATAGGGTAGGTGCCACCGATTTCTCTTATCTCAGGCCTTGCATAACTGAACGTCAGATGTGTTTTCAACTTGGTGTCCTACCCAAGAAAGTAGAAAGTTTTCAGAGAGCTCCCAATCATTCATTCAGATGAGGGGAAAGCCACGTCCTCCCTCTTCCCACAAACATAATTCCCATTTCCACTCCAAGTCCTACATCCCTCTACAGTGCTAGTAAAATATGTCATCTATCCCAACGAAACACACTATAAGTTACTTGAGGGCAGAAACCCTTTATTTCATTTTATGTCCCATCTAGCACAATGCCTAGCACTTAGAATCTAATCAATAAATGTGCTAACACATTTGGATACATCCATAAATATTTTTTAAATACGTAAATACAGAAAAATTATCAAAGAAAATTCAGGACAGCTGATTCTAAAAATAAATATGTGAAAGCTTAAAAAATTATAATATCCAGGGCTTCCCTGGTGACGCAGTGGTTGAGAGTCCGCCTGCCGATGCAGAGGACACGGGTTCGTGCCCCGGTCCAGGAAGATCCCACATGACGCAGAGCGGCTGGGCCTGTGAGCCATGGCCGCTGAGCCTGCGCGTCCGGGGCCTGTGCTCTGCAACCAGAGAAGCCGCAACAGTGAGAGGCCCGCGTACCACACAAAAAAATAAGTAAATAAAATTATAATATCCAATGTTAATGAGCACTCTCAGACTCTTTTTTTTTGATGTGGACCATTCTTAAAGTCTCTATTGAAATTGTTACAATATTGCTTCCGTTTTATGTTTTAGTTTTTCGGCTTCAAGGCATATGGGATCCTAGCTCCCTGCCCAGGGATCGGATCCGCATCCCTTGCATTGGAAGGCAAAATCTTAACCACTGGACCTCCAGAGAAGTCCCACCCCCAGACTATTGGGAATTCAAGTTAATTCAACTTTTAGAAAAGGTAACTTGATTCTCTGCAATAAAAGCTTAAAATTTTACATACCCTTTGATTCAGCAATTTTATTTCTAGGTATAGTAGGGACTATTCTAAGGAAATAGGTGCAAAAATATGAATGTTCAGGAATGTTTATCTCAGTGTTGCTTTCTTAGAAACAAACTATATGTCAAACAATCGGAATTCAGTTAAATAAATTATAGACTAGTCATGAAATTACTGAAATGGAATACTATTTTCCCACTAAATATATGCTGTGGATAAATTTTTACTGCCATGAAAAGTTATTAACAATATGTTAAGTTTTAAATGGAAGGTTAGTAGTTTTTTGTTTTTTGTTTTTGTTTTCTTAAAAAACATTCATCATACATAGAAAAGGACATGAAAAGACATATATCAAAATGTTGATGGTAAGGGTGTCTGGGTGGGAAAATTACAGGCTTTGTTTTTCTTTTTGCTTATTTATATTGCTTATTCTACTATTTATATCATGTCCATGTATTATTTTTATAAAAATCAAAAAATAGTTTTAATTAACACAGTCTTCTCACAGACAACCATGTCAGTCATATTGACAGTCCTAATAACAGTAAAAAGGATCTGCCAGTTACATTACTTAACTTCAAAACATTCTTACACACATTATCCAAGAAAGTGGAGCATATGAGAAATATTTTCAAAGGAAAAGGAAACCCCCAATCCTGAACAATTTACAAGGTGGGGGGAAAAAATGCTGGTATCTCTGCCAGTTAAGGTTATGAATAATAGAATGATGGTTATTTTTGGAAAATATTTTATCTCCCTTTTCACCTCCATGGGTTCTGACTGACTTCTGAGGTAGATTTCTATTAAGCATCACTGGGTTCACTAATTAAGATTTTTAAAGGGCTGAGGGGATGAAGCTGTAGAAGAAAAGCAGTTCCTTTTGTAGAAAGTAGGAATTAAACTTGATTAGAAATCAATTTCTAGCTCTACCTATCCCCAGGTCTGAAAGTTAAAAGAATTATAATATCCAGTGTTAATGAGCACTCTCAGACTACTGGGAATTCGAGTTGATTTGACTTGAAGTCATCTCTCTTAACACAGGCCTAATGGATCGGTTTTATTTTAAGGTTCTACCAAGAAGCAGGCAACATTTAAACAGTGAAAAAGAACTGTGGGAAGAGCCCTTTACAGACTACAAAGTACTTCCACGCTCATGATCCTACTGGGTCTGATGGTATCCTAAGGATAAGCCACTCCCACAGACATCCCATTTGAGGGTCATCCACATGCATGTTATGTTAAGAGCAGCCAGATTCATACTCTTGGTGCAGACTTTACCCATTGGGCCTTGCTGTTGGTATCTGAACCGCATACAGATTTTTGGCCTGAAATCCTTTTAAGAAGGTCACTGAGCTCCATCTGGGTCATTTTGCAGCATTGTTCTCAGCCACAACACAATGATTAGCACACAGTTCTAAGGGCAGAGGACACATCAAAACACTAAAATCCAGCTCCGACCTGGAGCAGGCCTGAGGAGAAAGTCTTGTTCTCTTATTGACACAGTCTGAATTAGATGGGTGTATTATTGTCACATGAAACCAAGATTGTGTGTTTCCACATATAAAAATCTACGTTGCTTTATTGTCTTGTTGTGACACAGAACAGACAATTATGTCCCCATGTTTTAATCTGTGGCCAGGACATCAAATGTCCTAAAAAGGTCAAAGAAATGTGTGAAATTGTGGAGCCCAGCCCTGGGGCTAACACTGTAGCAGGCATGGCAGGTGTGCAGCTGTGTGCAGCTGTGTCCTATCACAGCTGCAGCACTGGCCTTAAAATCACCAAGTCTTGTTACATTGTTTTCCTGTCCATGCCAAAAGCCACTGGCCTTAAAGCAGGACAGAGTTCCACAACCCTTTAGTTATATAAGAGATATTAACAACCATCAGTCTACAGATTCTAAAATATACATTCAGCAAATCTCACCCAGCACAGGCTTTCATGTCTGTTTACATGTTTCAATTGGCACCATCAAAAACAAAGTTGTTTTTTTTTTTCATTCTACCCTGGAATATCCCTTCTCTTTTAGGAAAATATTCAATAATCTTATTAGCTTGAGTACAAGTATGGCTGACTTCCCATTCCGCAAGAGGAAGTTTTAGACTTCAGAGATTTTTAAATGATCCACCTTCTACTACTTCTAATAATTTTTTCAAAAAAATAAAAAGTATAAAGACTCAATAAAAAGAACACTTCCTTAGAAGATGCAAGAAGTCTGGTCACCCTTGCAAGACACCTCTATTTCCCTGGAACTCTCCTTTTTCAGACAGTCACTTGTATTCACTGATATTTGCCTTTTTTGAGGCCCTGTTTTTGACTTTCATTTAAACACTCTGTTACCTCTTGGTTTCTATGAGTCTGTCTTTCACACAAGGAGAGTAGGGCTTGGCTTCTCAGAGCAGTGCTTGGCAAGCACAGAGGCAGGAAACGCAGAAGGGAATGAGTCTGTCAGACTCATTTTCTTCTAGTTCAAATGTTTATTTCAGATTCGGGAGGAAGTGGAGTGGTTCCTTTCCATTTCCTCCTCTCTAGAACCTGTGAATTGTGTAAGGCTTAGAGAGTCTCACTCTACCACACACTATCCTCACCAGTTCACAGATGGAGAAAGAGACTCTTTATCAGAAAACTCCTGGTTTGAACAGAGCAGAATTCATAGCTCTCTGTGCCCTCCCAGGACCTTCTCTTATGGTTTGAGACTAGAGCCTTGAGCAGGACAACCGAGAGCAACACAGAGGACAGGGCCGGTGGGCTCGGGAATATCCTACACCAGCTCCCAAGGGGCAAGCACCATGCTCCGACTGACAATAGTTCCCAGCCCTGCCACGTGGCACACCTTAGACCACTGCTCAGCCAGGGAGGTCTGACATAATTTGTGAATGCCACAGTGAGATCTGGTCCCAAGCCCACTTTCTAGGTTCCTGAGACTCACTGTCTCTGACATCAGGATGGAGTTTCAGGAGCAAAACTTAAAATATACCTGTTTTAGTAATGAGCTGATTTCAACCTTAAACATGCTGACTTTTCCAATCCACACTCTGATATCTCTATTTTATTTTATTTTATGGCAAGCTATTTAAATCACTGCACTCACCAGCTCAGCTCTGCAACTTGCTTTATTGTCTATGCAATTGACACAGGTCATTTTTAATGCCAAATGGAGACCATCAGAAACTAAACTAGAAAATCTTATGGTGAGTTTACTACTAAACTCTAACAGATGTGCCTGACTCTAACTGTAGGCATTAGGACTGAAGCATAATTTTAGGTATAAATTACTTACTAAGAATATTTATAGACAGAGAAATCCAGCAAAGACCCTAAGACATTTAACACAGATTATCCTGTAGTTGAGCAATTGATAAGGAAGCCAAACATTGTAAATGCATTAATTATGGTTTGTTTAGGAAAGTTTCCAGGGCAGAGTGCTTGATCTAATCACAATGGTTTTGTCAAAGAGTTTTAAAAGATGAAAATCTGACTCATTATCTCTACTCATAGTCTACTTTTTTTTGAATTGTATTACTGTTTGGTAGTCACTAACCATGTTTACCAAGATCTATGCACATAAAATACATACCCTTAAGTGCAACTATATTTACACTTACTCATATATTTACATTTGCACATCCAATATTACATCTAGCTTTTATGTTATGTTCTGGATGAACACCTGAAACTAACTAACACTTCCACATACCAGAATTCCCTCCTAAGAGCCATTTATTATGATACATGTGAGCTAACAATATATTGAAGGCATATTACAGTAGATACAATCACAATATTCGCTTTAGAAACTGAAAGTAGTCAAAATATAAATTGAATTGCCATCTGATTTTTTAAAATCCTCTCTACTGGTCACTAACTAAATAGGGCAGACTGACTGTAAGTACAGTAAAGCAATAAGTCTTTTTAATTAAGAAAAACCAGGATGAAGTGGGGGGGAAGGAAAGATAAACATTGTGTAGGTCATAATGAGACAAACATTTCTACTTGAAGATATTTTCACTAAAGGACATTAAAGGCAAGCTATGCCAAGTCATGTACTTTTCACACACAAAACTATATTGTATCAAATTTAAATTTGTTACAAGTGCTTTGTACATTAAACCAGTGATAACGAAAATGTAACTCAATATCTGATCTAGTGAAACAGCAACCAACATTAGCTCCCAGCCACATGAAGACAATCTCCAATGCCATTACTGGTGTCAGCTAAACCTCTGCCAGTGTGTCTTCTCTGTCCATTTTTAAATAAATTTGTGACTATCTCAATTAGGAAATCTTGAAGGAAGTCTCTATGATGAGGCAATTTTGTTGCTCATTCTCAGCTCCCTGCATTTGCTGTACTTAAAATAGATGCTTATACCAATGTCCTTTCTATTACCCGAAGGGGAAAAAAAATCACATACACACCAGTCCTTTTTCTTTCAGCTCGCAGAGAAGCAACTTGATCCAACCAGTGTTGAAACCTGAGTAGGTCACTGTACACCACGATAAAATTCCCTAATCCCTGAGCCAACTCTCCCTAAGGGGGGGCCTCCTCCGGATCCTCCACTTCCCAGGCTGACTTTTGCATTCGCTCTCTCCTCTTTCCCCCTTTCATTTCCCCTACCTTCAAGCCTTGATATGTGATCCACGGTGGGGCTCAGGTTTCCGTTTTTACAGCTTAGGCCGTGCTAGCTGTATACATTCCTTTCTTTCTGCCGGGCTGTGATTACTTACCAGGGCTTAGTTTACACTGGTCCAGATGAAAGCCGTTCAGATGAAGGCAAACACAGCCAGGCAGCTCCAACGGCACCGATATGAAGCTGCACAAGGCCACATTGTGTTCTCGGTGACATTTTGTTGCACATATTTTTATGCAGGGCAACCAACTTGTTAGGTTACTCTACACTTTAGGTTTGGGGAGATGGAGGGGTAATAATACCATGAGGTTCAGGGAGGGGTTTTATTGATGTGGTTATTAACATTAAAAGCAGAAAAATCTTCATGAGTTCAAAATAACCCTTCCAGCTTTTGACTTTGAGAAATCACTTTTAAAATGAGGACTTTTGGTGCTACTATATTAGAAGAATGCATACCGAACGATTCCACTAGAAATGGGATTTCATGACTCACTGGCATGATGTGCATTGACACGACTGAAGATTCTGACCCAGTGTCTCTTACACATTGTTCCACACTAGGGAGAAAATACTGATCCTTCAGGCAATTGAATTATTTGCTGTGTAAAACTTCTTATTTAATGCTACTCTGTACTGAAATGATAAGGATTAAAACTTCAAATAGTAGGTGGTGACTTGGAAGAAAAATAACATTTTAAAAAGAGGAAATTCTGTGCACGAACGTTAATTCCATACTTAGTCCTGCAGCATTGGCTAAAAATTGTGTAATTTTTCCCCTTCACACAATGTTGTTTTTGTTTCTTCCTCACCAGTTCAGACAAACATCTGTTATACTGTAGAAGGACAACTATCTCCCAAACCACGGAGTGCTCCCACAGCCAAAGTCAACAACGTGAGCCCCAAGCATCGAGCACAGTCAGCCTTTATATCCAGCAGGGATAACATTTCACATGTTTTGATTAAAATTAGCTAATTTGTAATTCTAGAACCTATGAAACTTAAAAGCTGCCATCCATATAGATCACATTAGACAGTGTTTTAAAGGGCCAGTGCACACTGTGACTTCTTAGTGGCTTTACCTCTCTCCTCTTCCTCCACTCCCAATTTAAAATGAAATGGAAAAGTAATCTGGAAATGCAGGACAGGAGGGAAAGGCGAGTGAGGAAGGATGGTTATTGTAAACTGTTTGAATTCCATCCCCATGGGAAGACAACTCCTGCTGGTCTCTTTTTTAAAAAACTGTCTATCAATGGAATCAATGGAGGTTTCCATCACAAGGAATGGCACTGATTTCCAAGGCAAATCTTAACTCTCCTTGGACTGATGCTGCACCTCATGCTTCCAGGCACTAAATTCGTCACCCAGAAATAAAAACCCTTATTCCAAAATGCAGATTGCTACAAACATTTTCTGGAAGAAAGGAACACTAAGCATAGGCACCTAGGTACAGATATAGGATGTATTATCCGTGTGCCCCTTTCTAAACATGGGCTTCATTCAAGGCACTCTCTAGAATATGCTTGTTCTAATCAAGACAACGTCAAACCGCAATAAATTTTACTTAGTTGCTTGCCATCTTCATCGTTTGTCTTTTAAATAGCAACTTAACCAACCTGACCAAGTCAGTGGGCAGTGTTAAGGATTCTATGCAGAAGATGGGGAACACCAAGACGGCTGCAGAATGAAAACTAAAGTCCCCCCTGAAATCTGCTACTTGTTTGTAACTCACAGAAAGACTACAAATAAAACAATTTTTTAAAAAAATCAAGAGAGACTCGTGAAATCAACACAAAACAAAACCCTCACCGGGCAAAAGCTGCAACTTCATGGAAAATAAGTGGGGGGAGAGGGGACGAGGGGGGTCCGGAGCCGAGCGGTGCTCTTGTGCAATCACTCCAACGCGAACAGCTGGAGCGCCAGGCTGCTGCGCTCGCCACCTCTGGAGCACCGCTGGCCTGGCGGGGAGCCCGGCCTCGCCGACAGGACTCCGGGCTGGCCTTTCCGAACAATGGGCAGGCGCTCTGCGAAGGCGGCCCCTCAGACAGCTATCTTGCACCGGGGTTTGCCCGGGTCTGCTTAACTGGGAAGTGGAGCATGCAAAGACGAGCGGGAGGCGGAGGCAGTCGAGTGAGAGGAGCGAGCAGCTGCGTGCGAAGCGAGCCGGCCGTCAAAACGGTACCCAGACCCGCGCCGCTCGGGCCACAACTCGCCCCGGCACTGACAGCCCCTTTTACACCGTCGCCGCTGGCTTCTAGTCGGGAAGCGGGATCGAGGAACGGGGAGATGAACTGGGGAGAGGGGTGGGATCCAGCGCTCCCCGGCTGCTCCGGCCCGACGGCTCTTAACTTTGGAGGGATCCCGGGGATGGCTCCCGAGGAAAAGGAAAAAACCACCCCACCGACTAGGAAAGCCTCTTCACCATACCCACCCGCCACTTGGGCTCCCAGTCCCCTCCCTCTGAAACGCGCCTGTTACCAACCTGGGGTTTATAAGGTTAAATAGTATGTGGTTTCCCGGCCGCCCCTCCACCCCCATCAAATCTGAGGAAGGCAAATCTCGGGGATGCAGCCCGAGAGTTGGCCTCGGTTTGCACCTGGAGGAGGAGCTGAGGCGTTCTGGGCATCCTACAGAAACTGACAAGCGCTCCCCTGTACCCTCCGAATCTATACAACGGCCCAAAGGGAGCAGGCGGAAGAAAGAGCTCAGGCTCTCTGGCCCCGAAGTCCAAAAATACCTTCATTTCCTCATTGATCTCCCTTTTCACTGGGTGAGCCGGTTTCCTGCTTCTTTTATTTTCCGGAGGTCTCCCTTCTTTCTCCATTTCTGCCATGTTTTTGTGTCTGGTTTCTGTGGAGATGAAATGGCTGCTGCCGCCGCCGGCGGTGGTGGCGGCGGCGGCGGCGGCGGCGGTGGTGGAGGTGGTGCTGATGGTGGCAAGGCTGGCGGAGGTAGCGGTGCTGGCGGGGCTGGGGCTGGGGCTGGGGCTAGGCGGGGGGGAGGGAAGGCGGGCACCGGAGAAGCGGGGTCTCTTCTAGCGGCGGAGAACGTCAGTGGCTGTCAGAGGGAAAGGTAGCTCGAGGAGTCTCGGGGATGCCGCCGCCGCCGCCGCTCCTGCTCCCGCTGCCGCCGCCGCCGCCGCCGCCAACGCCGCCAACGCCGCCGCTGCCCCTGCCGCCGCCGCTGCTTCTGCCGCTCCCGCCGGCGCCGCCGCCGCCGCCAGGCTGCATCCTCGGTGCCCCGTGGAGTCGTCAGCCATCTTCCGTCGCTCTGTCCGTCTGCATGGGCGAGGGGAACGTGGGCCGGGCGCGGAGAGAGCGGCTCTGGGCGTGCGTGCGTGGATGTGTGTGTGTGTGTGTGTGTGTGTGTGTGTGTGTGTGTGTGTGTGTGTGCGCCCAGGAGAGCGCGCCAGCCCAGGCGCCCAGCGCCTCCCGCTAGCCGAGCCGGGGGCGGGCCGGGGGCCGGCGCCGGGAGGAGGGGGCGGGCGGGGGAAGGGTGGGGGGGCTAGGACAGCCCCCAGCTCCCGAGCGGGCGTGGCTTCCACCGTCACTGTAGACGCCGATGCTGCGCGGCTCCGGGGGCTGCTCGCGGCCGCTGGCTCATCCGCGGCGGGCACCGGCGGGACGCGGAGCCCCTCACGGCCGCTACCTCGGTACGACGCCTCCCCGGGCCCTCACTGACTCCGGCCGTCCCCCTTAGCTCCGTGATGAAGGCCCGGGTGGGCTCGGAGTTGGGTTTTGAGCCCGAACTAGAAGCTGCTGAGGAAAAATGAATGTGGTTGAGGGGAGGAGGTTGGGCGGTGGGAGGGCGCGGGGACCCGAGGTCGCGTTGCTAGAGGTCCGCTTTCCTCCCCCCCGAAGAAGGCAGACTGAGCTCGCCCCCTCCGGATGGCAGCGCCGGGGTCTCGGAAGAAGGAAACCACAGTCCCGACCTACCCACCGCTGCCAGGACAGTGTCCCCTTCTGGGGGCCACCTCCGGGCTCGTGAGGCTGGAGGCCCCTTGGAGAGACCCCCGCGCCCTGTTCGGCTGGTCCCCAACGCGGCGCGGGCTACGTATGACTGCGCTTGTTAGAAGGCTTTTGCCTCTCAATGAACCACTTAGAAGTAGGACATCTCGGCCTTCAGCTCCCTGCTCTTTTTTCTTTCTTTTCCCTCCAGTTCTTTCCCACTCTCTCTCTCTCTCTCTCTCTCTCTCTCTCTCTCTCTCTCTCGCTCTCTCTCTCTCTCTCTCTCTCTCTCTCACACACACACACACACACACACAACGTCTCACTACAAAGTAACAGCCTTACCCTGTGACCCCGCGCGCACTCTTGTCCCGGTGCCCTGAGTTTAACCCCCCAAAGACTGGGTGCTGCTGGGAGCGCAGGGTCCCGCGTGGGTTCCATTCTCCAGGGAACGGGACTCCTTAGCCACCCCGGGCGGGACCCTCCCTACCCGCTGGGTGCACTCTTTCCCCTAGACTTCCCTGCGTGCGTCTGCTCTCCCCGAGACGTGCTCGCTCCCCCTGTGCTCGCTCGCCTACTCTTTGGGCCTCTCTGTCCACGCCCGGGGCCAAGCTCGGATGGCGTTTCTCCCTCTCTGGGTTGAGGCATTGGCCTGAACGTTTTGATGAGTGTTCGGTGAGACACGCAGCCCTAAACGGCTCGTACACGCGGCGGGGGACACATTGACGTCCCGGGCTTCGCTTTCCGGCGCCGCGACACTTCGTAATTACCTGACACAATGCGATATGGGGGTGTCCATTGTTCCACTGAGTGTTATAGTGGAGTGTGCATTCTGACAGTCAATGGAATTTTAAGTCAGTGGAACTTAAAATTACACATTTTTTTTAAGTACTAAAAGACAGAATGAATTCGGTGTGCGGATATGAGTAACCTTTACATTAAAATCTCAGTTTGGCCTGTCAAACGAGGCTCGTCCTGGGTATTACACTGCCTAATTTGCATTTTGGCATTGTTTTGTTTCTTAAGCGTCAAATTAGAGCTCTTTGGGAGCGTACTCAGGAGGGCTGAGTACCTCCATGTTGGCTATTTTGCCTTTTAGCATCATTTTGTTTCGTAATGGTCAAATTACAGATGCTTGGGAGGGTACCCAGGAGACCTGAGCACCTCCTCTCGCCTCTTCTCTTCCCTGCCTGGAGAGGAGGCTGCACCCGGCTCCGCGTGGCTGGTGGATCCCAGGCGAGCCAAGAGGCCAGAGGGAGCGGGGCCGAAGCAGGCTCCGCAGCGCCTGCAAAGGGTCCGCGCGAAACGCCCCAAGGAAAGTTAAAAATCCTGGGGCGGTTATCCCGGACGCGAAAAAGTCAAGAGGCGAGGGTCGATGAGGTTTTAGGGAGTGCTCTGCCGTACAGGGGCCCCCTATTCGAGATATTACCGGTAGCTTCTGGGAGTGAACCCAGGTATACACAGGTTGTGAGCCCAAGTGCTCTGGCCAGGTCACGCAGCCCGCAGTAGCCCACAGCTGATCTAAGACGACCCAGGCAGCAAGGATGCGGGGAGGAGCCCAAACCTGTTTGCACTAACCGCCCCCCTCCCCCTTCCTGGAACGTTAACACATTTCCGAGTGTGTGAGAGTGGGTGTATTTCACAGTGAGGAATAAGCATCCTAATGCCGTTGCTGGAAGGGAGAGAAGAAGAGGGAATATTTTTGATTTTTCAATCTGAATTTCATCCAAAATATCTGATAAATGGTATGTGGGTGGGAGTTAGTTTGTCTTCTCTGTTTTGTCCTCTTGGTCTTTAATGAAAAATAGTGAGAAAACTTTTTTTGGACTTTCGAATATTCTAAAAGTGTGGAAACATATGTTATAAAGTGTACACAAAGAGAAGCTTTTTGTCTTCTGGAAACATATTTAAGTCCCCTCTGTTTCCTTTGGTGCCAGAACCATTACAATTGATTCACTGTGTTTCAGCTGATATCAAATACCAAGTTATATACCCCAAGTCCTAAGATACAGTTTCACAAGTTAAGAATAAACAGAAAAGGTGAACTGTAGCCCAGAGTTATATTTAAAGGCAGCTATACTTCCTTTAAAGAAAATTACTTGCTCTGCCATTGTTCAGGCATTTAATAAAAATAGTCATATTAATCGGCCACCTGTTCCTTCAAAGGCATATGTCCTCCAGAAAACAGAGGTGAGATTGTTGAATTACAACCCACAATGCACATCTTCAGTGACAGAATGAAAGCTCATAAAGTATGTGTGAGGAGACTTTTAGTCTAGAATAAACTTCAGAGCTGATGATTGTTGCACGTTGGCAATGACAAGGTGTGGGTTTCTTCAAATGTGCTACAGATGAGGACAATTATAACAAGTTGCTGCTTTATGAATACCATGAGTCCAATAATATTCCCTGGATAACTTCATACAGCCTGTAAGAGTATAACCTTATGTGGACAGGAACAATCAATCTCATACTTATCTCAGAAGAGCCACTCTTTTGCTTCTTTGACTTAGCCTTATGCTCTCCAATCATCAGCTTGTTTTCTCTCTCTCTCTCTCTCACATACACGCATACACAAACGCACCAAAGACAGACCCTGGACGTAGAAAAAGTCTTCAATTTTCCCTTTGGTGACTAGTCCTGCCAGTCACCAAAATAAGCACAGGACTGACCTTTCATGCATTCATTCCTCAGTTATATTTTTGTGACTTCTTTTACTCGTCAAGGTTGCTCTTGATGTTTGTTCTAGCCTGATTCCTCCAGAAAATACATTGGAGAGTGGATAGGAAGACCCCAGGGTGATCTGCCTTCAGCCCTCAACCCCTAGATCTGCTTCTTTGTTATCTGCAAGAACACCTAACTGGAGGCCCAGTCTTCATGCCTGGTAAGGAATTAATATATATTTGCTGATTGAGCAGTATGACATAATGACAAACTTACTTTTGTATATTGTTTGAAATTAATGCTCATTTTGAACAAGCTCTGTGATCTAACCAAATGTGGTGACTAAAATATGTGGGAAAATTACTCTGCTGGAGACATTATTAGAACTGTCTCATCTAACATCCACAAAACCCTATGAGGCAGCATCTACTGTGATCCCCATTTCACAGATGAAGAAGCTAAGGGTTACACAGCAAAGTTATTAAGTCACAAGCTAGTAAGTATTGGGATTTGAATCCATAACTTTCTGTTCACCTCTGGATTTCGAGTTCTTGACACTATACTAATCTTCTTTGACAAATTCCTTTTGACAATCTGTATTTTATATAATCTAAGACCCACATTTTTCTAATTTTAACATCTCTGAAATTGTGATATATCTTACAAGACTTCTTTCGATTATAAGTGACAGCTTTTTTTTCCCTGCTTGGTATATGAAATAATAGCGTATTTTCCAATCAGTGGCATATTTGGTTATGGTAGCTTATGCTGCAATATCAAATCATTAGAAAATCTAAGAGACTTAAAACAAAAGAGGGGGCTTCCCTGGTGGCGCAGTGGTTGAGAGTCCACCTGAAGATGCGGGGGACGCGGGTTCGTGCCCCAGTCTGGGAGGGTCCGGCATGCCGTGGAGCGGCTGGGCCCATGGGTCATGGCCGCTGGGCCTGTGTGTCCGGAGCCTGTGCTCCACAACGGGAGAGGCCACAGCGGTGAGAGGCCCGCATACTGCAAAAAGGAAAAAAAAAAAAAGAGGTTTATACTCCTTGATCACACAAAGTCTGCTGAAGATCTGTGTGACTCTCCAGAGCAACTGTCTTCCATGTGACGGCTTGGCATTGCACCTCTGTACCAGCATGTACTTCCATAGCCACTAAGTAGGAGAAGATGGAGCCCTGGAGGATCTCACACGGCAATTAAATGCTCCAGCCTGGCAGTGACATAGGTCACTTCTGCCTCCAATCCATTGGCTAGAATTAGTCATATGGCTCTGCCCAACTGCTAGGGAAGCTGGGAATTGAATCCACCATGTTCCCCAAAGGACAGGAGAACTGGATATGGATGAGCATTTAACATTTGTACCACAATGTTTTCTTCATTCACTGAAATATGGTCATTAGGATCAGGTAATGTAAATATCACAGATCTATTTTATTCAAATCCAGTGAGCAGCAATTGGCCTGTGATTTGTTATAGTCCGTCTTAAGCATACATTCAAAATTCGTGCTCATGTTTAACTTCAAATAACAAAATTCAGAATTAATTTCAAAAAGAACATTATGAAACAGCATAACTATAATGCAGGGGCTTTAATCAAGAGCCTACAGGTAAGCTTCCAGGGCTTTGGAACCTCCTGAAATGATATACAAAATATTCAGTGCATTTTTTCCTGAGGAATGGGTACATATCTGTCATTCTCAATTGGGATTCATGATTTATTCATTCTTTTATTCAACAAATATGTATTGAGAGCCCACTATATTCCAGGAATGGTGTTCTGAGTGCTTTGGATCCAGCGCAAAGATGACAGACAAGTTTCCAAAAATCTCACTAAGCTTATAGTGTACAAAAGGGACAATGAGTAAGCAAACAAATAATAAAAGAAGGGCTTCCCTGGTGGCACAGTGGTTAAGAATCCACCTGCCAATGCAGGGGACACGGGTTCGAGCCCTGGTCCAGGAAGATCCCACATGCCGCGGAGCAACTAAGCCCATGCACCATAACTACTGAGCCCACGTGCTACAGCTACTGAAGCCCACGCACCTAGAGCCCATGCTCCGAGAGCCTGTGCTCCGCAATAAGAGAGAAGCCGCCGCAATGAGAAGCCCGCACACCGCAACGAAGAGTAGCCCCTGCTCGCTGCAACTAGAGAAAGCCTGTGTCCAACGCAGCCAAAAATATAAATAAATTAAATTAAAAATAATAACAATAAAAGAAGGCCATTTTAGATCCAGATAGGTGACATAAAAGGACAATGTGATGGAGAGGAACTGGAGTAGGGTGGGTATAGAGGTTGGGGTCTGCTTTAGCTAAAATAGTCAAGATAGACCTTTAGGAGGAGAAATTTTTTTTTTTTTTTTTAGGAGGAGAAATTTGACCTGAAATAGGAAATAGGAGAAGGACTGCCTATGCAGAGGGCTTGTAATCCTGGAGAAAAGTGTTCTGGTCAGAATTCTATAGGAGCTAAAGAATGTACTCAGCACGTTGAAGAAACTGAAAGTATCTAGAGCATGAAGAGTGGTAGGAAAAGTAGTGAAAGAGGAATGCAGAGGCCAGATTATATGGGGCCTGCACATAAGGGATGGATAAGAGATCAGAATTTTATTTTAAGATCAAGGTAGACAAATGCACAGTGTAAAGAAACCCCCTTTGCATGGGAAGGCCTAAATTTCTTTCTGGTTCCATTATTTGTATGTGTGGATCATCAAGCCATGATTAGCTCTGCCACTAATCAGCAGGTTAACTCAGCTGGGCACCTCCCTGAGTGGGGATCCCCTTCCCTCCTTGCTGTTCCAAGAACATCCTCACCCCCTTTGCCATGGTGTCATGGTGAAGACCATGACCTTCTCAAAAAAATGGAGGCCTTCTGTCAGATTTAGGGCTATAAGAAGCTCCCCAGCTGGTAGCTTCAAACAGACTCAACATTCTTTGCGGGAGAATAAGGGGCTTCATACTTTAGTGAGGCCTTGAGCAAGTCATTTTACATTAACATTCATTTCTTCGTTTGTGAAGTGAGAATAGTGAGTTGTATTTTGGAGTGTTGTTATGTCCATATAATGTCCATTAAAGTGAACTAAAAATAAACCTGCACAAATTTCTGTATGCAAACGTGTATCATCTGCTCTTCTGAGAATCATTATTATTTTACAATAGCCTTAGATTTATATGTACACACTAATACAGATGTGTGCCAATTTAAGGAAACCTAACACATGAGGAATAATCGTCTAGATAATAAAAATGTTCTTCATTTTCAAACTAATGTACACCAGCGTCCTTTTTAATAGTAATTTGCTAAAATGTAATAATTTTAATGTATAAAAATGAGATTTCATATACATTTTCAAGAATATTTCTACCGTATCCATTGAGGCAAGCATAGCAGTACCTGTAAATTCAAGGAAATGGTCAATTCGAGTTATAATTCTTTTTTATTTATTCTTTGCTGGGTTGGGTCTTCGTTGCTGCGCTCAGGCTTTCTCTAGTTGCAGAGAGTGGGGGTACTCTTCGTTGTGGTGCACAGGCTTCTCATTGCGGTGGCTTCTCTTGTTGTGGAGCACGGGCTCTAGGCACGTGGGCTTCAGTAGTTGTGGTGCACGGACTTAGTTGCTCCATGGCATATGGGATCTTCCCAGACCAGGGCTCGAACCCGTGTCCCCTGCATTGGCAGGCGGATTCTTAACCACTGCGCCACCAGGGAAGCCCTCGAGTTATAATTCTTAATTTTATCAATTGAAGCAGAGATCAAAGCCTAGTGCTTATTTACCCCAAGCATCTCTATGCTCAAAAAAAAAATATATGTTAAGCTCAACTACCAATGTGTATGTCTGAATATAACAGCATTATGTGTAGTAAACCTGTGGAAATAAATGAAGACCATCCAAATGAGAACAAGCAAAGTCTGTTTATTTAGAGCAAGGAAGTCAGCCACCATCACTTGCATTTGGCAGAGACTCAAAGGCAGGCATAGGAGTAGAAAAACTTTATAGGGAGAAAAAAAAAAGGCTTCAGGTGTGCTCTGATTGGAGGCTGCTGACTTGGAGAAGCTGGAGAGGGCTAACTAGACGCAGGGCATCCTACTTTGGGGGAAAATCAGTTTGGGGAGCATATTGGCTTTCTCTAGTTCGTCCTGAGTTGGAAGCAGGTAGTGGTAAGGAATTGGGAAGCTGGCAGTCTTTTACCAAGTTCCAGTCATTCTGGGCTGATTGTGGAGAAATTGGTTTGGCTTCTCTGACTTGTTGCTTCGGAGATTATGGGTCAGTGTTTTTTTTTTGACTTTTCTTTTTTTAAATTTTTTTAAATTGAAGTTTAGTTGATTTAAAATGTTATGTTAATTTCTTCTGTACAGCAAAGTGGCTCAGTTATATATACACAAACTATTACATATAGAATGCATAAACAACAAGGTCCTTCTGTATAGCACAGGGAACTATATTCAATATCCTGGGATAAACCATAATGGAAAAGAATATAAAAAAGAATGAGTCAGAGTCCTATTGTCGTACATGGTTTGGCCATTGTCCAACTGCATAGTCAATCTCTCAAGCCATTAACTAGAAAATAATATAGGCCAGGCAATGAAGAATAAACTAAATCCAGGTATAGGGCAACTTCCATTTGTGGTGAGACAATATTTTGGTGTATTAAGAAGTGTTGTTTTGTTTGTACCTGTTAATTCCTTTCTACCCCATGCACTCATTCATTTAAACTAGACTTTAGCATCCATTGCTTCAGGGTAAGGCTGTTATAAAAGAAATTCACAAAACTATGAGTTGTCTGTGACTTTTGAGATTTAAAATGGGCTTGTGAAATTCACGGCAGAAAAAAAAAGTTTGAGAGGAAACTTTCTTCTTTGAATTTCAAAAGTCTAGATTTTGAGTATCAAGACCCAATGACATGAAGGATTTAGATTATAAAAGTTATGCCTTGGGAGTTCCCTGGTGGTCCAGTGGTTAGGACTCTGTGCTTTCACTGCAGAAGGCGAGGGTTCCATCCCTGGTAGGGAAACTAAGATCCTGCAAGCTGTGCTTCACAACCTAAATAAATAAATAAAGTCTATGCCTTAAAAAATAGGTTCCGGGCTTCCCTGGTGGCGCAGTGGTTGAGAGTCCGCCTGCCGATGCAGGGGACACGGGTTCGTGCCCCGGTATGGGAAGATCCCACATGCCGTGGAGCGGCTGGACCCGTGAGCCATGGCCGCTGAGCCTGCACGTCCGGAGCATGTGCTCCGCAACGGGAGAGGCCACAACAATGAGAGGCCCACATACCGCAAAAAAAAAAAAAAAAAAAAAAAAATAGGTTCCAAAAAAGAAATGATAAGCCAAAGGAAGATTTCCCAGTCCAGAAATGGATTACAATTCTGTGTGGTTGGGGGGAAGAGGGAGCAAAGGAGTTTATACAAGGGAGGGGCAAAGGAGTTTATACAAGGGATGGAGGCTAACTGAAGCTTCCCACCCAGGTCCCAGTTCCCTGGGGTGTCAGAGGAGCAACTGGCACACTTGCTAGGTTTGAGGGAATCTGAAGGCAGAGGGCAGAGAGTCAAGGCGAATAGTGCCTCCTTTCTGAGATGCAGCCTGGAAGAGTGCCAGCCCAGCATGGTGCAGCCAGGCACAGTGTGGGTAGGCACGGCGGTGTGCGAGGGCTTGGACGGAAGGTCCTGGGGTTGCCGTAAATACTCTCCACTCACCATAGTGTGTGTTTCATGTGTGGCTGAGAGTGGAGCAGGTGTGGCTCTGAGAGACTGCAGAATTTTTTTAATTTATACTTAATTTTTAATTGATGTATAGTTGATTTACAATGTTGTGCTACTTTCTAGTGTATAGCAAAGTGATTCAGTTATACATATATATGTATTCTTTTTCATATTCTTTTCCACTATGGTTTATTAAAGGATATTGAATATAGTTCCCTGTGCTATACAGTAGGACCCGTTGTTTATCTATTTAATATACAGTAGCTTGTATCTGCTAATCCCAAACTCCTAATTTAGCCCTCCCCCCTTTTCCCCTTTGGTAACCATAAGTTTGTTTTCTGTGTCTGTAAGTCTGTGTTTTGTAAATAAGTTCATTTGTATCATATTTTAGATTCCACGTATAAGTGATATCATATGGTATTTATCTTTCTCTTTCTGACTTCACTTAGTATGATAATCTCTAGGTCCATCCATGTTGCTGCAAATGGCATTCTTTCATTCTTTTTTATGGCTGAGTAATATTCCATTGTGTGTGTGTGTGTGTGTGTGTGTGTGTGTGTGTGTGTGTACACCACAACTTCTTTATATTGTATATTCATCTGTTGGTGGGCGTTTATGTTGCTTCCATGAGACTACAAAATTGAAGTAGGCCTGCCTCCAAAATGTTTGATCAGAGATTCCATGAGGACTTCCACATCAGAGGATGCCAGCTGGAGAGGTGACAGTGGCTGAGGAGTAAATGCCACCCACCCACCCACCTGTCATGTAGATGCCAGCCCAGTGAGAAAAGTGCAGGGGATGGACACGAGAGAAGACTAAATCAACTGAGATTATCTGAAGGTTTCATTTCTACCTTCTAGCATAGTAGTCTTGTGAAACAGAGATTGGGTTCAGTTATAACGAAAGAAAAAGTTTACATGTAGCAGATACCTAAAGTTTTTACATTGATACTTATAGCTCACACATAATATTTACCCTATAACTCAAATTTGCTTTTAAACGATTTTTAAAAATGTAGTTTTCTGGCTCCTGAAGTAAATTTTGGGCATTATCTGCCTAATTATTTACTATCTAAATAGTATCACCCAAACAAGAATAGTTTCCTTGAGGTTGTGGCCTTAATATCATAATAAGACCAATTTAAACACAGAACATTTTTAATAATTAGGCCAAATTCTAGTAAATATAAATTTCAACTTAGTATCTGAGTTATCATGAATTGTCATTGCCTTCCTCGATGACATCCATTGATGAAATCAGAACCCTTCTCTGTATTAGATTTATATAGATACTAATGTAGACTTACAATAATATCACATTTCCTTTAGATAATCAAATGCCATTAAAACAATTAGCCCTCTGACAATCCTATGTTGGGTTATATCGTCAACTATCGTGTCTTGAATTCCTGCTACAGCCAAGTATTTTGTGCAAATTATGTCATTTATTTCTCACAACCATGCTTGAGAGTATACTTGTTCCCATTTCACACCTTAGGAGAGTGAAGCTGAGCACAGGGTCACACTAGGAAGTGGCCGATCCCTGATAGAAGTCCCCAGTCAGCCGACTCCCAGACAGGTGAGATATGCTTTGACCTACACCACGTTCTGCTCTTCTCTGCTCAGCCCTTCTATCACCTTTTTTTTGGAAAAGAGAGCATGCAAATACTGTAAATAATTCTAATTTCTACATGGATGTTATAGAAATTAAAACATCCGTAACAAAATACTCAACCTTTCAAAAATAACATACTACATTTTAATATTCTCAAACCAAATATGGTATTCAGTAAATGGTTACAGAGGATTGATATCTATGTTTTGACCCACCTCCTTTGAGAAACATTACATGTTGTAAAAAACATTTTTCTTTCACAGAAAATTTGTCTCCAACGTGCTGTTCAGCCCTGAGTTGTCTCTTTATTACATCCCAGAGGGAGGACGTTGAGTGGAAAAGTTTCCACAGTTTCACTATGAGAAGACATTATACATTTCAGTGGAAGAAAAAAAATGTCATCAAAAGCTAAGTAGATAAGTTAAGGATGCTATAATAAGTCTTGGGATATAGGCTGTGCATTTGTTTTGTTTTGTTTTTTAATTCCATTAAAGTCAGTAAATCTGTGTACCAGATGCTGAAGTAGGACTCTTGCTTCAAGCCAGTTTTGCCCTTCCCATCTGAAGTCAGCCAGTCCTTAGTGCAGCTGATCTCCTTTTGAGTATGGAGGTGAGGGAGAGCTGGCAGGGACAGATGGAAGAGAAGAGAGAAGATCCGGGGACAGTGACTAGAAGCTGCGCTCCTTGAGGAAGTCTCAGGATGTACAGTATGGGAAGGTGCCAAAGCCCTAAACTGGGAAACAAAACAAAACACCAGCATGGGGGGAAGAAAAAAGGAAGTTCAACACTGAACACAGAGTATGCACAGAGGCATCTTTTTATGTGGTGAGCAGTAGAGTTTTGTCACTGAACACATGGACAATTATATAGAATTTAGTAATACAAAAGCTACTATTTCTTGAATGCTTTTTATGCACCGGGGACCATGCTTAATATTTTACAGAGATTATTTTATTCAATCTTCACACAGTTGACACAATTACAGATTGTGTTCCATTTTGCAGATGAGGAAATGGAGAGTTAAGACATTCAGCATTTGCCTAGTAAGTAGGCCAGCAGTCTGAGTAGAGTCTAGAATTCTCCCTGCCACCTTGTATTACCAATGGTTTTGGTGAGGAGTCTTGCTTACAAGTAACAAAACGAGCTCTAACTGTCTAAAGAAAAAAAAAATGTTGGGGGAAAGGGGGTTCACAGAATCCAAGAGGCTGGGAGAACAGGCTTGGGAAACAGGCAAGAACCCAGGGCCTCAGGAGGCCAGGCCACAGGAACACCCTATCCAAGATGCCACCATCTCTGCTTCTGCTATACCACACCTTCTAGAAATGACAACTGGACATCATGCTGATCTCATGAGCTGCCCCAGATGCTTCTCCTTCATCTTCACCTCAGGGTGCACAGGCCTGGATGGGAAGGTCCACGGCCAGGTGTTGGAGCCCCTGTTCCATATTCCAGGGGGTAGGGAGAGTGAGATTCAAACTGTTTGGCATCCACAGTGGAAAGTGAGGTCTTATATCCCAAGATCACACGCGATGAAGAATTCCCCTAAATGCAAGGACAGATGGATTTTGACAGCCAAAGGAATGTTATAATGTCCTTCCAGACTACCAGCTGTAGCCACTTTGTAGCAAATCATTCCATTAGGAAAGTAAATGTAGGGCTGTTAAAATAATTTTGAAAGGTCAGGCAAAGGTGGAATTGTGCAAACATTAAATATTGCAAATCAAAACCTGACTGACCTAGAATTTCATCCTAATAGATTTATTTTCAATCTCTAAATACAGACTTCAAAAAGGCAAATTTGGTAACCCACATGCTAAACAGCAATTAATTGGAATGTTTAGGGAATGGAATGTTCTTGTTAACTTAAATTTCTAACTAAATGTGATTAAGCCTTTAAAAAGACCCACAAGCCTTTATATTTCAGATCTTGTCACTGGAATTCTTAATAAAATATTTGGATTGTGAGGATTTTGCAATTCCTCAGGATTACCGATGCCACCATATGTGGTTGTAAAGTGCAGTCGGTGTAGACTGTGCTGAATGTGTTCAGATCTCGGGGTATATGTTCCATGTACATTTCATTAGCCAAATTTCTTTTTTCATTTTAGGCTGATCCTTTTGCAAATTTTAATTAAAATTCTTATTTTTTAAAAAAGATTTATCACCTCTTAACATAAAGGGGAAATGGCTATATATTCAATTACAAATGCAGAAACATATAATACGATTTGATCTTGAAAATGTAACAGCCATGAAAGCATCCAATATTCCTTCATTAGCCAAACTTCTGATATGAGTTTGCCTTTTGTTTTCTCCATTGCATAAAAATTAGATAAAGAGGAGGAAATAAATTCTGTCCACGTAAACTTTTTTTTTTTTTTGGAGCCTACTAAGGGCAAGCATACTACTAGGTACTGTGAACATAAACATAAATAATAAAGGTGTTTTTAAAATGAGATGGGAATTCAGAAAATGGACTGACTAATTCTGAGTGAAGGATAGAGATGGCAACCATCTGAGCTGGGCCTTGAGGAATGAGAAGTAGGATATTGCCAGATGAGGGAGGGAGAAGGAGGACATCCTAGGCAGGAAGAACAGTGTGAAGAAAAGTGTCAAGATGTGAAAGTGCAAATGGAGGAAAGGGAAGGGGGAATAATTCAGTGGGCCTAGGATGAGTATGTTAAAGGGGGCTATGAGATCACCCCAAATGTAGGATAGGACCAGACTGTCAATGGCTGCAAATACCATCCTAAAGGACAGTGGACTTCTTTCTGAGAGTCCTAGGAAGCCACTGAGTCTTTTTTAGAAGGTGATAAGATCATAAATGTGGGACAGGAAGATCACTTTGACAACAGGTAAAAGGCAGAAGAAGAGACCAGAAGTAGGAAATTACCTAAGAGGTGTTTGTAAAAGTCCAAGAGGTAATAAGTTATTGCTTAGACTAGTGCAGTAGTAGTTGGAAGGAATTCTTTCTATGAGTTACCTTAGAGACAGGATCCATAGGAATTGGTATCTGACTGAACAGAGGGGAGAGGAGATTGTGTGAAAAAAGTGAGTCTTTGGATAATAGAGCCCATTGCATAGTAACTAACTCCTTTTTGCAAAAACAACAATAAAAATCTCACTTCTAATTGGCTCATTGAATAAGTGGAGCAGTGGATTCCAGTTTTGATTGATCATCTCCCCAGCCCAGACCTACTGAAGTAGGTTGTCTGGAAGTAAAGACCAGTAATTCATATTTTAAAAGCTCTCCAAGGATTCTGATGATCAGTCAATTTAAGAAAGCACTGCAATTGAACATCTGAACAGCAAATGATACCCAATAACATTAGATTCTGCAATATCTTACGACGTCCTGTCTGCTCTACTTCTGAAACATAGCCTGAATCTCAGTATCCTCTCTAATTCCACCACACCCATCCTAATATTAGGCCCATTTATTTATTGCCAAAACTAAGTAACTGCCACCTACCTGGGCTCCTTGCTTCCACTCTTGTCCCTGTGCAGTCCATTCTCCACAAGCAACCAGACATTTCTTCAAAAATGTGAAACAGAACTTGCACCCTCTTGCTGAAAATGTTCCAGTGACTTCCTGTCACACTGTGATGGTTTTAAAATATGTCCATAAATTCTTTGTTGCTTCTCCCTTGACAAAATAAAGCCTGATTCCCCTCCCCTTGATTATGGGCTATTCTTAGTGACTTGCTTATAAGAAACAATGTGACAAAAGTGATGGTGTGTGATGTCCAAGATTAGGACATAAAAGATATTGTGGTTTCCTTCTTGCTCTCTTTTCTTGAATCAATCACTTACTTGGGGGAAGAGAGATACTATGTCACATTCAAGCAGCCCTACGAAGAGGTCCATATGGTGAAAAACTGAAGCCCTCTGCCAACAGTCAGCAAGGAACTGAGAGCTTCTGCCAATAGCCAATTGAATGCTCCATCTTGGAAGCAGATCCTCCAGCCTCAGTCAAGCCTTCAGATGACTGTAGCCATAGTCAATATCCTGACTCCAATTATCTGAGAGGCCCTGAGTCAAAACCACCCAGCTATTTGGCTCCCAAATTCCTGACTCACAGAAACTATGAGATAATAATGGTTTTAAGCTATTATGTTTTGGGGAGAGTCTGTTAGCAACAATAGATAACTAATACACATACTTAAAATACAATCCAAACTCCTTGCCATGAGTGGTAAGGCTCTACATACTTAGAATTCTGCCTATATTACTAATTTAATCTACCACTCACTTTGTGGAAAAGACTACTAGTTGTCCCTTAATAGCTAATTGTCTCTACTCTGTTTAGAAATAGAGTCATCAAAGCTTATCCAGGTATATGAATTCAAACTACTGACCATATTTCCTAGCCTCACTCACAACTAGATTTGGTCATATGGCAAATTCTAGCCAATAGGATGTGAGCAAAGGGATGTGTGTAACTCCCAAGTTGTGCCTTTAAATAGAAGGGATGTGGCTTCTGTTCCCCTTCCCCTCATTTCTGATGACTAGAATACCAGTATGATGGTTAAAGAGGAGAAGCTGGACTAGCCATCTCAAGTAGCAAGATGGAAGTCTCATGGTAAGCGTGGCAAAGCAACAGGATAAAAAGAGCATTGGTCCCCAATACCATTAAGCCAGGTCTGTCTTGTCTTTAACATGAGCAAGACACAGGACTATATATTGCATGAAATCATTGCATTTTTTGGTCTCTTTACTGCAACAGCCCAACCTATACGTTAACTTACTCATCTCCTTGTTTACCACGTTCTAGCCACATTGATCTTCTTTCTTCTCTTCTACTACCCTGAGGTCTTTGCACTTGCTGTTCCCTCTGCTTGGAATACTTTCCCCCCCACCCAGGAGTCCCCCATGGCTGACTCCCTGCTACCAGGTTTCATTGTTTCATCTAAAACACCTACCCCGTGTTGTTCTCTATTACATAATCATGAATGAGTTCTATTCTTCATGGTACTCTCAGCACCTTAAATTTTCTCACTTATCTGTTTGTTGTCTGTCACTCTCCGCTAGAATACATTCTCCATAAGATCGAGACTCTTGTCTGCCTTATTTCCTGCTGAATCTCCTGTGCCAGGAAAGTGCCTGCACATAGTAGGTGCTCTATAAGTATCCGTTGTGCAAATAAGTTAACAAATGAATTAATGATAAATGATGTCAAGAGCCTAGTCCTTGGATCACTTTTCATAATTCAGCCTCCTTTATCTGCTGAAATTAGGGTAAGTTAGGTAACAATAATGACTTAACTCAGGATTAACAAAAGAATGTCAATAAGTCTCTTATACCTTCATTATTAAGTGTTCTGATTTAATGAGGAAATAGAAACACAGAAACAGTAAATGAATCTCTGCCTTTAGCCTTTAAAACCCAACTAGAGAAAAGTAAAAACAAACTCATAAAAATATTATACCTAAAGAACAGATTCTCTTAAATCCTAATATAGATTATCGTATTACATTGCCTCTAAGATGCCAGCTATTGTGAGACACACCATTGTTTTACGTACCATGAAAAAAGAAAAAATGCTGCTGTGGTACATTGCGTTATTATTCCTCTGTGCCCACAGCCCCTTCCCAGCCTCAGGGTGGATGGAGTATACTTCCCCTGCTCCATTGTCAGGATTGACCATGTGACTTGCTTTGACCAACTGAATGTGAATAGACGTGACAAAGGCAATATCCAGGCAGCTTTAAATGCGCCTGTGAGGTTATTAGATTCAGCTTTTGCTCCTTCCCTCAACCATGAGATAATGGTAGAATAGTCCCAGAAAGTGGCTAGTCCTTCCACCTGGATTCTAGAACGACATATGTAGCTGTGCAGAGGTAAGCCAAGCCCAGTCAAACCAGCCAGAGCAAGGCCAGTGAGCCACAGCCAACCCACAGCCCTACATAATGTGAATAAGAAATAGGTTTCATAGTAAGCCAATGAGATATCGATAATCACAACAAAAGCTATGACAATTAACCTACCACATACCATCAATTGTAAGCTGCATGTTGGTTTCAGAGATGTTAAAATGTGGACCAATGTGTGTCTTAGGATCAATAAAATATGGTATGTATTATATGTTATCACATATCAGCAAAGATATATTGCAAGTGCCCAATAAATATTTGTTGACTTGATTTTATGTACATGATGATGTGGAGTTCATATTTTTAGTGAGAGTTCTTGATACACACCTTTTCTTTTTAACACATTATATGTAACAGTATAACCTTAGGTATTAACTGTAATGGAAACTAAAATTTATATAGCAAGCAAAGTTCAAACTAAATAAAAGGCAAGCTGGGACTTTTCATTACTTCTCATCTGTCCCCACTCCTTACACCTCATATAATTTCCTGACTTATAGCCCATATACTAGATATTAGTATTCTATTATTTGGAGACCAACAGAGAACAAAGGTGGCAAAAATGGAGTTCAGTAGCCACTGGCATAAACATAAGACGAAATATTTAAATGTATGCTTGTGAAACAGGTTTTTCATATTCTCCAAACTAGATAAGAGACTGAATAGGCTGAAGGAGGGAAGAGGTGGAACCACATGAGCCACAGTTTCAGAGACGTCAGCATCTGCCAGAACAAGCACCATCTATTGCCAATGCCAGGAGCTGTGTAGGTCCTAACTCAGAGCATTGTTCACTGTATATGGTGTAACACTGAATATGTATAAATTAATCACAATATATAATTTGGATATTTTTATCCAGAAAAAAAATGAAAGTGATGATTATGATAATAATAATAATAGTAAACATTAATTGAGCAGGGCGCTGGCTATATGCCTAGCACTAGGCTAAATGATTTATCTAAACTATCTTAGTTGTTCCTCACAATAGTCTTATGTATTAGTCAGCTACTGCTGCAATAATGCTTTGTAACAGCCACCCCAAAATCCAGTACCTTGCAGCAACAGGCATTTATTCTCTTTTTCATTCTTCTGCAGGCCAGCTGTTTGGGTGATCTAGGCTGAGCTCTGCTGCACAGCTTTACTTCAGGCTGTGGGCAGGGGAGACTGGCTCCAGGGTGCGTGTTAAGTTAGATCTGCTCCATAAGTGCCTCATTATTTTGGGAAGAACAGCTACCTGGGGCATATGCTCCTCATGGTGATGTTAGGAGAACAAGAGGGCAAGTGAAAACACATGCTGCCAGGCATGGAACTGGCACACCGTCACTTCTACCAGTATTCCATGACCAAGACCAACATCAGTGGGGCAGGGTGGGGATCATACCCCAAAGGAGATGGGAGTGAATATTTGCTGAACTATAATCAAAAGTATTTTATAATAAGGTAGGTATATAGGTATTTTACACCCATTTTACAGATGAATGAACCAAAGCATAGAAAGGTTAAGTGACTTGCCCAAAGACATTCAGCTAGGAAGTGATAGAACCAAGATTTAGATCTAGCCTGATTCCAGAGCCTAGTATCTTAACTATCACTCTATACAGTTTTAACAAACCATACTCCAAAAGGCATTATAAAGAGAAATATAGAAGCAGTGGTAATTTTACAATAATAAATGGGACCCGAGGAAAAGAAGTATGCAAGATAAAAGACTATTTTGAGTTCCTAATCAATAAAGATGATTTTCTCACTAGCTTTCATAGCTGCAAGAGGTTATATTGTAGCAATCCACAGAAGGATGTGGGTTCATTTATTTTTGGATTCCCCCCACACCGTACCGATATGTTAACATTTTATCTATATAAATACTACCTTTGTTACTTATTTCCTATCCACCTCCTTTGAAAGGGATATCTCATTTATTCTGATAATTACAAGTAACCTATAAAGGAATTATAAAGTGTCTCCTTGTAAAAACGCTTGGGGCCTTCAATGGCCGTCATATTAAATCAATATTAAAAACAATGAGGTCCAATAAAAACATTAGATTCGAGCCTTAAGAGGCATGCAAATAGTCCTGCAGAGAAAAAAAAAAAACCTGAGACATGATTATAAAATATGAGAACGAAGGTGCAAATATCACCAACAAATCCTTTGGAAATATTTTTAAAGCAGAGATTGTCTCTCTTACAGCCTGGGATAAATGAAAAACAGGAGAGAGTTCTATGCCCAGGGGACTTCAAAGATTGAGATGTTGACCAGTTCATTCAGCTTCAGTGTCTTGGAATGCCCACAGACAGGCTGTTTTTTAAACTCCATATGCTTCCTATATCACAAGTACTTTAGAAGAATTGTTTTTCTTCTTTCTACTATAGCAAAAGAATCGACTGTCATGAAATAGACCCCTGGGTCAGTGTTACAAGTAAAGCCCAAACCTACTGTGAGACTCCCACTTCTTACTCTAGCTTTCTCTCCTCTATTATTATGATGATTTCAACTTCAAATTGCAGCTGTGGTCATTCATTTCCCTTTAGAAAAAGTATGAAGCTGAAACATCTTCCAACATATAAAACCAAATAGCTACAACTTAAACTACCCATTTCACATTGTTCGGATCTTAACTTAAACAAATCACCCATATAAAGGCATTTTTGAGACAATTTGAATGTTAAGAATTTTGGTCATTTTGTTAGGTGCAATTGTATTGTGATTACTTTTTAAAAAGGAAGCCTTCATTTCTTGTAAATAAATTCTGAAATATTTAGAGGCAAAATATGATATCTGGGAGTTGCTTCAAAATACTCCAGCACTGTTGGGAAGGGGAGTGAAAAATGTGGATAACTGCCAAAACCGGATAATAAGTACATATGGTCTCATTATCCTATTTTTTCTACTTTTGTGTAAAGTTTGAAAACTATAATAGAAAGTAATAAAAAGTAAAAAAAAAATACCCATTTAAAAATATCACAAAAAGACCTCTGTAAGAGAAATCTAATAATTCAAAAGAGAGCTTCAAAAGTGAATGGATTTCTACCTAAAATAAAGTAAGTTCTAAGCCCTATAACTTTCAACATCCTTAAAACAACACATCACCATAATATTCACAAGCAACACAGCATTTCAATTGTCTTTTGTACGTACATGTGTATGCTGCGTGGGTAAATTGTATGATTTGTTCTGGAGTTAAAAATAGCCATTCTCCTAGAAGTATAAGAAACAAAAGCACTTTATATCTATATTTTTTACTGATTTGAAGTCAGGAGGACCTATGGTTGAACAGTGGAGAACGATGGGGGTTTGTGATGTAAGTTTCCTATTTGCCAGGCACTGATCTAGGTACTTTATGTTTATGAACTCATGCTAATATTCAAAATTATCCATTAATATAGGTAATATTGTTCTTCCCATTTTACAACTAAGAAAACCACAGCACTGAGAGTAAATTACATAATTTGCCCAGTTTTGCACTATTGGTTAATAGTAAGGCTGGGATTCAAATGCAGGGAATCTGGCTCTTGTGTTTGATCCCTTAATCACCAAGCTCTGTCACTCTCCATGGAAAGAGTGTCTTGCAGAGTTGTTCTTTGTTTAGACTTTGGGGACCCAGTCTCTTTTATTCTTAGAAAAATAAAGCAACTCTTACTCCCTTTGACATCAGCATGTTCCTTTTATTTTGTTATGCACTTCAAACCTATTACTCCCAACGTAGTCATACCAGCCCTATAATACTCAAACATATTTATTACAGATGTTTGCTTATGGCATGATTTCAAAGAACAGAAAACATCACAGCGAGCTCTTCTGATTGATTTAAACCAGGGTACTTTTGAGAAAGAGCTCTGACACTGTAGTAGTTGACAATGACATCTCTTTTATGTGGGTGTCAGCTGTTGGGAAATGACCTTACATGATTTTTTCCTAATCATCTGATCTCAGATGGTCTTTTGCAAATTTTCTTCAGCCCAGCAAGTTAATACCACTGCTTCTGTATTTCCAGGTTTAATAATGGAATCTCTTTCTCTTTCTCCCTCTCATTTCAGACACGTTATCTTTATTTGGGAAAAAATAGTTTTTAAAGATATATTTATCTATGGGCCACACCATAATAGCCTTTGCATACGATGACTTTAATTTGGGGGACTTTGAATAGCGATTTCTAGATAAGAATTAGTGTGAGTCTACATGGGGCTTCAGATTGACTTATTTAGTTGACTTGGTCATTGGACTTATGAAAAGAATGGCTTGACTGAGTTGTTTCAGTAAATTTGTAAAAAGTGATTTTTTAGAATTAACTGACCATACTGATTTGATTGTTCATCCATAGACACATCCATCCTTGAATTTTCCATTTTCCAATTTTAGAAGAAAGCTGCATCTCAAGACAGAGAAAATATTTTCAGGTAATTTAGGAGTTATATTTATTACTACAGGACAGCAGTTACTGATAAGATGCCTTGACAACACTATAATTTGATGTTGTCAACCTTTCTACGTATAACAAATGCAGTATGTCTTGACCCCCTTCTGCCTGATGTTACCTATGTATGCATTCTATGCAACAAAAGGAGGATTCTTCTACATGTAGAATTCTATCACAATTTCTCTAGAACCTTAGGGGATGAAGTCTGACCTATATATTTATTTTTCTTACAAAAGAAAGAAAATAAAGAAGGAAAGTAGATAGGGAGAGAGAGAATGAGAGAGAGAGAGAGAGAACCAACAAGAAATAAGAGTAAAAATGGTTAGATTATCATTTTTCTAGAATAGTTATTCTCAACCCTGGCTGCATATTAGAATCTCCTGAGGAGTATTTGAAAAATACTGATACCTTGTCCTCAAGTCCAGAGATTTTGATTCAGTTAGTTATGGTGACTTTTGGTCTTCATGAGAAATGTTTAAGTGGCAATGGAGAACTAGCTGAATTTGTAGTCATGGAGACATTCTTTGCTCTGGGTTTACTGATCTTATCATAAATAAAATACAACTAAAATAACTTTTGAACTTGAGTGTGATGATGGAGTAAAGAAAGGAATGGAGAATAAAGGCCCAGCTCATTCATTCAGTATTCATTCAACTGACCAACAAATATTTATGTGGTGTCTATTCTTCAGCAGACACTGTATTAAGAGTGGGGATGCAATGACAAACAGAACCATTAAAGAATAATGATAGGGTCCTCTCTGAAATCTTCCTTATGGGCCTGGTGTTACAACCTATGTTAATGCCAAGATCAACTGGGTTGTTTGGATCAGAGAGACAGAGAAAGACTGAAATGACCATAAGGACCAGATTAGTCTACTAGTTAATTTCAATCATGGAATAAAAACGTTTTGATACTTAACTGGACCTCAGAGATCATTTACTTTTGTTTTACAGATTTGTAATTTTAAACTCAGAAGGGTTAATGACTAGCCTATGATCATACAGTGATTCAGAACAGAACTGTAGAACTCAGATTGCTAGCCATTTTTTTTTCAACTTTTCTGTAAATCTAAATTTATTCCAAAATAAAAAGTTTAATTTTTTTTTTTTTTTTTGTTTTGTTTTGTTTTGTTTTGTTCTGTTTTTTTTTGCAGTACGCGGGCCTCTCACTGTTGCGGCCTCTCCCGTTGCGGAGCACAGGCTCCGGACGCGCAGGCTCAGCGGCCATGGCTCACTGGGCCCAGCCGCTCTGCGGCATGTGGGATCTTCCCGGACCGGGGCACGAACCCGTGTCCCCTGCATCGGCAGGCGGACTCTCAACCACTGCGCCACCAGGGAAGCCCTAATTTTTTTTTTTTAAGTGAAGGAAAAGAGAAAGAGAGGACAACGAGGGTGGAAACTTCCAGATCAGACCTTTATGGTAAATTAGAGAACAGAAAACGTCTCTACTATAGACATCCAGAAATACAGATAAACTTTACAAACATCCTTTGAAAATTAAGCTGGGCTTCCAAGAAAGTGAGGAGGGCGCCCAGGGGCAGGAAACAAAGTTAGAGATGGAAACCAAAGCAGTGCAGCATGCACGGCAGAGCTCTCGGTATGGTGTTGCTAACCGTTTTTAATGCTGTCTATGTTCAAGCAAAAACCGTCTCAGCAGATTTTTTTTTTTTTTTCCATTCCAAGTTCCTAAAAGAAAATAGTCTCCTGGAAGGAGTCTTTGTAAAGAAAAGGACCAAGTTTTTCCCCCACCCACTGAGCTAATCCTAGTGTGACATTAACTAGTAGAATTGCTAGTCTATTCCACATTGCTGTTCTGTAGGGAGAGAAACTAGGAAAAAAGGAGAGCCGTTTTGGTCCATTTCCTCCCTAATTAGAGTTGTTCTAAGGTAAAACACTCAGATCATTAGATGTCAAGAAAGAACATGTGAACATGGGGAGGATTTGTGAAGGAAAATTAAAATGAAGAATTATAGTCATACATACTCTCCCACATCATCTTTGAAGGTTAATCTGTAAGATGGAGAGGACATTCAGTGATGTGGGAAATGCAGATTCCTACTGCAATGAGATTCCATTTTATACCCATTTGTTGTAAATTTTAAGAAGTCTGACAATATCAAATGTTGAGAGGGAGTGATCAACAGGATCTCTTGTAAATAGCTGGTGGAAGTGTAAATTGGAAAAGCCACTTTGGAAAGCTGTTTGGCATTATCTATTAAAGTTGAATATTCACATATCCTACAACCCAGTAATTCCAATGCTAGATGTAAACTTTTTTAACATGTGAACCTGGAGGCATTTGTAAACCTCCTCATGGCAACACTGTTGTAACAGAAAAAAGAAAAACATCTGGAAGCAATCCAAATGTCCATTGACAGGAGAAGGGATAAAGTGTGGTATGTATATTAAACAGCAGTCAAAACAAATGAACTGCCACTATAAACATCAATATGGGTGAATCTCGGGAAAACAATGTTGAGTAAATAAAAAAGGTCACAGAAAATTACATCTGGCATGGGATCTCCTTTTTAAGCTAAAAATAACTAACTAAATAATATACCTTTTAGGAATACATATAGTATTAAACTACGTGTCTTAAAAATCATGGGAATGATAAATACAAATTAAGGATAAAGATAACCTTGGATTAGGAATTAGGGAGAATGGGATGGAGGAAGGCCACACTGTCAGAAGCAAGCTATTGTCAGTATTCTAGTGTTTGTGCTGGTGGTGGGTTCACTATATATATTTTACAAGGATTCAAAATTATGAATTATATATTTGTAATTATAATTTATAAAAGATTTATAGTTTTTTAATTGTAGCAAAGCAAATTATCCTATAATTTAGCAACTTAAAACAATATTTGTTATTTCACATAATTCCTTGGGTCAGGCATCTGGGTGCATCTTCGCTGGGTGGTTTGGCTCAGAGTTTCTCACGAGGTTACAGTAAAGCTGTGAGTCAGGGCTGCAGTCTCTAAAAGAGCTGGAGGATCTGCTTCCAAGATGGCTCATTCACATGGCTCTTGGCAAAAGGCTCAGTTCCTCAATACATGGGCCTCTTCATAGGACTGCTCATGACATGGCTTCCCCCACTAGAGCAAGTAATGAGAGAGAGAAAGAGACAGACAGAGACAGAGAGAATAGGAGAGAGAGAGAGACCAAGAGGGAAGCTGCAATGTCTTTCATAAAACTAATATTGAATTAACACACCATTACTTTTGCTGCATGCTATTGATCACACATACCATCCTTGAGACAAGGTGGAAGGGGACCACACAAGGTACGACTATTCAGATGCAGGGATCACTGGGCACCATCTTAGAGGCTGCCTACCACCATAATAAAATAAAAAAGAACAATGCATGGACCAATGATGAAAGTGTGTTAAGAAGCAATTATGTGTACCTGAAGCTGGAAAATAAACAAATAAATAAATAAATGCATTCAGTTCTGAAGACAACAGGATATGGGGGAAGGAGTGAGATGAGCTTTAAATCTAGCTCTACCACTTTCCAGCTTTATGACTTTGGGCGATTCATTTGACTTCCTTCCATTTATAAAAAAGGGATAAGGATATTTACTTGCCTCTTAAAAAATTTTTAATTATACAAATATTCAATCATACATGAAATTGAATAACAAATACCATATACTCATCATCCTAAATCAACAACTTTCTAGATTTTAGCATACTTGCTTTATCTATTTTTTCCCCTCCTGAAGTGTCATAAAGCAAGTTCCTGACACTGCATTATTCTATCCCTATATACTTTAGTATGTATCACTTAAAAATATGGACATTTTTCTTGTAGACTCACACATAAAATTAATAATAATTCCTTTGCAATATCTAATATATCAAAACTATGGCTCAGATTTCTTTAAATGTCTCAAAACTTACTTTTTTACAGTTGGTTTGATAGAATCAGGATTTAAACAAAGTCTACACATTACATTTGGTTTGGTATACCCCTTAAAAATCTTTCAACTTAGAGGAGTCCTTGTACTCGTTCCCATTTTACCCTCTTGTCTTGTTAAATAAATTCAGTCAGTTGTAGAATATCTTATATGCTGGATTGGTCTGTTTGCTTCCTTGTGAAGCTATTTCACTTGTTCGTCTCCCTCCTATGTTTCTAGAAAATTGGAAGTTAGACCTACAGGCTTGAGGAGATTTAGATTCAACTATATGGGCAAGAATATTTCATAGGTAGTTTTGTATACTTCATAATTCACCACACCAGGAGGCACATCTATGTGGACTCCCCACTCCTAGTGATGCTGTCAGTGGTTAGTTGTTGCAGGTGGTGTCAGCCTGAGGCCTCCATTGCAAAGTTCCCCACCAACCTCTCATCTACTGATGATTGTTGCCTGAACTGATTATTTCGTAAGGAATTACAATATGGTGATTTCCTAATCCTATCCTTTATTCCCCTTCTATTAGGTGGAATTGTGTTATAAACTTTCTTTCACCAGCCTGAGCTATT
Source organism: Phocoena sinus (assembly GCF_008692025.1). Lineage (NCBI taxonomy): Eukaryota > Metazoa > Chordata > Mammalia > Artiodactyla > Phocoenidae > Phocoena > Phocoena sinus. The sequence goes on from NC_045774.1 coordinate 51,873,511, forward strand.
TGGTTACCACATTAGAAGAGGCAGTTGTTCCCAGTTTCACATCCTCTCAGCCTGCCTCCTACTACAGCCATTGCTGAAGCAACCTGCTTCCTGCAGGTGTAACCTGACAGCATCTCTCCTCATACATCTCATGTTCTACCCCTGAGTTCCTCTGACTCCATGAAGGTGGGATATCTGCTAGCACTCACAGGACAGCTTAGAAATGTGAGGGGGCTCAGGTCCCAAGGGGAAAATATGGATCAATGGGCGGTGGAAGCTGGTTGATAACTGCTCCTCTCTTGCATCAAGCTGACAATTATGAAGTATATTCTACATAGCAATTCAAGGAGTCCCTGCAGGCTCAAGGCCTTACTGCCCACTGTGATGACTAACTCAAGAACACCCTTGTATTGACTTGTCCTGTTTCACTCTCCTAGTCATCCGCTGCTGTTTCCTGAGAATGCTGTCCAAAATATACTACCTAAAAGTAAGCCCTTGTTCCAGGTTCAGCTTTCAAGGGGGTAAGCCAGACTAAGACACCACTAAATGTAATTCTTGCAGGAAGGGCAGGATAAATGCTCAATTCTTTCACTATATTGCAAATACTCAATTAGTTATGTCTAATAATGAAAAAGATTTATATGTCATCAATGAATTTCAATCAATTGTACTTGTCTTACTCTTTTTCGATGCTCAGATTGTCCCTTTTTCAGCCAGTAGAAGCTCCTTTATGCTGATAGCCTTCTCCCTTTGACTTGTCCCATTAGACTTTAGACTTTAACAGCTTCTGGCACAACAGGGTGTCCCAGGCTCATCATGCACATTTCTAGCCCCAGACCTGGTATCTGTCATTCCTCCAAAGAATGTCCTTCCTTTTAATAGGAAATGATGTATTAAAAGTACAATATGAACGCTAAAGGTGCTCATTGGTACACGATTATCATTACTTCTAGGACTTTTCAAGGGATAAAGCAAGTAAATTTTTTTTCCTTCTTCAATAAATGTAAAATTTTCCTTGTTGGGATATAAGAAACATTTTTTTTTCCTGAAATGTACTTACTTATTTTTTAAAAATTTATTTTATTGAAGTATAGTTGATTTACTATGTTAATTTCTGCTGCACAGCAAAGTGAGTCAGTTATACATATATATATATATTTTTTTCATATTCTTTTCCATTATGGTTTATTACAAGATATTGAATATAGTTCTCTGTGCTATACAGTAAGACCTTGTTGTTTATCCATTCTATATATGTTTGCATCTGCTAATCCCAAACTCCCAATCCTTCCCTTCCCCACCCTCCTCCCCCTTGGCAACCACAAGTCTGTTCTCTATATCTGTGAGTCTATTTCTGTTATAAGAAACACTTTTCAAAAGGAAAAATCATAAGTTCATACTATTTCCAATTCACCTTTAATCTTACATGGATTCTACTTACTCTGAAAATCATTCATAACAACTCTAATATTGGTTTTTACCTGTAATATACAAGAATAGTTTGAAAGTAATAATATCTGTATTTCTACTAGCAATAAGACACTGAATGAAGTTTAAGACTTCTTTGTAAATCTATTTATCCTGAGAGCATATTCTTCGGTGAATGTACAGTGAAAACAGTATTTTCTAAAGTCATTAAATTAATTACTTGGTGCAATTATACCACCAACTTAATATACGGTTAGGTAATTTGCTTCAGTTGTTTTCAAATTTTAGGAATCGCATTTTTCTTTTGAGTTTAAAATTATTTTGAATATGTAAAATATATATATATGATTCTAAAGTCAAAACTATATAGTCAAGGTATATTCATCAGAGTACTTTGCTTGCATGCCTGTCCTTTCCACCTGTTTTCCCCCCTCCCAAATGTATACAAATATGTATTTGTAGTTCACCTATCTAAAAAAATAGCATACTATACTGCTCTGCACCTTGGTTGTGCTTTTGTTGCTGTTTAAAGCTGACATATTTTCTGGAGATAACGAGACATATTTTCTGGAGATGGCCCACATTCTTTTTCAGAGTTGCATAGTGTTTCATTGTATGGATCTACCCCAGTTTATTCAGCTAGTCCCCTACTTATGGTTATTTGGTTTGTTTCCAGTCTTTTGCTATTACAAATAATAGTGCAGTGAAAAACCTTGTGCATAAGTCATTTTATATTTTGGGAAGGATTTCTGGAATTGGAATTTCTGGGTCAAATGTATATTGTAATTGCACACAGTATATAAACATATATGTAATTTTGCTAGGGATTATCAAATTCCCTTCCATAGGTGCTGTTTACACAGCATTTTACATTCTTACTGGTAATATGTACCATCCCTGTTCTCTAGCCTGCCAACCCAGTAGGTGGTCAAACTTTTGGATTTTTGCTAATCAGATTATTGCCTCCTTTTATCATTCTGCCCCAAGATATATGCCACGCTTTCATCTACTTTTGGAAGAACTCTCTTAGCATAAACAATAGGTGATTGTTTTGAGGGTGATAGCAGGGTGGCTGCAGTATCCCTATCTATTTCCACTCACCTAATCATGGAAATGCCAAAGCCCAAAGCATACACCATCCGTGTTAAGACCTTGTATTTCCAAAGGTTGGTTCGAGTTTCTGGCCAAAGAAAAGGACATCAAATATGACCTCACTTCTTTCTAAGGTCAGCAGAAAGCAGAGAGACAGCAAGTGAAGTCCACTAGTACTTTACCAGCTTCAGGATCTTTAGAAAGGTGAAGCAGGAACTGTGACCATCTTTTGTCAGCTTTCTGTCTCCAGAAAAATCCCAATGCCAAGGAGATGTCCCTGTGTATGGCTGGAGGTTTCCACAGATTGTAGAGTGACTACTCTCTAATCTGCAGGGCTGCTCACACCCAGGACCTCTTCTGCTGCTTTGTAGGAGTAAATGTCATGGATGGGAATATTTTTCTTTCAGCATCTCCCATTTCCCTGTATTCTTATGGGCGATTTTGCCCCCCAGGGGACATTTGGCCAGGTCCTTAGACAAATCTGGTTGGAGAGGGGTACTACTGGCACCTAGTGAGTAGAAGCCAGGGATGCTGCAAAACATCTACTATGCACAGGACAGCCTTCACCCCCAGCCCCCTGCCTATCATAACAAAGGATTATTTGCTCCAAAATGTCATTAGTGCCAAGGTAAGGAACCCTGCTGTATTCTTCCTTTATGCACACATTCACAGACATCCTCAAAATGACTATCATCAGTGACAGAGGAAGGGCAGAGTCACAGATTCTCCCTCTCTGCACCTCCAGAAGTCACTAGCAATTCAGATATCTCTTTAGTCAGACTCTAAGGAGTTATGTATTTATCTGGAAGATTAAATAATAAATACAATTTTAACCTTCTAAAAACTGATTATCATTAGGTATAATGCAAACTTTTAACTCTAAGAATAAAGGAAAGTGCTATTTATTTAAAGTAAATGGGACTAAAAGTCCCATGAATAATCAAAAACTTGGTTAATAGAGTATGACCAGAGAATAATGCTCTTGGCTTCTGTGGAGAAATTAAAGTACATGCTGTGAATTGGTATTAAGGAAATTGCATGAAACGTTAGTCTTAAAGTACCATGCTGCTAAAGAAACAGCCTCAGGTGCACAATATATCACATTCAGTCCTTATCTCCCTTCCTTTTTTTCATGACTTCTTTCACCTTGGATAACCCAGAAGCTCAGGCCTTGGAACTTTTTAGAATGGTAAGGTATCTCACTCTCCACATTTATTTTCATCTAGAACAGACCTGAATTTTATTGCCGGGAGTGTGTTATCTCTTTCACAGGAATTGTTTTTGAACTTCGGCCTGCCTTATTTATTGGGCCAGACTGTTTTTAATACTTATGAGCATAATTCACTTTATCTAAAATGTACCCTTGAAAAGTTATACCTAAACTGAATTTTTGGAAATAAAATTGGATTGTTAAATCACAAGGGAAATTTGCCATTCGAAGGGAGTCTGAGGCTAAACCTTTTTAGAGAAAGCATCTTTTGTGCAAAGTGAATAATTACTCCTTAATTTTCCCATTTTTAAGTCTGAATTTTTTTATGTAGCCCGAGTCGAGTCCAGTATTAGGCATGATGCTAATTTTAAAAATATCAATCATGAATTTGAAAGGATTTTGAAAGTTAAAGAGAGTTTTACAAGCTATTTTTTTAGAGTGTAAAACTCGGTAATATATCTTTATTATTAACAAGGGTTTGTTAACACTTGTTTTGGGTGATGAGAAAGGGGGCAGGATGCTAGACATACATGATAAAGAATAGGTAGCATTACAGGACCACACTGACAACAATGAGAAGTGGTTGGTAACCTGTTACTTAGACAGTAATGTTGTAGCTAAGAACATGGATTCAGAAACCAGATTACCTGGGTTTACTTTCCTGCCTAGTGTGACCTTAGGCAATTTACACGACTTGGCTGTGCCTCGGTTTCCTCATGTGAAACACGGAGAATACTAATATTATCTACTTAACGGGGTTGTTTTGAGGATTAAATGAACTAATACATGGGCTGTATGTAAGTGGAAGCACTAGAGTCAGTGGTAGTTTTGGATTCTCGACGGTGAGCGGAGCTTCCTTCTAGAAGTGTCTCTCTGCACCCTTTCAGGGGGCACTGCTGGTTCTGCCTGAGCTGTACACATGGGAACTGAGGCTCAGTGAGGCGGCCAGAGACAAGGAATGAGGACACACCCTGGGGAAATAAAAAACAAAAAACACCCTTTCTGCGGGGCTACGCCACCTTTCCTAGGTTGGGAGCAGAGGTCACGAGCGCTCAGCCCCACGTCCGGATTCTGCCTCCCACCTCACTCCACATGAGCCGTGGCCCACAGCTCCTGAAGCCCCACAGTCCGAGAAGCAGCCCTCACGCCAGTCCACCACCACTGCCAGGGCTTGGCGGCCGATGGCTTCCCAGAAGAGCTGGCGCCTCCGCCTGAGCCCCTCCTTCCGGAGGGCTGGGGGCCGCGAAAAGACCATTAGTAGACACCGACCCTCGTTCACGACACATATTTATGCGTGCCCACTCTGCGCTGGTCGCTGGGAATCCTACGACGATTCTGACTCGTCCCAGATTCAAGGGGCTGCAGCACCACCCGGGGCCCACAACCCAGTCTCTGTCACCCTCCGTCCTCGTAGGGACGAGAAAGTGGGAGGAGCTGATGTTTTCATCCCACCTCGCCTTCCGGGGTTCACCTCCAAAGCCCCGCCCCTCCGGGCCATTCACGGCTGCGCCGTAAAGTAGGAAAAAATTCTTTGCCGCAGAACAGCCCTCCTCCGTCTTTACGGCAAGCCGCGTTTGACGCTCACAATATGGCGCTCCCCACTTAGGCAGTGCTGTGACTGCTACCCTAGATGGCCGTGGGCAGCGCTGACTTGGGGCTGTTGTCTGTCTAACCCAGGCTGCAGAAAGCTGCAGTTAAAGTTCGTTTCTGGTCACGGCTCCAGAAACCCACCCTCCTCTGAGGGTCAAGAAGCGCTGCTTCCTTCTAGTTCCCGCAAGTTCCTCATCTGCTCCTAGCTTGTTTCCCGCGCCACCTCCGGACACCCTCAAGTCCCTGACACCCCCAGACTCAAACTATGAGCCTTCGGCAGCTGCTTTTGCGCTTGCCCTGTTATCTCGGGGCCTCGGGGCCCCGACGTGGCCCCCTCGACACCATCTCCTCGGTGGTCTCCTGGCGTGGTCAGTCCTCCAGGTCCCCGGCCCACTGGAACCAAGTGGTGTCAGAGGCGGAGAAGATCGTGGGCTACCCCACGTCCTTCATGAGCCTCCGCTGCTTGCTGAGCGACGAGCTCAGCAACATCGCTATGCAGGTGCGGAAGCTGGTGGGGACTCAGCACCCTCTGCTTACCACAGCCAGGTGAGCTACTCCCTCTCGCCCTGACACACTCGCACCCACTCGGGTCCTTTTTCCTGGCCTATACACCCTTTCCTCCCTCTCTGAGACTGACTGCCTGCCCTTTTTACCTCTTCCTTTCCTCAGCCATCCTAGGCATTCGATGTTGTGTCTTCTCTACTCACCTTAACTTACTAACTCTGTTTGCGGAGAAAGAATGAGAACACATGCGCTTTTCGCGTTTTTGCTTCTTAACTACTGAAGGTGAAGTCACAGTGATTTGTGGAGAAATCGAGTAGGGATGTGGGTTTGAGTCGCTTCCTAGAAATAGTCTTTTAAAAGTGGGATAGGTTTGTTTTTGGTTCCGCATTATTCGAGAGGTCATCTCTAAAAAGAATGGGGAGGGGGAGATAGGCCGAAAGTTAGTTACTTGCAACGTTTGTCTCAGGCTTGAAGTAGGAATTTATCTAGTCAGTAGTCATTTTCCTCTCGGGATTTTTGTCACTTATGCTGAACTACTACTGTGAAATCTGCCATTAGGACTTTAAGGACCACAACTTTTGGTTCCATTTTTAAAAACTCCAACTTTTTATTAATAAATAATTTCAAACATACTGAGAATTTGCAAGAATAAAAATAATACAAAGAACATAACTTTATAATCATATTCACCTATGGTATACATACATACGTATACTCTTAACATGTATATGTAAACAGAATACATACATACACACACACACACACACACAGAGATATTTTTCCTGAATCATTTCGGGGTACATTGCATATGTCATGGTCCTTTACCCCCAAGTACTTCATTTCATAAGCATAGGGATATTCTTTACATAACTACATTAATCAACTTACTTTTAATATTGGTATCGTACTGTTATTTAATCTACCATTGATAGTCCACTTTTGTTAATTGACCCAATAATGTTTTTTTTATAGCATTCTTTCCTCTTTAGTACAGGATCCAGCCTAAGATGAGGTATTACTTTAGTTGTCATGTCTCTTTAGTCTCCTTCAATTGAGAATATTTCCACAGTTCTTCACTTTTATGACTGGAGCATTGGTTCTCAAATGGTGCAGTCTGCCCACTAGGGAACATTTGGCAGTGTATGGAGATGTCGCAACTGGGGCATGCTACTGGTGTTAAGTAGGTAGAGGCCAGGGATGTTGTTAAACACCCTGCAATGCCCAGGACAGCCCCCTACAATGAAGTATTAGGTGCACCAAGATGTCAGTAGTACCAAGGTGGAGAAATCCTGGACAAAAATTATCTTTTTAAAAAATGTTTTCTTTAAAAAAAAAAACAAAAAAACACTTTTGAAATAATTGGAGATTCACATGCAGTTGGAAGAAATAATGCAGAGAGAGCCAATGTACCCTTTATGCAGTTTCTCCCCCCAAGCAGGTTATCAACACTGATACAGTCAAGATGCAGAACGTTTCCATCACTACAAGGATCCCTCACGTTGCCCTTTTATAGCCACCCTCACTTCCCTTGCTCATCCTCTTGCTTTAATTTTTTATGAGACACTTGCTATTTCTTTGTTACTAGTTACCAAATAGCAATAGTAGAGTGATTTTATTTCTTGGCATCATTCCCAGTTATCAGGAATGTCATTTTATGAGTAGGCTAAACTTGTCCTGAAGCTGGAATGTTAGTTCTCCAGAGATTCTAGATGATACACACTCAAAACACACATACGTATATATTTTAAAGCTTAATAATGAAACGAATGAGCTTACCACCCAACTGAAGAAGTGTAACTTTATCAATCCTATTGAACCTTCTCTCTTCACTGGTCCATCTCCCTGATCCCCACTATACTGAGTTTTGTGTTTATTTTTCCTTCAAAAATTACACGAGTGTTTCCTTAAATAGTAATGTGTATAATTTTGCTCATTTTTGAAATTTACAAATATACTAGTTTATTGCATGCAGTCCTTTATGACTTGCTTTTAAATTCGACATTGTTTCTGAGATTTATCCCTGTTATGTTTAACTATACTTCATTAGTTTTTCACTGGTGTGTAAAATCCTGCTGTGTAAATATACCACAGTCTTCTTTCGATCAGCATTTGGGTTGTTTGCAGTTTTTGGTGCTATGAAAAGTGCTGCTGTGAATATGCAGCACGCGTCTCCTGGTGTACTTGTCTTGAGAGAATAAAGGCGTGTGTGCACATGTGTTCAGCTTTAGGAGATAGTAAATTGTTTTCCGAAGTGGTTGTACCAGTGTATGTTCTCACTAGCAGTGTCTGAGTTCAGGTTACTCTGTGTTCTCACAACACACGAACCATGAAGTCTCTTAATTTTTGCTAATCAAATAGTGGGTTTTTCTGGATGTGATGGGAATGATAGTGTTAGTGGTGGAGGTTGTAGTAGTACAGCCAGCCCTCCGGATCTGTAGGTTCCACAACCACAGATTGAACCAAGTGTGGATCGAAAATATGCAGGGGAAGAAAAATTTCAGAAAGTTCCAAAAAACAGAACTTGAATTTGCTGTGCACCAGCAACTATTTTTATAGCATTAACATTGTATTTACAACTATTTACATAGAATTTACATTGTATTAGGTATTGTAGGTAATCTAGAGATGATTTAAAGTATAGGGGAGGATGTGCCTTGGGTTATATGCAAATACTATGCCATTTTATACGAGGGACTTGAGCATCCTTGGATTTTCATATCCTTGGGGGTTCCTGGCTCCAATCCTCCTGGAGTGTATATTACATTGTGCAGATGCATATTGTAGTCTCTGTAATAAAGTGCTGAAGTGAAAAGGGCAGAACTGGAAAGAGCCTTATTAATGTATGTATTCTGAGAATTGCAGTTCATCTACTTAAATGTCGGAGCATCATTTGGGGTCTTAGAGAAGATTCCTTCGAGGGCACCAGAGACACACTAGATGAAAGCTTGTAAGACTGATGGCTCTGAAACTTCCCTGACTGTATGTAGCCTACCCTGCCTGCCTAGTCCCATATTACAGTGAAAGAATTGAAGAGGAACAAAATAGTAAGTTTCAGCAATGTTGTAGTAACATATATAGATTATTTTGTAAGAAAAGGAGGAGCTAATCTACATATAGTTTTATTACATTTATTTAAATTATTTAAACAGTCTAAACTCACAGGCAGCTAATGAACAAAAAACTTTTGGGGAGGGGGTCGTGCATATATCTGTTTTAGCAAAGAAGCAGGCATCTGATCCATAGGGTAGGCAGATTGTGGTTATTGTAAATTATAGCTAAAAACATGGATTAAGCAGCTATATTGTTTCACGTACTGCACCTTACTTTGTTGAAATCTTGTGAGCAAAGCATTGATAATTAAGAGAGAGAGCCTCTCAGTATGCTATCCAAAGGACACAAATACCCCATAGAGTTAATATAGTTAGGACCATAGGAAATTGGATTTGGTAAATTCCTTTACTAGTTCCATTTTACATTATTTACTTAAATCAATATTCTAATCCCTTGGGTCATTTTACTTTTTGGGTAGATATACATGGTATTGATATATTAGGGGTGAATCATATCTTATGGCCCTAAAATTTAGATGTATTGTGACATTTTTGGCAAACAGAAGGAGAAAAAAAGGAAATCACCATAATTCAGTATTCACTACCTTCTCTTTCTTTACCTAAGTTATCTCACCAAGAAAAAGGAAAAAAGCCTAGAAGTATACTTTTATAACAATTTAATTGAGAAATGAGATTAAATTTAAAATCTTGAGATTTAGTGAGATAATGATCTTATTACTAGGAACAATGTAGCAATTAGCTAATTTTTTACTCTTGTTCTAGATGTTCTAATTTCTCTGTGTTGTAAGTTCCAATTAGATAAATAATCCTTAATTCAGTGTTTATTGAAGCTTATGGAGGAATATAAAGAATTCTAAAACATGGACCATGTCCTTTGAGAATAGACATTGTGTTGGACACAAATATATTTACAAATATCAAAAGGAGGTAAATGACTTGTTACTAATGAGTAGTAGAGGTATATTAGCTATTGCATTTAGAGATACTGAAGTGGCCTGGCGAAAGGTAAACCCTGTATGATATTACTTATATGTGGAATAAAATATAAAACAATCTAGTGAATATAACAAAAAAAGAAACAAATTCACAGGTACAGAAAACAATCTGGTGGTTACTAGTAAGGAGAGGGAAGGGGGAGGGGCAAGATAAGGGTAGGGGATTAAGAGGTACAAACTACTAAGTATAAAACAAATAAGCTACAAGAATATGTTGTATAACACAGGGAATATAGCCAATATTTTATAATAACTGTGAATGGGGTATAACCTTTAAAAATTGTGATTCACTATGTTATACACCTGAAACATACACTATTGTACATTAACTATACCTCAGTAACAAAAATAAAAAAACTAAAGTGGCTGGAATAGTAGAGAATCTTTCATGAAGAAACTGGGATGTGATTGGGATAGATGGATAGAAATTACATGGGTAGTGTTTTAGAGTGGTGGTACTATATTACAATTTTTTTTCTTCTTGATTCTTTTTTCTTCTTTCTTAGGCTGTCATACCTCTACTAGGCATAGGGAAGACCTTAAAAGCAAGAATAAGCAGTACAGTAAAGTAAAATGAACAGCATGAATGGAGCTAGAATAGCTAAAACAATATTGAAAAAAAAACCAAGAAAGTGGAAGGAGTCATTCTACCTTATGTTAAGCCTAATATATATAGCTTAATTGAGCAAGACAGTGTGATATTGGCAGAGGAATAGACAGATTGAGGGAACAGAATAGAGAACTCAGAAATAGATCAACACAAATAATACCCAATTGATTTTTGACAAAGGTGCAAAAGCAATTCAATGGAGGGAGAATAGTCTTTTCAACAAATGGTGCTGGAACAATTGGACAGTATAGGCAAGAAAATGAACCTTGACCTAAACCTCACACCATATTAAAAAAAAGGTCTATGTAAAATGGAATTAAATGTGAAATGTAAAGCTATAAAACTTAAGAAAACATAGGAGAACATTTTTGGGACCTAGGGCTAGGTTAAACAGTTCTTAGACATGAAACCAAAAATGCAGTTCATTAAAGAAAAAATATAATAATTGGACTTCATCAAAATTGAAAATTTTGCTCTGCAAAAAGACCTTGTAATAGGATGAAAAGATTAGCCACAGGAAGAAAATATTTGCAAATCACTATCTGAAGAAGGACTTGTATCCAGAATATGTAAAGAACTCTCTAAACTCAGTGGTAAGAGAACGAACAATACAATTAGGAAATGGGCAAAAAGAGCCTATAAAGATGGCAAGTAAGCATATGAAAAGTTGTTCAACATTATTAGCCATTAGAAAAATGTAAGTTAAAACCATGATGAGATACCACTACAAACCTATTAGAATGGCTAAAATAAAAAATACAATATGAAGTCCTGGTGAGAAACTAGATTTCTCATACATTGCTGATGGGAATGTAAAAATGATACAGCCACTCTGGAATACAGCGTGGCAATTTTTTATAAAATTAAACATACACTTAACATACAACCCAGCTATCACACTTGTGAGCATTTATCCCAGAGAAATAATAACTCATATCAAAACCTATCATGAATGCTTATAGCAACCTTATTTGTAACAGCCCAAAACTGGAAACAACCCATATGTCATTCAAAAGTGAGTGGTTGAACAAACTGTGGTACAACCATACAATGGAATACTACTCAACAATGAAAAGAAATGAACTATTAATGTGAATATACTTAACACTACCAAACTGTATACTTAAAAATAGCTAAGATGGTAAATTTTATGTGTATTTTACCACAACTAAGGAAAAAGTCAATTTCAAAAGTATGATTCTATTTATACAACATTTTCAAAATGACAAAACTATAGCGATAGAGAACAGATTAGTGGCTACTAAGTCATAAACTGTGGGGAACAGGGAGGAGTGTAAATACAAAGGAGTATATTGTGGTGATGGAACAGTTTAGTATCGTGATTGTGATGGTAGGTACATGAATCAATACATGGTATAAAGTTGTGTAGAACAGTATATACCTACACACAAACGAATACAGGTTTTTGAAAAGTGCTGAAAATGGAATAAGGTCTGTAGTTTTGTTAACAATAATATACCAATGTTAATTTTTAGGTTTTGATATTGTACTACAGTTATATATTGGGGGAAGCTGGATGAAAGATACATAAGGACTTTTTATACAGTCAGTCCTTAACCACAAGTTCTGTGTCTGTGGATTCAGCCAACCATGGATTGAGAATATTTGGGGGAAGAAAATTCCCCAAAAGCAAAACTTGAATTTGCTGAGCCAGGCAACTATTTATATATAACATTTACATTGTATTTACTACTATTTACATGATATTTACATTGTATTAGGTATTGTAAGTAATCTAGAGATGATTTAAAGTATACTGGAGGGGGCTTCCCTCGTGGGCTTCCCTCGTGGGCTTCCCTCGTGGCACAGTGGTTAAGAATCCGCCCGCCAATGCAGGGGACATGGGTTCGAGACCTGGCCCGGGAAGATCCCATGTGCTGAGGAGCAACTAAGCCTATGTGCCACAACACTGAGCCTGCACTCTAGAGCCCGTGAGCCACAACTACTGAAGGCCACGTGCCTAGAGCTCGTGCTCTGCAACAAGAGAGGCCACCGCAATGAGAAGCCCGCGCACCGCAGAAGAGTAGCCCCTACTCGCCGCAACTACAGAAAGCCCGTGTGCAGCAACGAAGACTCAATGCAGCCAAAAAAAAAAAAAAAATAGTATACTGGGGCTTCCCTGGTGGCACAGTGGTTGAGAGTCCGCCTGCCGATGCAGGGGGCGCGGGTTCGTGCCCCGGTCAGGGAGGATCCCACGTGCCGCGGAGCGGCTGGGCCCGTGAGCCATGGCTGCTGAGCCTGCGCGTCCAGAGCCTGTGCTCCGCAACGGGAGAGGCCACGGCAGTGAGAGGCCCGCGTACCGCAAAAAAAAAAAAAAAAAAAATAGTATACTGGAGGATGCACATAGGTTATATGCAGATACTACGCCCTTTTATAAAAGGGACTTGAGCAACACAAATTTTGGTGTCCTCAGGGGGTCCTGTAACCAAATGCCCCTGTGGATACCTAGGGAAGACTGTACTATTTTTGCATCTTTCTGTGAGTCTATAATTATTTCGTTATTTTGAAAAGCTAAAAGAAATCACTTTGAAAAGAGAGAGAGTGGATGGATGGATGGATGAATGAACAAACAGTAAGTAAGCCTAGGAGACAGGAGGCTTGTATGTTCTAGTTTCATCTCTGTCAGTAGGTAACAGTGTGACCTTAGGCAAGTTATTCCATCTCTGGGCTGTAGTTTCCTAAGCAGTGAAGTAGAAAGTTTGACTAAATGATTTCCAAAAGTGTTGCCAATTCTGGACTAGTAGAAATTAGTGTTGTAACTGAACATAGCAGCTAAGGGAGCTATTGTCACTTCTCAGTCAGGGAATGAGCAGATTGAATGCAGTATGTATTGATAGTACAAATCTATCATCCTTTTCCTACTGTTTAAAAATCCTGAAAGCTCAGAAAAAATGTTTTCTTAGACTCATAAATCTGACCTGAACTGATGTGAGATCATTTATAGTCTTCTTTATCCCACTTAATGTGAATGTTCTTGCATTTTGCTACAGAAATATTCATGTGTTTGATTACAGGGTGCTGCCCCAGATTTTTCTGGAGTGCTGGGTGAATTGCACCTTTCTAAAATCGAAAAATTTCAAATTCTGAACGACGTTTGGTTTCAAGAACTTTGGATGAGGGATTGTGGACCTGTCCAAGCTAGACAGTGGTATTATATGTAGGATGATGTCAAAGTCCAGGTATGTGATGTGGATGGGTAGTGTGGGAGAGGTTGTGACAGTGCATCAATCCCCACTTTCTCCCAGTACAGCTTGAACCCTATGGGCCATTACTATCTTGCTAATTAAATGTAATTATCCATTTGTGCAAAATATATATTTTTATTTTTAGTCACTTAAATTTCTATAAATCAGTATTATTTTTAAGTACTTCTAGCTTTTATAAATTCACTGCATATACTATCTACTGTCAAGAACTTAAGAGCTTTTAATAAACATATGGAGGACACTTAATTGTTTCAAAGATAATAACAATGCTTTTTTTCATATAGAATTGGTTAAATTCTTGTTATTTAACATAGCTAAGTCCATTGAGCAATGTGGCTTTGTGTTCATTGATTACTCTTGACAGATTTGGCTCTTAGGATTAAATTTTTGTTTAAATATTCTGTCTTTTTACTTTTGCCTTGGAAAAACTGTGATCTCTATTTTAGATTTAGATAGATGGGATCAATTTGGTATGCATTTGTTGGAGACAAATTATGACATTTAGTCTCTCTCTTAGAGGGTATTGATTCCTGGGTAGAGACTTTTTGTTCCTGACTGAGTTCACTAGTTACTTAGCTACCTAAAAAACCTTATTAGTCTTTTTCTGCATGGTAAACTTCTTTAGAGCTCTGTGAATTTATTATTAGAAATTTAATTTTAGTCTCTCCCATGTTTATGAAAGACCCTTTCTAGATTCAGTTCTGTAATTACTGTACTGAAAGCCTACATTACTTATGAAGGACTTTTTCTTGGAAGACTTTGAGAAAATTATAAATTTTAATTCATTCCACAAATATTTGAGGTGCTCTGGGCATGGATATACAAATAAGAATAAGACATAGTTGCTGCCCTTCAGGAATTCGTGAGAGGCAGTATAGTGAGCATGAGCTCTGGAATCAGACTGTTTAGATGCATATCCTGCCTCTACCACTGCCAAGGTATGGGATCTCAGGCAATTTACTTTACCTCTCTGTGCCTTAGTTTCCTCATTTGTAAAATGAGGATAATAATAGTACCCATATCTTAGGGTTTTATGAAGAGTAAATGGGCAAGTATAGGCAAAGTACTTAGAGGAGTACCTGGAACATAGAAAGTAGTCACATGTTAGCAGTTACCATTATTATTAGAAAGTCATTTTAGTGGGGAGACATGCAAATAGAGGATATTGAGATATATGCTGTAGTATGTGTGAACAATATGCTGTAGAGGCAGAGAAAGAGGAAAAAATCTCTCTCTAGAGAAAATTGAAGACTTCCAAAGTTAAGGTGATATAAGAGTTGGGTCATGTTGGATGGGAAGAAAATGACCAAGGCAGGGAAAAATAAGCCACAAGGAGTTGCCTAGCAAAGTGTCAGGAAGTAGTAGTTTGGGGTATGCTGAACAAGGGATAGACGAGGCAAAAAGGATAGATTGGAAATGTCTGCTTCTGCTAAGCTAGAATAATATGCTGTAAACAAATAGAAAACTGGATAAAATATATATGAAACAACTATATTCTGCTTAGAGTACAGGGAGCACAGGATTGTGATCCCTGTGAGTGAGAAAACAAATGAGGTGAGAGCTGTGATCACTGACTTTCTGCTGAGAGGTACTTTCCAAATAGCAGCACAGAGAGGGGGAACTCGAGCAGAGGGTGCTGGCACTGCTGAGTTGAAGAGACAGATCAGATCTGGGGGAGGCTGAGGCAGCTGGAAATTGTGGGACAGAATGCAGAAGAGGAGAGAGCATGCACAGAAAGGCTTCAGAAATCTAAGGTGCCCACTTGAGTCTGTTATTGAAAACTAAGCAGCACACACATAGGATGCTTGGGCGCTATAAGCTGTACAACTGTCAGAGTTCTCCCAGAGCTGGGACACGTGCAAGTTCTGACTGGACAATGTGGAAAGAACTTGTTGAACAGCTGGGCACTCTAGAGAAGTGCCCAGAACTTTACCCAGAAAAGTTATGCCTTAGTAATGGGACCAGTGGTATTCTTAATTCCTACTTAACGTTAGCTCAGAGCTAGTAGGTAATAATCCTCAAGAGGATTGGGTATTTTCCTTTTGCCAACTCATCATTACCTGGGTAATGGCCAGAGATGCATTCGGGAAAAAAATCTTCCAGAGGGATTTGGCCTCCTCTTCATTCAAGAACTGTGGGTCTTAGATTTGAGTGAGAGGCCAAGACTCTCCACTGTAGCGTCTCAGAGAGGTCTCTGTTCACTAGACCTGGAGTTGTTTGTTTTTGGTTATTTAAATCAAAACATCTTAGTGGGATGGCTATTGAATTGAATTCTTGAATCTGACCAATTAAATATAGACAGGGATTTCTGCCTATCACAACGAAGCCTGAGATTACCTAATATTCCCAATATCCACCTTGCTGCCTGTGAGAGTCACCATGCCCACTTTGCTTCTGGCAGTTAACTGCTACCACCAGACCTAGCCTCCCCTGGGCTTCTCTCATTGCTTTTTGGGTTCAGGGAGTCCATTTCATTTGTAGTCCCTCCCACCCAAATCTTTAGCCCTTTCTAGAAGCCACTAAAGTGATTAGTAATGATTGTGGTATGCTCCTCACCAATCTTTTTCTTGTGTCAAGAGTTAAGAGAGAATCTTGTCGGCCCAGTCAGGAGACCTGGTAAAAGCAGTGTGTTAAATAAATAAAAGTTTCATATAGTTTGAATAGAGAATAGTGGTGAGAGAATAGCATCTTTACCATAGGATTCCCTTGTTCCAAAGAACCGCCCCAGACGGTCAGAACCATTTTCATTACTGGGAATTGCAATTTAGTTTAAGTCAAGTACCATCACCTGTCATAGTAAATTAATGCCACTTTGAATAAGTTTTGTATTCAATTTGTAATTTTATTTATCTTAGTTGTTTAAGAACCATAACCATACAGTGTTTATAACTTTTATATTAATACATATTTAAATAACATTTTAATAAAAATCATTTAAGGCAATACTGGATGACTGAATTTTTACCCTTTAAAAATATTCCAAATGTTACTCAAGGTTGAGGAATACTGACTAGTCTGTGTTCTTAATTCTGGGCCCAGTTAATAAAGATAAGTTGGTTGTAGGTTCTTAAGTGCTATAATACTTAATTCTTTGTGGTTAGATTCTAATGAATTAGGATTCAGACATCCACATCTCTTTTCTCATATTGCTCGTTACTGCTGTATTGCCAAATGCTTTTCATCAATATTGTATTCTATAATTGTTCCTTCTTTATTCTTCTATAGGATTCAGAATCTTCTTGTGTGTGTGTATGTGTTTTACACACCTTGGACGTTCTTTAGTTACCAAAATTTACTTATCTGTGTTTGTGGTTTTAAGAGTTTAATGAATGTTTTCCCAAGAATAGCTACCCTAGAGTAGGTTTTAAAAATGGGTACTAGATGTTAACTATTCAGATAGTTGTTTCTGATTTAATACTTATCCGAAGTTCTAGATACAAATCTTTAGTTTATGGAGTGCAGCTGGATTTGCTTTTCTTCCTGTGACTCACCAAAGTCTTCTCAAAGCCTTTCATTTTTTTCTATTTTTGTGCACTGAAACTTCATTTTAACAGATATTTTAAAATAGCTTTAAAAATTACCATTCTCTTGGAATCTCCTTGGAAGTTTATTTCATTTGCTCCAGAGATTTTTTTTTTTTGGCAAACTGAATTGGTTTTGTTTCCACAATTGTGAGGCTAGAGATACTTCTAGTGAATATTATATCATATTCTAAAAACCTAGCAGTAGTGTTTTGAATTTTTCAAGCATTGGTAATTTGCATGAGCATATTCTTTATAGTGTTTAATAATTACAGGGCTTTTTTTTTTTAGCTTCAGACTTTTCCTTTATTATTTTTCTTCTGTAAATACAAAGCACTGAGTTCCAAAGTAAAAAAATAAACAAAAGGCTACATTGAGAGTGATAATCCATACTCCAGAATATGGTTACATGTAAAACAAACATATAAAATACATATATATTATTCACATATAAAATAAGCATGATCACATATGTAATAAACTGATATTTTGTAGCTCTAATATCTACCTTCCAACTTTGTAATGCAATGAACTAAGAAAGTCCCACCAGGTGGGAATTGTCTCACTTCTAGTCTTGTCCAGACCATCACTTTCATTATCTTGGTTCTGTATGTGGACTGATCAGCACTTGATTCTTAATGACCTTCCATAGTATTCAGTCTCTGCATTGGCAGGGTTGCCTCCTTATACATTAAAATTCTTATACTAAATGTAGATAATTCTCAATGTATCTGTCTATAGTTTAAGGAAATAAAGTGTTTACATCGGCTGTATTCTTTTTCTCTCTTGCTATCCTTGAATGGCATTTTACTCAGACATATTTCTTGAATGCCTATGCAGGGTAGTGTGCGAGCTAGTGGATGAATAAAATAGATATGGTTTTTGCACTTGTCACATTCACAACTCCTCCATAAATAAAGGCTCCGCTGGAACAGAAGGTACGTTGGTCTTCACGTTGGTGTTCTTCAATATGCCACCTTATAAATGCCTGTGAATCACTTGAGAAATGATCTCTCTCTGCATTGGTGTGTCTTTGCTCGTAGGGGGCTTGGGATGGGGAAATACTCCTCCCTTCCTAAGACAGTTTGTGTGGGACATTAATGAGATTCCTTTGGTTTGTTTGGGATAGGTGGTGGTTTATAGTTTAAATATTTCTTATGTGCCTATGTAGAATAGAGTTCCTGTTTCTTCTCTGAACTTAAAACACTGTTAATAAGTGGACTCCATAGAAAGGAAGATGACTTTTTGAAAAGCAGTTGATCCTTGAACAATGTAGGGGTTAGGAGTGCCCACCCTCTCCACAGTTGAAAAACCACGGATAATTTATAGTCCCTTTCTGTATATAGTATGTGGTTCTTTCGTATCTGTGTTTCTGCATCTGCTGATTCAACCAGCCAACTATTGTGTAGTACTGAAGTATTTACTATTGAAAAAAAGATCTGCATATAAGTGCAGTTCAAACCTGTGTTGCTCAGGAGTCAATGTACTATGTCCTAGGTTGTCAATTATATCTTGGCTCTCTCCTCTGTGCTGGAGTACAAATTACCAGGTGGAAGAAGGGTAGAGTATGTCATTGAAATTCTTTTAAAGGAAAATAAAGCCCATGTGCAACCACTAGACTATTAAAATGTGTTCTTATTAAGAAAGGTGTATTTGAATAAAAATTCAACTTGTTTTTTTAAAAAGCCAAATTTTAAAAATTGAAGGTAAAATGGAAGAGTATCTTCAAAAATGTTCTGGAAGTTTCTAGTTGTATTATTCCAAATTGGTGATGTTAATATTTTAAAATAATAATACCTGCACGGTTTATTATTCTCCAGGGATACTCCGATCATTGGAGTTGTGCTATTTATTTATTAGTGTTGGAAATGAAGGAGAGGTACTGAGAGAGAAAATTCAAGAGTTGCTGAATTTTCCCTGAGGTTTCCAAGTTTGTGCATACATAATGGTTTTAGTCACTTATTCATTTTTCTTCCCACCCTTACTGCCAGTGTCTACTTTGTGTTTGTACAAATTTTTGTTTCTCAAGAAAAAATCTATTTCCCGACAGTATCATATTGTATCTCCAAACTTCTCTTAAAGCTTTTTCTTTTAATTTTCAGTATGCATAATTTCACTTTTCTTTTTTCACTGCCAATGTCTTAATTGAAATTTTAATACTCTCTTAGTTTTTCACTGTTCCAGTTTATTGTCCTAAAAAACATGGATTCGATCCCTGGTGAATTACAGGGCTTTGTGACAGGTGCTTTCTATATCTTAAATGGTTAAATATCACCAAATAAATGAAATTTATTTTATCCTCAATAAAAATGGTTTCACAAATCTTCATCAACATTTCTTTCTAACTTTAGGTTACTTCTTTTATGTTACTGTGTATTTAAAGGAGTGTCAGTTTCACAGGACTAATATTAACAAAGCTTTTATTTAAAAGCATTTTTATGTAGTTCTATTATTTTTAAATATTATTTATTTTTTCATGTACTTTTTATTCCATAGTACCCATGATTAAAAACAAGTATGACTATATGACAATAAAGTGTGCCTGGTATAATTTTATGAGTACATAGAAAGGAGCCCCAGAAATGAACATCTAGAGGTTAGTGGTCCTGGCCCCAGTATTTTAACCTAATTTTAAAAATACTTATGGATGTACCTGGGCAACTTAGAAAAAAAACTGGAATGGATCTTTTCCATCCTTGATAACTTTAACTATTGCATAGGATATGTTAAAAAAAATAATTTCTTGATATTGAATGTATGTTAGAATAATTTGTTCATTTGTTAAATGGTCAGGGTAATGTTTCTTGCCCCATAAGAGGGCAGTCTTGGGAGCTTGATGGTTTGATTTCCCTCCAAATTATATTGAGTTTCTGATTATCTACATGTTGGTTTTCCAGTGAAGAATTTCTTTTAAATTCCGGGTCGATATTATCCTGCCACCTGTTTGCTGCTTCTACCACTTTTATTTAATAGTGGGTTGGGGAACGCATACAGATTTTAACTTGGAATTCCAACTAGTTTTAGTTTAACTTAATTACAGTGAAAGCATAATATTCTATGAGGAGCACCGCGAGGGAGGGAGGCAGTACTGGCTGAGGTTGTAGAGAAGAACATGGGCTTTTGAGCTAACCAGTACCCGAACTTGAATTCCAACACTGCTGTTTCCTAGCTGTGTGAACTACAGAATTTTTTGAGCCTTGTTACCTCATCTGTAAAAGAGATGAGATTGTTATTATTCTTGTTTCACAGGATTGTAATGAGAATTACATGAGACAACACTGTAAAATGTTTAGCTCAAGTGCTCAATAAACATAGCTGCTGTTATTAGCTATTGTTTGTGCCTAATAATCCTTTCTCTGTGATATTAGGTTATTTTTGTTGTTGTTGTTTTCCTTTGCCTAAGTTGCTTGAAGGATAGTTTTAGGAACCCAGAGAAATAATACAGATGAAAATGATTTGAAAGGTATAGTGCACTGTACAAATATAAGGTGGAAGTGGAGTATTATGACTGTTATTATTAGAAACAGCAGTTGAAGCTATGTAGTATAGTGGAAAGAACATAGTATTGGAAGCAGATTGACCTGTTCAGACCTGGCTTATGTCATTTACCAGCTGCTGTTGGACAAGTTGACTACTCAGAGCTTCAGTTTTCTCATCATTGAAAATGAGAATAATAATAGCTATCTTGTGGAATAATAATACCTATCCTGTTGTGAGGCTTGAATGAAAGGCTTAGAGGACAACATAGTTTTCTTTCCCTGTTTCTAAGTGGAGAATAGGAAACGTCCCTGGCAAAAACAAACATCCTTTCTGAAGGAAAATGCAGATTAATTTTGGGTTAGAGTTGATTATATTTTCATTACTGAATTGCAGGTAAAATAAGATTGACCAATGGGTTAAGACGATGACTAAAATGGGTTAGGAGGATGAAGAAAGGGGTGCTGGTTAACCTGTGGCCCTGAATTAGATTTTAGTACTCTTGGATTCAAAGTGGTTTAGTATAAAGAAAGGAGTTCAAAATATGAATACAGTTGGTTGCTGTGGGTGTGTTATAAACCCAAAGGAGAAAATAGGGAGCCGAGGATCTCTTAGATGGGAGAGGATAATATATGTCAAGATGTTTTGCTAACTTTAGGTCATTTTAGCAACGACTAAGGTATTATCTTTTTTTTTTTTTTTTTTTTTAAAACCCTTGCCAAGAGTAAAGGGGAAACATCTGGGGATGGTAGATCTCCCAAAACTTTCTTTTTGGGTTTGGTATACTCTTTTCTATGGGTAAATTGGCTGCTGTTTAAGCAGTCATTGCTGCTACTGGAACCATATGGGCACTTAGACATCACAGTAGTTGGAGGCCTAAGACAAGTATTTAGGTACAGTGATGCCCACTCTAGCTTTATGGATTATGAACAAGGTGCCTGCATCTTTATATGCCTATCAAATATTGACCTCTCACTGGGTAGCATTTTGGTAAAGCTTACTACAGATTGATAAATTGTACCCTTCTACGATGTGGAGTCACAGACTCTTTAGTAGCTTCCCATGTTCTGTAGGATATAGTTTGGCCTGTGCATGGCAAAACATCCCTTCCTTCTTCTCTAGTCACTTCTGCCACTCCCCCCTTTCCACCCTAAGCTGTGGCCATAGGAGATAAATCATCTATATTCATACCTGGTAAGCATTGCTTCACCTTTAGGACTCAAGTGTTAGCTCTTTTGCTAAGCATTCCCTGACTTTCTCCAGGTTAAATATTTTGCTCATTCCTCTAACTTTCATTCTCTTCAAAAAATTGGAAGCTGTGACGCTATTGAACTTGCATTCTCCATGGTCTTAATCTGCTCATGTCAAGTGGTGGCTGCGTTAGACTGGGCATGTGTTGTACGCTTTAAATGTATACAGTTATATTTGTCAATTATTCCACAATAAAGCTGGAAAAAAAAAAGATTGGCCTTGTGTTCTCCACGTCACCATTTGAGATGCTTCAGTTACAGCTGGCCATTTCATGGATTCATTGGCTTCTGTGGATCCTTTATTTTGGACCTCTGATTTAGGTATAAGTATTTCTAAGACTGTGAACTTTTTGAAGGAGATGATTTTGTCTGTATATTCATATTGCCTGGCATATACTTGACACAGAAAGCCTTCAATAAGTACTCACAGAATTGAATTGAATAAAGCAAAACCTTTCCTAACCAGAGGCCTTTTCCTGACCTTTGCCGTACTCATTACTTTAATTAGATCATGGTGTTTATCTTACATATTATTCTTCATAGCCTAGAATATCATAGTTGAAGATAGTGATCAAGTCTTCCTGAAGACAGAGAAGGGAGAAAAATGCACTTAAATTATAGCAGAATTGATTACAGTTAGGTAGGGAAACTTTTTCCTAGATACAACATTTTTTAGGAATGGATTACCACGAGATGCTGTTACGTCCTTTTATTTTGAAATCTTCCATGGGATTGGCATATACCTTCTTGAAGACAGAAAGAGCAAAATTAAATTCCTTATGAGTCTAGTGATGTTCAGAATGTTTCAGACAGTTTTGACTATACTTAATATATAGTATGAAAATATATTAGCTTTAAGACATTGTAGGTTTGGATAGAATTTGAGAACAAATTCTAATCAGCAGGTGCACAAATTCTCAAAAAATATGGAGTTTGTCATTCCATAATTTGCTCCTCTATCAAAAACAGCTGACTGTAAAGAGTGCTTCATACTGTTGGCAAATTAATTACAAATGCAGGAAGCAATCTCTGCTTCATATGATTGTGATTTGTAAAAATAATTTAGATGTAAGCTATCCACAAACCATTTTTTTAAAGTAACAATCCTATCTAAATCCTCATATTTTGGCATTACACATGAGTGTCATAAGTTTAAATTCTGGGACTTCCAAGCAGAAATATAAGAAAGCTCATTTAGGATGGAATGGCAAACATTTCTAATTGGGAGGGTCTTCATTTTGATTCCTGCCCTCCTGCCTCCACCCCTTAACCAAAAACCAAAGCAAAACATCTGGAGTTATTTAGGCAGTATAAATATTCTTAAAAGAATGGACCCCTAATCATAAACTTTTCTGGCACTGAAAAATTCTCTTGGATAGATAGAAGTCACATGATTGGTAAAAATATATTTAAATTCATGAAGGCTCCCACAAGTCATGAGTGCAGAGTTTCGGAGCACTGGGGACCAAGACTGATGGAGTTCACATGCTTTTAGAGGAAAGCAATCCTCTAAAATCCATTAGTGCACAAGGGGTAT
Source organism: Phocoena sinus (assembly GCF_008692025.1). NCBI lineage: Eukaryota > Metazoa > Chordata > Mammalia > Artiodactyla > Phocoenidae > Phocoena > Phocoena sinus. The sequence goes on from NC_045774.1 coordinate 51,897,002, forward strand.
TCCCTCAGCTTTTCCCTTAGACTGTTCTCCAATAAAGGTAGCTTATTTGTTAAATGATGGTTGTTTTACTTTCAAAGACATGTGCCAAAGGTATAAATTTAGTTTTATTCTCTTTTAAAATGTTTAAACTAGTTTCTGAAGGGAGACAAAGAAAACAATGCCCTTCCAAGTCCCTGTCTTCAGCTTCTGCTTTGTGGTTCTGTCCCTATAAGTAAGGCAGAGGGAATGGAGGAGGAATAATAGCTAAGGCTTGGGGGGGGAAAATAGTATCAATTAAGGAGGGGAATTGAAAGACATGGCTGTGTTGCCAACCAATATTTATTGACCATCTACTGTGTATTAAAACAGTGAGGGAGGGGCTCCCCTAGTGGCGCAGTGGTTGAGAGTCCGCCTGCCAATGCAGGGGACACGGGTTCGTGCCTCGGTCCGGGAAGATCCCACATGCCGCAGAGCGGCTGGGCCCGTGAGCCATGGCCGCTGAGCCTGCGCGTCCGGAACCTGTGCTCCGCAATGTGAGAGGCCACAACAGTGAGAGGAGCGCGTACCGCAAAAAAAACCCCAAAAAACAAAAAAACAAAACAAAACAGTGAGGGGTGTGTTGAGGTAAAAGGACTTCCTTTTCTCAGAGAACTGAGGGCGTTCTTGAGGAAACTCGATATAAACATACAGAGTTTAAAGTGTGGAAGTCAGGAAGAGCAGAGTTAGTATCATGGTAATTTTGAGTGAAAATCAGCAGTTAACTATGTGGGAGAATTTTAACTTAATGAGTTAGGGAAAACCTCTTGATGATTTCGGCATATTGTAAGTCCCATTACTTGAGGCCTATAAAACAAAAACAAAAAAGTTTTTTAAATGCTGGAAGGGAATAGAGAAAGTGATGCCATCTGAGATATTCACTATCAAAGCAGCAATATTACATTTTTAAGCTTAGACACTTGAAGCAGTTTAACTGAGGGCAAGAACATGCTCGAAGGAGCCATGTGTCTCTAATAGAGAAACCTTAGCTTTCAACACATAATAAGCCTTGTTAACTACAGAGCATCAAATAAGCTTTCAGAGATTCTGAGCTTGATACAAATTACCAAACTAAAGAGGAAAAACTTTCCTTCTTCCTTATCCTTAGAGCTAAGGTGCTTCTGTTTCTCAAGATCATGTTAAAGAAGATGTTGTTATCATTCTTGTCATTGTATTCACTTTTCTCTTTTTCCTGTCTTTCTTTTACTATATTTATTATAGGGTACACTTATCAGTATGTTTTAATAAACTATCTATTTAAAAATATCTAAATCTGTACTCGTTGCCATTTACAATTAGATATAAGTAGAGATGTAGAGATTATCAACTTCATGGGGAATGGGCATAAACATTCATTGGGTTGCATGGACTGTTTTTTAAAGCAAATCTTATCAAGTTTTGTTTGTTTTTAGACTAGAAATGAAGGGCATCTTTTCAGAAACCTGGAGGAATCATAAAGAAAAAGCAAATGTTGCTGTACTAGGCAGGGTGGTTTTTTGTTTCTGTGAAACTAAAATATCAAGTAGGGTTTTAGCATTATAATATATAAAAATCTGTAGTCGAAAGAGCCTTCTTTAGCATGTGTTATTTGATTTAAAAATCTCATTTTTATATAAAATGAGACAATACAGAGATTTATTCAAAAAGTACCCATAATCTTACCACTCAGAGATAGCTACTGTTAATATTTTGGTATGTAGCTGCAAGACTGTAAAAATGAGTTTGTCCCATGTGTGTATTTTTGTTTCTTGCCTTTCTCTCATAGCCGTATATAGAGAATTGCTTTTAATATTAAATAAACATAATTTAAAACTACATGATATTCCATTGTATAGCTATACCGTAACTACATGATATTCCATTGTATGGATATACCGCAGTATAATTCATTATCCTCTTTTGTTGGACATTTTTTCCCCTAAATTTTTCACTGTTGTAGATAGTACTATGAAGAAATTTACGTGTATGTCATTGCACGCTTGTTTATTTCCTTGGGATAATTCCTAGATTTGAATTATAGGGAATCAGGGTATGTGTATCTTTTTTTGAAAATATTTTCATATTTTAGTTTCTATCCATAGTATTATATAGGAGCACCTGCTTTCCTTGTTCTTGCCAACCTTGGATATTGGAAAATTTTGCCAATTTGATAGGTGCTAAAAATACCTTGTTTTATGTTGAAAACATTTTAATACTAGTGAGATTGAGTCTTTTTTATTATGTTTATTTGCCAATTTTATTCTTTTGTGAGTTGTCTATATCTTTTGCTCATTATTAATTGCATTTAATCTACTTAGTGACAAATAAGAGCTCTTTGTATATTAAGGGTTTTACTTTTTCTCAAATGTATTTTTTTTCCCCCAGTTTTAAATTTTATCATGGCTTTTTGGTGAATATAAATTTTGTTTTTTTTTACTTTTTTGTTTTGAAATAATAGAGTCACAGGAAGTTCAAAAATAGTATAGAGATGTCCCCTGTCCCTGTTATCCAGCTTTCCACAAGGGTAACATCTTGCATATTTATAGAACATTATTAAAACCAGGAAATTGACATTGGTACAATACTGTTAACTACAGATGTTATTTGGATTTTACCAATTTTTACATGCATTCAGTTGTGTATGTGCCTGTGTGTGTGTTCTGTAAACTGATCCCATGTACAGATTTGTGTAACCATCACAGCCAAGTTATACATCTGTTCCATCACCATGAAGAAACTTCCTAGTGGTACCCGTTTATATTCTCAGCCTCACCTCCTTCCTCACCCTGGGCATTCATTGATCTGATCTCCATTTCAGTATGTTTGTAATTTTGAAATGGAATCATATAGTATGTAACTTTTTGAGATTGGCTATTTTCACTCAGCATAGTGTTCTCGTGATCCACCGAAGTTGTCGTGTGTGTCAATAGTTTATTCCCTTTTATTGCTGATTAGTATTCCATTTTATCAATGTGCCATAGTTTATCCATTTACCATAAGACCATTGGGTTTTTTCCCTCCCCAGTTTTGTCTATTACAAATAAAGCTGCAGTGAACACACATAGGTTTTTACGTGAACATAAGTTTTCATTTCTCGAAGATAAATGCTCAGGAGTGTGATTGTTAGATTGTGTGGTAAATGTATATATAAATATGAGAAATCCAGTTCCTCCACATCCTTGCCAGCATTTGGTATTGTCAGTATTTTTTATTTTAACTATTCTAATAGGTGTGTAGTAATGGCTCATCTTCATTTTAATTTGCATTTCCTTAATGACTGATGATTTTGAGCATTTTTTCATGTGCTAACTTGCCATCTTAGTATCTTAACTTTTTGGTGAAGTGTCTGTTCAGGTCTTTTTGCCCATATTCAAATAAATTGTTTTCTTACTGTTTAGTTCAGAGAGTTCTTAATACACTATGGATACAAGTCCTTTGGGTATGTGATTTGCAAATATTTTCTTCCAGTCTGTGGTTTTTGATGTGATATCTAAGTGCTCTTTTCCTAGCCCTGGGTCCCAAAATGTTCTCCTGTGTTTTCTTCTAAAAGCTTTGTTGTTTCGTGTTTTACATTTAAATTCATGATTTATTTTGCACCCGCTTTTGTATATAGCATGAGTTATAAGTCAAGGTTCAGTATTATTATTTGGCCTATGGATGTCCAGTTGTTCCAGAATAATTTGTTTGAAAGACTCTCCTTTCTCCATTGAACTGATTTTACACCTTTATCAAAAATCAGTTGGTGCGGGCTTCCCTGGTGGCACAGTGGTTGAGAATCTGCCTGCTAATGCAGGGGACACGGGTTTGAGCCCTGGTCTGGGAGGATCCCATATGCTGCGGAGCAGCTAGGCCTGTGAGCCACAGCTACTGAACCTGCGCGTCTGGAGCCTGTCCTCCGCAACAAGAGAGGCCACGATAGTGAGAGGCCTGCGCACCGCAATGAAGAGTGGCCCCTGCTTGCCACAACTAGAGAAAGCCCTCGCACAGAAACGAAGACCCAACACAGCAAAAATAAATATATAAATTAATAAACTCCGACCCCCAACATCTTCTTAAAAAGAAAAATCATTTGGTGCATTTGTATTGATCCATTTCTGGGTTATCTGTTCCATTGATCTATGTTTCTGTTCTTTTGCCAGTACCGCACTGTCTTGATTATGATGGCTGTATAGTAAGACTTAACATCAGATAGAGTGATTTTTCCTACTTTATTCTTCTTTGCAAAATTGTTTTCGAATAAGCTTGTTTCTATCTGTTGTAGTTATCATGGTGGCGGCAGCAAAACTTGGTACCTCACTAGCTTGCCAGGGTGCAGAACTGGCTCTGGCTGAGGCCAGGAGGAGGTGACAGTACTCTGTCGGGGTGAGCTTTTGAACATTCATTTGAGCCCAGGGTGGGAGGGACAATCTTTTAGGGAATACAAAGTAGTTCCTAATGTTAAACAGATACATGACATCATTAAATAATATTTTTATAGAAGATTTTCCTTTAGTGATATCAAGACTACTATGTGGTGTTTAGAATGGCATTGTCCTGCTTGAAAGCAAAGTAGTATATGGCTGAGTACTCAGGGACCCTTCTGTTGTTGTTTTCATTTTATCCATGGTTGTCAGAGACTTGGTTTTAGGTTTCTACAGCAACAATCCAGACTACATATACCAACATTTTGTGTGCATGTGGTGTTAACTCTGATGCCTTATACGCTGCATTTGGCAGAGTTACAGTTGCTATGGAGATCAACCTTTGGACACACTTGGTTGATAACGATGTCTCTCACATGTGGATATTGCTGCTATGAGTTGACCAAGAGATGCATAAGACTTTGTCAGTGATTTTTCTAGCTGAGAATCTCACATTTGAAAACTCTATACATTTGCTCACAAACATACTAAAGTGTGTGTGTTTTGTCTTGTTTTTTAATAAGTAAGCTTGCTACCTGGAAAATAGAGGGAAAATATGACTTTGAAGAATACATTATCAGTGGAATTTGACAGACTTGGCGAGTCTATACTATTTCTAAATCATACCATAAAAATTCAAAGACTAAATATCTTACGTAGTTTTAGGAATCTAAGTCAATTGTCAATAGAAAAGCAAAGGAAGAACAATTCTTGTTATGAATTACTCTTATTTAAATATGGGGCCTCAGCGTAACAGCTAATAAGAACCTTTTTCTTGGAGCACAGTATCTCTGAAGAGTCCTTTGAACTACAAAAATGAAAAACATTGAGGAAGAAGAGTGACCTTATTTTTTCTTTTCTTTTCCTTTGATAGTGTCAGTTAAACTAGGTCACAGCTTCCAGTCTTAAGCCAAACTGTCGTTGAGTGTTTTCATTTGCAGAATTCTTGAAAGAAATGCAGTTTTAGAGTGGTATACATTCCTGTTTGGGGTTAGGGAAACTTGTCAGTCGTGAGCTGATATACTAGAGCAGTGATTCTCAACCCTGGCTGCACAGTAGTGTGTAGGGCTTTTAAAAAGCGCTGATGTTTGAGCCTAACAAAAGTTAAATCAGAATCTCGGGACTGGGGAGAAAGCATGGCATTGGTATTTTTTTTTTTTCTTAAAGCCGATTATTTGATATAGGCATACTCGTTTTATTGTTCTTTGCTTTTTTGTGCTTTACAGATACCGCATTTTTTTAACAAACTGAAGGTTTGTGGCAACCCTGCAAGTCTGCTGGCACCATTTTTCCAGTAACATTTGCTCACTTTGCATCTCTGTGTCACATTTTGGTAATTCTCACAATATTTCAAACTTTTTCATTATATTTGTTATGGTGATCTGTGATCAATGAGCTTTGATATTACTATTGCAAAAAGATTATGACTCACTGAAGGTTCAGGTGATGGTTAGCATTTTTTAGCAATACAGTATTATTTAATTAAGGTATGTACATTGTTGTTTTAGACATAATGCTACTGCACAATTAATAGACTAAGTATAGTGTAAACATAACTTTTATTTGCACTGGGAAACCAAAAAATTCCTGTGACTTGCTTTATTGCTATATTCAGTTTATTCTGATGGTCTGGAACCGAACCTGTAATGTCTCTGAGGTATGTCTGTACTGATATGCAGCCAGGGTTGGGAACCACTACAGCAGAGTAAGTTTTCATCTAGAATCTTAAATTTTAGCTAAATTTGTATATTAGAATGCATCAATAGAGTTCTGTAATTTGAACATTACAGAAAGTTTAGAAAGGGCGATCTTACCATCTATGAGTTTCCTGTTGTTGTAACAAATTACCACAAATTAAGTGGCTTAAAACAACACAAGTTTATTATCTTACTCTTTTGGAGGTCAGAAGTCAGAAATGACTCTCATGGGGATAAAATCAAGGTGTCAGCAGAGCTGAGTTCCTTCTGGAGGCTCTAGGGAAAATCCATTTCTTATCTTTTCCAACTTCTGGAGACCGCCCATTTTCCTTGACCTGTGGTCGCATCATTCCAACCTGTGCTTCTGTTGTCACATCTCCTTTTCTGACTCGACCCTTCTGACTCCCTCTTATAAGGACCCTTGTGATTGTGTTGGGCCCATCCAGGTAATCCAGGACAGTCTCCTCATCTCAAAATCTTTAATCACATCTGCAAAGTTCCTGTTGCCAAGTAAAGTAGCAGTCACATGTTCCAGGCATTTAGGACCTAGACATCTTTGGAGTGTGGTGTGGTGGTGGGGGCAATTGTTCAGAGTACCATACCAGCTTAACATGATTATCACTTTGGTATTTTCCTTCCTAGTCTTCTTTAATGTGCATATTTTTAATTTAAACGTGATCACCTTACACATACAGTTTTCTAGCCTTTTCTACTTAGTTTTCATAACCATCATTTAAAATAGCCACATAATATTCCATCCATGATTATATCATATTTTACATTGTGTCTTTATTCTGTTGTTGGATTTTTGTTGTTTCAGATTTTTATTACTGGTAAGTGAAGCTGTGATAAATATTTTTGTTTATTAGATAGATTCCATGATGTGGGAGTACTGAACTAAAACAGAAACATTTTTATACTGTTTAATTCAAAACAGCAAGTTGTAATTTTGAAGAGTTCTGATCAATTTATTATAAGAAATAATGTATGAGAGTATAAGTGGCACTATATTTTTGCCAATATTGGTCATTATCATTTAAAAAAAGACTTTTTACTAATTAGATAGATAGAAAATTATTACCCTGATTTAAATTTAATTTACTCAGAATTGTTTTTTATGTTTCTGTTTGTTTCTCTTTGTATGTTTTGCTCCTTTATTTCTCATAGTCTGAGTTTCTTGTTATTAATACTTATGAGATTTTTATATAGTGAATTTATTGTCTTATATGCTACAAATGCTTTTTTAAACATGTTTTTAAATGTTCATATATGTTTTTTCCTTTGTGATTTTTCTGTTATCTCTGTGCTTAAGTTTTTCCACCTAGCAGAGGTTTGCAGTAAATATTCAATTTTGTTTTCTTTGATTTCTTTCATGATTTAGTCACTGCCCTTAGCAAATTACCAGCAAACTAAGAAGTTTGGAGACTTATGAGTCTAAACTTACTGTATGACTTACTGTATGAAAGCAAGTACCGAATTAATTTGGTTCCATTCACATAATTTATCAAAATCGGAAACAAATTTTTAAAAGGACTAGAGAAGAATCTAGCAATTTTAGTGCATTCCTAAGATGTTTTTTGCCCTTTGCTGAAAGGTTTACTCACCATGCCTGTCATGTTGTGTGTTCATGCAGATAATTGAGAATTACAGTGAGCTATCTTAGTCCATGATAAACAGACAGAATGCACTTTAATTACATTCTAATTTATTATCTGGTGAAAGTACCTTGCTAACAAATCAACCCGGATATGACTTATTGGATAGCCTTTGCACTTAGAGGAATAATCAGTCTGTAATCACAAACAACATGAACCGTTCATCTTCCAGATTGCTGTTATATTTATTAGCCTGAAATGCCTGTGCCCAGTTTCTTTCCTGTTTGTTTCCCATTTCATGGCTCCTGTGCCCCCACTCAGCCTGCTCTAAGTTGGTAGAATCCTGTGCTTACAAATTCTTTTTCTTGAAATAAGGTTTAGGCACATGCCTGGGAGAGAGTTCTGTCACTTTACCGTAGGAATAAAATGTATTCCCCCCAGTAACAGTAAATAGAATAAACTGTCACCGTAATGTACTAATATGTGATTTATTCCTTGCTGCCCTGGTAAGAACTAACAATTCTAATTCTGTAAAGAAATAAAAACTTTGCCCCCTAGAATAGCCACCACATCCTTTAGTATCCTCTGTTACTTCCCGCTGGTTTCAAAAAAAAAGAGGAATGCAAATTAAACTGAAACAGCTCTTGTTTTTTTCTTTTGCAACAACCTTGTACAGAAAATTAATATTAGGGAGTAGATTTTACCAAGTGAACACCTTTCTCTGACGCAGTACCTTCTTAAAATTCTACCACTTAAGGCTGATGGCAGAATGAACAACCAGTGGCACTAGTTCCACAGCATAATTTAGAAGCATTACATTTCCTTAGTTGACCCCAGTATATTTGAATACCACCACGTTAAGCTGAACATTGGAGTGGGGCTGCAGTGTGCGGGCATGAAACGGTGTAGAACAACCTAAGGAAAATTATACTCCACCTCTTCGATGTAGTTGCAGTGAAGAGCTGTTAATTGCCTTTTCTATTCCAGAGACCCTTTTTTCCTTCTCTTCTACCTTTACCTTAATGATTTTAGTTGAATCTACTGATCCTGCCTGGTATCTTTAGCAAGCAAAGAAGATAATAATTCTTATTTGAGAGTATCCTCCTTTTATGGACAAGGATCTTATACCTAAAGGAGATCTCACCAGGGCTTTAGGTATAACACTGTCACGGTGGATGTTCCCCTGTTCATGCAGCTGGTAAGTTGTAGAACGGACCTGGAACTTCTGCATTTTAGTGCCATGATTTTTTTGTTTCCATTCTTGGTCCAAATTTGTGTTAAAATGAAAGGTCAAAAGATATTGGTTTATTTCACTTACCATATTTTTCCATATTGCAGGTTGGTTTTGGCATGCAAATCAACTCACGTGGGCTTGAAAGTTCTTTCTGTTCTGAAGAATTCTGCAGAACTGTAATAATTTTTTTTTAAACCTAGAAAGTTCTCAGTAATCAGTTCCATTTGAGAGTGTTAGTTTTGTTTGGCTCAAATATGAGTGATAAAATTGTAATGTAAAATCACCCTTCTTTTTTTTAAAGCATCCTTTCTGAGCTAGATGACATCTAAGGTCTCCCCTTAAGATTCTGTGATATGTCCTTTGAATGCTTTGCCTCGTTCTGTGTGTATTCTCCAGCTTCCCACAGTCCCAGGTTTCTGGAGTTTCCCATGGAATATTCTCCTTCGGGCCTGTTCATCCCCGGTTTGGATCTGACCAAGGCAGTTTGGATCTGTCCAAGGCATTGTTACTGTTTTATTGACTCCTCTTGTTGTGTTTTGTTTTGTTTTGTTTTGACTCCTCTGTTTTCTGACCCCTCTTGGTATCTCCTTGAGGCTAGATCCTGTGTACTATCCTGTCTGAATATTAGGAAAGAATTAGGAATAATTCTAACCCTAACTTTACTACCAGTATCCTTACTTTCCTACCTGGGAAGTCTGTATGCTTCTTTTTTTTTTTTTTTTTTTTTTTTTTTTTTTTTTTTTTTTTTTGTGGTACGCGGGCCTCTCACTGCTGTGGCCTGCGGAGCACAGGCTCCGGACGCGCAGGCTCAGCGGCCATGGCTCACGGGCCCAGCTGCTACGCGGCACGTGGGATCCTCCCCGACCGGGGCACGAACCCGCGTCCCCTGCATCAGCAGGCGGACTCTCAACCCCTGCGCCACCAGGGAAGTCTGTATGCTTCTATTGGGACTATCCAAAAGAGAAGCCACAATTAGGATTTGGAGATCAAGTTGAGGGAGGGAGAGAGTGATATCTTGAAAAGATGCAGAAGGAAGTATTTCTGAGCAGCCAGGGCTTGTTCTGTGCATCCTATTTAAGGAGTTACCTATTTTATCTGGATCTCCAGCTGTGCTTTTTAGAATGTTAGCAGGACCTAACTCCAAGACAAATCGTTCTGTGAAGTTATAGCTTAGTTTGCTTTGGAGAAAATTTGCTTCATGTTTGCCCCCCTTTGCTCTGTAGCTGTTATTTCCTACTCTGGTTTCTGATATTTCCTTCTATTGGCAGTATTTTCTGGATCCATGCATTCTTTGCATGAATTATTCAAGAACCCTCTTCCAAGACTGTTTGAACTTCATTTTAGGAATAATAACTTACAGTTGTATTCCAAATTTAGTGGCATTTTGACTTCAGGAAGACCCTTTTAAGATCAAATTAGAGCAAACTAATTATATTTGTCCATACTGGAATGGAAGTCCCACTGTGGCTTCCAGCCTTATAAGTCTCCCCACAATAGATCTTACTAAGGTCACTAATGACTTCCATATCACTAAATCTAATGGATTTATTTGAAAATGTTTTTATCCTGATTGTATTGTTGATAGTTTCTTTTTTCTTGAAAAACACTTTTTACTTGATTTTGTTCTTTATACCATTCCTTCCCCCTGTGGCAGCCTTGTCCAGGTGATTAAATGTTGCTATGCCCTCTTATCACTCTATTCTTTCTCCAGTTTATCCCTTCCGTATTCTTCAATTACCAGAAATAATCTACATTAATCTAACCTATCCACCTGGCCTCCTTCCAATCTACTCCCCATGTTCCTGAAGAACACAAAAGTAGATGTGAACATAAACATACCATGTTCTTGAATAGGAAATCTCAGCATCATAAAGTGCTGATTCTCCCATACTAATTTACAAATTAAAGTGATCTCAATGAAAATACTAGAAACACTAATTGTAAAGTGCATATTGAACGCTGAATAACATTGAAGAAGAAGAGCAATGAGAGGGGGACTAGCCCTTCCAGATATTAAAACATCCTATGAAGTTTCAATTAGAGCAATGTAATACTGGTGCATGAATTGACAGACTAATAGCACAGAATTGAAACTTCAGAAATAGAAAATATAGCAACTTAGGATATGCTAAAAAGCAGTATCATAGCAATTGGGAGTAAGGATGGACTCTGATAACTGGTACTAGTATAACTGTGTAGCCATCTGGAAAGAGAATGTGTTAGGTCCATACTTGACATTGTATATTTGGATAAACTCCAGATTGGTCAGAGATTTAAACATAAAATGTGAAATCATGGGAGAATTTAATTATAACTTTAGAGTTATAAAGCCTTTCTAAAATTATGACTCAAAATCCTAAACTCAGAAGGTTGGTTTATTTGCCTTTGAAAAATGTACATGACCAAAACTCACCGTAAGCACAGTCCGAAGAGAAATATGAGATGCATTGTAATTCCTGTCAAAATTCCAGTGACATTTTTCATAGAAATAGAACAAACAATCCTAAAATTCGTATGAAACTATAAAAGACCCCAAATAGCCAAGCAATCTAGAGAAAGAATAACCAATCTGGGGGTATCACTTCCTGATTTCAAACAATATTGCAAAGCTGTAGTAATCAAAACATTATGGCATTGACTTAAAAACAGACACATCAATCAATGGAACAAAGTAGAGAGCCCAGAAATAAACCTATGCATACATGGTCAATCAATTTGTAACAGAGGAGCCAAGAATATACAATGGGGGAAGATGCCAAGAATATACAATGGAGTTAAAGTTTCTTTAATAAATGAGGTTGGGAAAGGTGGACAGCTACATGTAAAACAATGAAACTGGATCATTATCTTACCATACACAAAAAAATCAATTCAGAATGGGTTAAAGACTTGAATATAAAATCCAAAACCATAAAATTCCTAGAAGAAATCATAGGGGATAAGCTCCTTGACATTGGTCTTGGCAATGACTTTTTTTTTTTGATTTGACACCAAAAAGAGGCAAAAAAAAAAAAAAAAAGCAAAAAGAAACAAGTGGGACTATATTAAACTAAAAAGCTTCTGTACAGCAAAGGATATCATCAACAAAATGAAAAGGCAACCTACTGAATGGGAGAAGATATTTACAAGTTATATATTTGATAAGGGGTTAATATCTAAAGTAGATAAAGAACTCGTACAACTCAATGGAAAAAACTGAAACAATCCAATTAAAAAATAGGCAGAGGATCTGAATAGACATTTCCAAAGAAGATATACAAATGGCCAACAGGTACATGAAAAAGCGTTTAACATCACTAATCAGAGAGAAGCTAACCAAAATCACAATGAGATATCATCTCACACCTATTAGAATGGCTGTTATCAAAAAGATAAGAAATGTTGCCAAGGATGTGGAGAAAAAGGAACACTTCTGCACTGTTGGTGGGAATGTAAATTGGTGTAGCCACTGTGGAAAACAGTATGGAGAGTACTGAAAAAAACTGAAAATAGAACTACCGTATTATCCAGCAATTTCACGTCTGAGTACTTATCCAAAGGAAACAGAATCACTATGTCAAAAAGATATCTGCACCCCCATGTTCATTGCAACATTATTTACAATAGCCAAGACATGGGAACAACCTGTGTTCATCAACGGTTGAAAGGATAAAGAAACAGTGATACACACACACACACACACACACACACACACACACACACACACTAAATATTATTCAGCCATAAAGAAGAAGGAAATCTTGCTTTTGTGATAACGGGGACGGACCTTGAGGACATTATGCTAAGTGAAATAAGTCAGACAGAGAAAGGCACATACTGTGTGTTCTCAGACAGTGAGAGACACATGTTGCGTAATATCACTTACATGTGGAATCTAAAAGAAGGAGAAGGAGAGGAAGAAGAATAAGAAGGAGAGGAAGAAGGAGAAGGAGAGGAGGAGGAAGAGGAAGAAGAGGAGGAAGAAGCAGCACTTACAGATTACAGAGAACAAATTGGGGGTTGCCAGAGGTGGGGGGTGGGCAAAATAATTGAAAGTGGTCAGAAGGTACAAACTTCCAATTATGAGATAAGTAAGTCCTGGGGATTAACATGTAACATGATGAGTTAACAATACTGTATATTTGAAAGTTGCTAAGAGAGATCTTTTTATTTTCTTTTGATTTAAAAAATGCATTAAAATACCCACAAATCTGATCATCTCCTCTCCCCCTTCTCCTAATAATTTTAGTGGTTTTTGTTGCTCTGAGGATGGAGACTTCTAATGTAAATAGCAGGGCCCTGAATGGCCTGTTTCTTCTGCCCTGACGGCACAGCATGCTTCCCCTTGTTCTCTCTGCTTTTGCCACGTTGGCCTTTTTTCTGTACCTCAAACTCCTTGTGTTTCCTTCCATCACAGGGCCTTTTCTCATGCTCTTACCCCTGACAGGAGACTTTGCCTAGTTAAAACATGTTTAGCCTTTGATTTCAATAGTTACTGCTACAAAGATGCCTTCTTGGGTAAGATCAAATTTGCTTTTTCCATGAGTTAGTAGTGCCTTGCCCATCTCCTTTCTAACTCTGGTTATAAATGCAGTTGTGCATTCTTTGTTGGGATTGTTTAATGTCTGCCTCTCCCACTAGAAAATAAGCCTCATGAGGGTAGGGGCCGTGTTTACTTTGATCAGAGATAAAAGTACCTATTTCATAGGGTTGTGAGGATTAAATGAGATGATACATGTTATGTGCTTAGCCTGGTACCTAGCATATAAGCATGTAATGCTAATTAGATCCTGCTATATATTTTGTTTTTAGTAGAAGGAAATGATATTGTTTGTGGATAAATTAACTGGATAAAGTTTAAGGAAGAATTCTGACTCTTCTTGGCCAGAGGAAGGATTACCTTTGGAGGGGAGTAGCTAGTCTTTTTGTGAAAAGAGAAAAATTAGCTTTTACTCCCCCACTATTCTTGGCTCCTGTATCTGTCAAACTGCAAGAAAGCAGCTTTTTTTCCAAAATATTTTCCCCTTTTCCAGTTGCATTTCTTTCTCCCTTCCTTCCTTCCTTCCTTCCTTCCTTCCTTCCTTCCTTCCTTTCTTTCTTTCTTTCTTTCTCTTTCTCTCTCTTCCTTCTTTCCTTCTTTTCTTTCTTTCTCTTTCTTTCTTTCTCTCTCTCTCTCTCTCTTTTTCTTTCTTTCTTTCTCAAATAAGGCAGCTTCAAAAAAATTCACGAAATAGAATTTTTCACTTGGAATCTGGGAATTTGTACGTGCACTTGCAGTTCTGTATTTGTCATATCAACCAAAGTTGTAAAAATCAAGTAGATTTCAAGACAGTGGGATCCAAAATGATACAACAGACATTTCATGTTGTGCCATAGGGGACAGGTTTATTGTGAATCACTGGGATCATATTCCCTATCGTGTAATTTATAGTAAGGTGGCTTTAAAGAGTTTGAAAAGTTGTATTCTAACTGCGTAATATTTTGTTCCAGCATTCTCCAGTTACCATAGCCTCATCTCAGTTCCTGACATTTTGAAAGTTGGTAGATTATTTGAAGTCCCAGGTTTTTACTTTTCATATATTAAGTAGATAAATTGCATTTTTGGTTCACTCCTTTGGTTTCTTTATTTTATGTTCCTTGAATGTTGTCTGCTGCCCTGCTCTTAGGGAATTGGAGTCCTTATTGCAAAATGAGATATGCATAACTGTAAAGTATTGTTTCCTGCCATTTTCCTTCATGACTTGGAGAAGGAAATGCATGGAGCAGAAAGCACAAACTGGGGGTCTGTAGGCTACTTGGGCTTCTCAGATCTGTTTTGCTTAGCTTGTAGAGTAAGTTGAAAAATCTGAATTTCCGGCCTCATTTAAAAATTCGGAAGGTATGGCAACAGCAGGCTAGCGTTACCACTTAGCAGCAATTGACTGTGCCCTGTAGGTGTGACAGAAACACTCCAGGCTGCCGTAGCTTTCTCTGTCTCCCTGCTTCTCCCCAGATTCATCCCGCTTGCTTCATTAATTTACGTTCCTTGCCTGGCTTCTGGCTTCTTTAGACATTTGAGATTGTGACCTCTGGAATAGAGAGGTAGGATGCTATCAGGTTAAGAGCAAAAGAGGCTAAAATCAGTGATCTGCTGAGCTGATTCTGTTATACAGTCTCAGAGGTCTTCCATCCCCGTGGCATCCTGATCAAGGGAGTTCTTGGTCCTTCCCTGGTAAATGAGATTTTTTTTTTAGTGGCTGTCTTGTAGGAATAGATGTCTTGTAGAAATAAATTTAGGATGATTAAATAACCATTGAATAAGAACTATAATACTGCCCAGTCAGGACTGGTTTTACTGCCAGGACTGTTTTCTGGAGCTTCCTGTAATTCCTCTAAGTTTGTCAAAATATGTTACCTGTTGATGTGAAAATGTTTATTACTTTTTTCAAGAAATGTTTTTAGGGGAAATAACTCATTACTAACAAGTTGACAAGTTGGTAAGTGGCCTAGAAAACCAAAAATTCCTCACACCTTCAAAACTCTTTTTCTTCCATATTTTTTCATTGTGGTAAAATATACATAACATAAAATTTACCATTTTAACCATTTTAATGTGTACAATTCACTAATGTTAAGTATATTTTCATTGCTGTGCAGTCATCACCACTATCCATTTCTAGAACTTTTTCATCATCCCAAGCAAAAACTCTGTACTCATTAAACAGTAACTCCTCATTCCCCTTCTCGCCAGACCTGGTAACCTATTCTCCTTTCTGTCTATATGAATTTGCCCATTCTAGGTACCTCATATAGTGGAATTATACAATATTTGTCTTTTTCTGTCTGCCTTACTTAGCAAGTTTTCAAGGTTCATCCATGTTGTAGCACGTATCAGAATTTCATTCTTTTTATGACTGAATAATACTCCATAGTATGGATATAACACATTTCGTTTATTCATTTATCTGTTGATGGATCAGAACTCTAATCTTTTGACTGTACTGCACCTTCCTTTAGTGGCTAAATTGGACATAGATCCTTTTTGTTCTTCATCCTCACTGGCTTGTTGGTGTTCTTTCTCTCAAGTCACCCCAGGAGCCTTGCACATCAGAATGATTTTTGGTCATTGTGAACCCAAAGCAATTCTGCTTCCTTTGGACATTAGTGAAGCTGTTGTATTATGTATATTCCGAACTTATCCTAACCCAGTCTCTTGCTTAATTCTAGGAGTATAGTGATTTCTGACTTGGTTCTATATGACTATATGTTCTTTTCCTGTGAATTACACCTTCTTCATGCAACTCCTTAGATGTCTAGAAGGCTTAGCTTTCTCGTGTCAGCTGTGTCATTAATTAGCTGTGTGAGTTTAAGCTACGCTATTCTCAATCATGAAATGAAGAGTTTTGGAGTAGATGATATTTCTGATTTCTTCTCTCAATGATATTTTATCATTTAAAACATGCTACTTGCTTTCAACATGGTGGTAAAAGCAAAAATTGATGGAAATCCATTTAGGTATCTGTGAATCAAATAAGATTATATATCAGAAGGTGCTTGGTAGAGGTGGTTTTACCATGATTAAGACTATAAAAAGATTTCTGTACAGGGCTGTTGGAAATAACTTAAGAATTAAGTAAGGAACTTAATTCCTTATTGCACAGATAAGCGGAGCTGTATATTATGTGAGTAGAGAATGAATTTAAGAATAGTTAACTGAGTCTAAAAGCAGTAAGAAGGCAGTATCTTTTGAGCATTTTGAAAAGCCAACTGATACTACTTGGAAACAATTTCAATACATTTCTAACTCTGATACTGCCACAAGAGTTACTAACTTTTATTACTTTTGTTTGGGCCTTTTTGAGCAGGATACCTGACTTGATAAATGGATACATGACTTTATTAGAGAAGCAATGGAACAGTCAAAAGCAGATCCTGGTAAATTGATAACATTGGTATAGACCAGTAGTTTGCAGATATTCAAATTTCCTGGATCAGTAATTTTCAAAACAAATCAACCAAATAACTTTGGGAATTATTATAGTGTTGTTAACTTTTCAGTTCGTACACACACACAAAATTATTTTTAAAAATTAATTATCTATTATCACAATTTCACAAAAGAAAAAACATTCTAACAATAAAATGTAGAAATTATCTTAGAATTAAGGACAGATTTTAAAATAGAACAGCACATTATATTACTATTTTTCTATGCACCACAGTAGACTTAGTTGTGAATTAATGTTTGGGGATTACTGGTACAGTTATAAATGTTTTTGAAATTAGAGGAAAGGAAAATCATAATTGCCTGGATTGACCAAAGGTGGAAAGGATGGTGCCAGTGAAAGGGCAATGTTTGGAAAAGACAGTTTTCAGGGAGTGAAGAAGATGCATTTGTTTTATTTATTTATTTATTAAAATATTTATTTATTTATTTGGTTGCGCCGGGTCTTAGTTGCGGCATGCATTATCTTTGTCGCCACGTGTGGGATCTTTTAGTTGCAGCTTGCGAACTCTTAGTTGCGGCATGTGGGATCTAGTTCCCTGACCAGGGATCGAAACTGCGCCCCCTGCATTGGGAGCGCGAAGTCTTAGCCACTGGACCACCAGGGAAATCCCAATGCATTGGTTTTAGATATGTGGAATATCCAAGTTGAAGTTCAGCAAGCAGTTAAACAGGTTAGACCTGGAGATAAAGATTTAGGTATCTTCAATCTTGAGATGATAGTAGCAACTATGAAAATGGGCTGAGTTTCTTGAGGGAAAAATGTGTGGTAGGTAAGGCAAAGGATAGCTTGTTAGAGGTTAGAGGCCAGGACTCTGAAACCAAGCTGCTTGGATTTGAATTCTGGCTTTACCAGTTATGAGCTGTATAACTTCAGTGGCGATACCTTATGATGTTCTCTTCAGAATTAAGTGAGTTCTAAGCATTATATAAAATGCTTAGAGGGCTTCCCTGGTGGCGCAATGGTTGAGAGTCCGCCTGCCGATGCAGGGGATGAGGGTTCGTGCCCCGGTCCGGGAAGATCCCACATGCCGCGGAGCGGCTGGGCCCGTGAGCCATGGCCGCTGGGCCTGGGTGTCCAGAGCCTGTGCTCCGCAGCGGGAGAGGCCACAACGGTGAGAGGCCCATGTACTGCAAAAAAAAAAAAAAAAAAAAAAAAATGCTTAGAATATTGCTTGGCAGATAGTTAATGATATATGTGTTGGCTACTGTTATTTGGTAGTGGATTAAAAGACCTGAGTAGTAAGTAGTGGCAGGCTATATAGCTCCTATGTAGAAAACGGATAAATTCCAAAAATCTTATTTTGAAAGTTATGGAGCTGTGGAAGAAAAGAGGAGGAAGTAAACTCAAATTCTAGTCTCCCTTCTTATGTGAACTGAGGTAGCCAGCTGTTTTTTCCCTGAGAGCAATTGCCAAATATGGGCATGTTCTTAGGATTAGGTTTGATCCAGGCAGAGGGAGTCCACAGGGAAAAAGAGAAATCAGAAGAGCTTTTAACAGTTGCGTGGGCTGGTTTGACAGATGGAAATCTAGGTGAGCCCAAAATGCAGAGCTTTTTTTTTCTCCACTAGACACTTGCTAAGTGCTGGGGCAGTGTCAGAGGCTGGAGCTAGCCTGGTAAAAGTGAGTAAAATCTCTTGCAGTCTCCTGGTACTTATGAGACTTGCTAGGTTCTCAGACTTCTTGATTTCAGGACCCCTTTTCAATCTTAAAAGTTATTGAAGACACCAAGGAGATTTTGCTTCAGTGGATTATATCTGTTGATATTTACTATATCAGAAATTCAGAAATTAAAAATAAGACAAATTTAAAATATTAATTTAAAAATAACAGTAATAATAAACTCATTGCATGTTAACATTAATAGGCTTTTTTTAGAAAAACAATTACATTTTTGAAAACAAAAAATATGTTATTGAAAAGAGTTAATTTTTTTATATTTTTGTAAGTCTTTGGCTTAATAGCAGACAACTGACTATTCGTATGTGCTTCTGCCTTCAGTTTGTTAAAAAGCGTTGTTTTGGTTGAAGTAAATGAAGAAAATCCAGCCTTACACAGTATGTAGTTGGAAAAAGGAGTAATTTAATAGTCTTTTCAGGTAATTGTGAACATTCATCTTTGATCCTATGGCAAAACTTGACAAGTGGTAGTTTCTTAAAGGTTAGTTGCAGTGTGGAGTCTGAAATCATTTCAGTGAACTTTTTGTGTGTTATTACATTAAAATCTATTGTTCTGTCTTTTATTTTGAATGGATCTTTTACCCACACATAATTTTGTATCATGCGTTGGTTATTTGGAAATGGTGGTTCACTGAGGTGTGCAGATCTTCTGTAGACAATACAAAAACCCCACACATTTGTTAATATCACCACTGAGCTCATCAGAAAAGTATTAAGTATTGGAAAGTTGTCAAGATTATGGTGACTGATATGTTTTGTGCAATTCTAATTTTTGCCTGAAGGTTCAAACTTTATTGTTGGCAACAAATGCTGCTGTTTTTATCCCTTGAAGTAATAGGCTCACTGCATTCATTTTTGAGAAAACTCCTGCTGAATATCCAAGTTGAAAGACCATAATTTATCTATTGGTTGTTCTTTCAAGTAAAAATGGTATTTTATGAAAAAAAAAAAACTAATTCAGCTGGTAACTCAGTCACATAAGTGCTTTTCCTCAAGACAACTACCATACTTTGGTATACAACAGAATGCTTTGTAGATGCTTTGATTTTGTGACTTGGATTATAAAAAATATATATATTCAGGGGTTGGGATTTAATAAAATTAACCATACTGTTTCATTAGCGATATTCTTAAGTAAAAGTGATATTTCTTTTACTGTGAATGCATGACCCTGAGGAATATAGCTGTATAGTTGGTGTTACTGCCTTGATCTATGCTAAGGCTACAGCAGTTTTACCTGCTATTGCTTTGGTACCATCAGTGTCAATGTCGACCCAGTGAGAAAGGCAAATAATATCTTAGTATTATTATATCATAGTTTTTATTTCATGGACTCCCTCCTAAAAAAATCTCAGGGACCCCTGGAGGTTCACAGACTAGACTTTGAGAACCACTAATCTGGGGAAAGGGACCTGCAACAAACACTTGACAGTTTTACCCTTGAGACATTTGAAAATAGAAATGAATGGAGTCTAACTAAAGCTACATTACAGTCCCAATCCAGTTCAGTCCTTTCTACCTAACAGAGGAAATGGCAATCCTCTGTGGAAAATAATATCAACTATAGTCTCTACAGTTATTTTATATGTAGTGTTTGACATACAATCAAATATTGTGAGAAAGGACTTTTGCTTCTCACCATGAGAGAATAACAGGATCTGGAATTGCTGGCTGTCTATAAACAACTGGAAAACTGGACAGATACTTGAAGCAACTATCTTCACATACTGGACCACAGGCAACATAACACTCTGATTCCTAAAAGAAGGGAAACAGAAGAGGTAAACTCTACAATTGCTTTGGCTTTTTGCCTGGAGGCAATTTTCAGATTGTGGTGCAGGGAGGGGAAACCCAAATAGAACCCTGTGGTATTGCTGAGTGGTGTGAGACACAGATCAGAGTTTGGGGAAGCCCATAGTGGCTAGAATTTACAGGGTAATATACCATAGAGGAAGGAGTTCTACAGAGGAAGAGCTCTAGAAATCCGTATAGGTGTCCCAGAGTTCTGTACATTGGCTATGGTGAAACACCATGACGTTGGCAAAGAACAACTTCTAGGAAAAAAGTTATTGAAATCTGTAAACTGAGCAATTCCCAGAGCTCATACAGGATCAGAAATTGTTTGGGTTCCCATCACCAGAGTAAAAAGACCTTTCTGAATACATGGGGTATTCAGGGAAGACTTCAGAAGGGTCACCCCCTTTGTAGTGGGACTAAATTAGCTCTAGAATAAAAACTATTCTATACCCACCCTAAACATAAACCCAGTATGGATCAAATTGGTTTACATGTAATTTAATTGCCCACTAGAACAAAGTCCAATCCTCTTTAACAAAATCTAACACTCAAGAACATAAATCAGCAACATTTAGCATACAATAAAAAAATTATGGACATGTCAAGAAGTGAGAAAACATAACTCACAACCAAATGAGAAACAGACCCAGAAAAGGCAGAAATGATGGAATTAACAGACAAGAATGTTGAAACAGCTAAAATAAATATGCTCAATATAGTCAAGTTATTAAAGGAAAATATAATGAACATTATAATTAGAGTAATGGAAGATATAAAGAACCAAATGGAGCTTTTAGAGTTGAAATACAAAGTATATTAAATGAATTTCACTTGATGGGATTACAGACAAGTTAGATCTTAACAGAATAAAAGATCAGTGATCTTGAAAAAAAAAAAGATCCAGAATGAACATAGGAAAATGACCGAAAAAATTTACAGAGCCTTATTTTTATTTAGACCAATATCAAGTGGTTTAAAATAGAAGTTATTGTAGCACCAAAAGGTGGGGACTGGAAAAGTATTTGAAGAAATAATGTCCCAAATTTTCAGACTTTGATGGAAAGTATAAACTTCCAGATCCAAGAAGCTCTTCACAACCCCCAAGCAGTATAATCATAAAGGAAATCACACTAGAATTAATCATAATCAAATTGCTAAAAAAAAGTGATAAAGAGAAATTCTTAAATTCAGGTAGAAAAAAAATGAGTACATTAAGTACAAAGGACAAAAGATAGTAGTTATTGTAGACTTCTATCAGAAACTATAAAAAGAGAAGATAATAGAATAACGTCTTTAAAGTATTGATAGGAAAAAAAAAACTGTTAACCTAGATTACTATATCCACTGAGAATATGTTTCATTAAAGGAGGTGAAATACTATTTCACACAACAAAGCTGAGAAAATTCATCACCAGCAGACTACTGCCACAGAAATGTTAGACAGGATTCTTTAGACAGAAGGAAAATGATACCTGATGGAACCTTTGAGCTACATGAAAGAACGAAGAGCTCTGAAAATGCTAAACATGTGGTTAAACAGAATTCTTTTCCCTCATTTAAAAATTTAAAAATAATTAACTCTTTAAAGCAAAAATAGTGGCAGTATACTGTCGGATTTATAACATACGAGGAAGTAAATTGTATAAAACCAATAGAACAAACAATAGGAGAGGGATAATGGAAGTATATTGTTAAAAAGTTATTATGCATGAAAGAGTAGACCATGATAAGTAAAAGATGCATAGTGCAAGTTCTAAAACAACCACATTAAAAAAAGAGAGTGAACTAATAAGACAAATAATGGAGATAAAATGGAATACTAAAAAACAAAAAAAAACCAAAAACTCAACCCAGAGGGCAACAGGAAATGAGGGGAAAAAAGGAACAAAGAACAAATGGAACAAATAGAAAACAAAGATCAAGATGGTAGATTTAAACCCAGTCTCACCAATAGTTGCATTAACTCTAAAGGATCTAAATACTCCAGTTAAAAGCCAAAGATTTTCAGGCTGCATATAAAGTCTCTGCTGTCTATGTGAAATTCATTTTAAATATACAGACAAGAGTGTGGGGAAATATGTACCAACAAACACTAATCATAAGAAAGCTAGAATGGCTATATTAATTTCAAAGAATTAAACAAATATTCAGAACAAAGAATATTATAGGGATAAAGAAGAACATTTGAAAATGATAATGGGATTAATTCATCAAGAAGGTATAACTATTCTTAATACATATACCTGTAATGAGAGAGTTCAGAGTACATGGAGCAAAAACTGACAATGAAATTGACAAATCCACAATTATGGTTGGAGATTTCAACATTCATGTCTCAGTAATTGATAGAACAAGTGTACATAAAACTTATAGGGATGTAGAAGACTCAAACAACACTGTCAACTAATGTGACCTAATTAACATTTATAAAACATGCCTCCTGACACTACGAAGTAAACATTCTTTTCAAGTATACATGGAACATTCATCTAGATTGACCATATGCTGGATGATTAAAAAAAAAAACTTTTGATAAATTTGAAAGTTTCTAAATCACACAGAGAATGTGCCCTGACCAAAACCAGAATTAATCTCTAGCAGGATGTCTGGAAAATTCTAAAATATTTAGAAATTAAACAACAGTTTTCTAAATAACTCATCAATAAACTAAATCACATGGAACATTAGAAAATATTTTGAATGAAAATGAAAAAACATGTCAGTTTGTGGAATGCAGCTAAAGCAATGCTTAGAGGGGAATTTATCACTTTAAAACAATGGTCTAATCTTCTACCTGAATAAGCTAGGAAAGAAGAACAAAGCAAACCCAAAGTAAGTAGAAGGAATGCAAAAATAAAGATGAGAAGAAGTCAGAGAAATAGAAAATAGAGAAAAATTAATAAAATCAAGTGCTGTTTTTTGAAAAGATCAATAGCCTCACCAGTATCAGAAATGATATTGAGAAGAAGAGTAGGTGGAGACATGGGCAGTCCCCAGTTGGGCATAAAGACAATGTATTGAGTTATGGGGCAGCAAGAGAAGAGCCAAAACAGAGGCTAGGCTTCAAGAAGGGGAATGCGAAGTTTGAGTTCTTAGTGGAACTGTTCTGGGATCAATCCAGGGTATGCCTATACTTCTGACACTAAAGGGAGATGAGGAGAAAGTGAAGGGAGGCCAGGGTGGAAGTCAGGGGATCCAACAAGTCGTCTTTTGATATCGATGTAACCGGGCATGAAAGGAAAGGCAGGTGGGGGGCAGAGATAACCTACCACTTAGAAGAGAGTAATGTTTGGTTTGCCCTTGTGAAAAATTCTTTGACTATTTCTGCATGAAAAATTCAGATGCTGCGAATGCCTTAGATGTGGTCATTTTTCACTCTCAGATTGAACCTAATGAATCAGGCTCAAGTTAAGTTAAACTGTATTTAGTAAGAAAATGCCTAAACATTTTTCTTTGGAGAATTTTCAAGATGAACATGGAAGTGAAAATCAACAGAAATATGCAACTGCTTGTGCTCTCCTCCTACCCCCCCCTTTTATTTTTATTTATTTATTTTTTTTGCGGTACACGGGCCTCTCTCACTCTTGTGGCCTCTCTTGTTGCGGAGCACAGCCTCCAGACGCGCAGGCTCAGAGGCCATGGCTCACGGGCCCAGCCGCTCCGCGGCATGTGGGATCCTCCCGGACCGGGGCACGAACCCGTGTCCCCTGCATCGGCAGGCGGACTCTCAACCACTGCGCCACCAGGGAAGCCCCACTCCCCCTTTTAAAGGTGATTTTCAACAGTAAGTATTTTACTGGGGTTTTTTGGTTTTGTTTTGTTTACTGTTACTTTTTACTACTGCAGGTAGTAGCTGACCAGTCATTGTATGTACTATAGGCTAAGTAGAAGTAGAAAAAAGTTCTGCTAGGTACATTTCAGGTGAAGGAAAAATCATTGGGTTGAATTCTCAGATTATGTTTAATAAGAGAAGAGTCTAGGATTAATATTGATAGAAAATTCAAACTATAGCTGGGTTATCCTTTTTTTAAAAGAAAACTTTTCTTATTTGAAAAGTGGCTAAAGTGCTTTTTATAAACTATTTATTAATGTGCCTGACAAAAGAGAAATGTCTAGATTCTTTTTCACCAGATGTTAAATTCTGGGTGGTAGATTGTAGAATGATTTTTACTGCCTGTCATTTTTGTACTTGTTTGAATTGCTTGAATTTTAAAATAATGAACATGTATCTTTTCTTCCCCAAGCCATAGAACTGTTAAAAAAATGCCTAGCACATAAGAAACATAAAGTAAATATCTACTGAATAAATGAATGAATAAAATGGATTCTGTGGGAAAATTAAGGGTAATATTTATTATATTACTGTTAGGTTTAGTTATAATGCTCATTGGTATATTGGACATACTGGAAAGTCATTTTGTCAGTAATTCTAGTTGGTTATGCACACCAACCCCACCCCCCCATGAAATATGTGGGTTTATGCCATTTTAATATACACCTACCTTCCTCATACAGCTATTGAAGGGGGAAAAGCATCAAGAAAAATATTTGTTTCCAAATGATTTCTGTACCCTCTCTGTAATTTTTTTCCCCCCTGCTGGGAATAGAAACTATTTCTGGCAGCAAGAACTCTCTAAGGAGAATGTTAGTCCTTACCTCAGCAGGCAGAGTTGTACAAAGAGTTAATTAAAAAACATAGCGTGTTTGCTCCCAGCCAGGATAGAAGGCGGCTTGTCAGTTTTCAGTATCTTCTTTTCCTCCCTGTTATCCTTGTCTTTTACTCCCTCTTATCCTTGTAAGTGGTCTTTTTAAACTCTACCAATTTGTTTCTTTCTTATCTCTCTTGAGATGTAGTATAGTGTTGTGGGCTCCCCAGTTCACCACTGCTCTTGTGAGTAGTGGGATTTCTTTTCCAATTGCTGTGTTGTCGTTATCTCTTCCACAAGAATAAAATACTTAAGCCCTAAATATAAAACCTGAACAGAAAGGAAGTTCACAGTTTCATCACAAATCATCTTTCCTTCTGCATTTCCCCCCAGTTCAAGGAGCCTTGTTTAAAGCATTGTTTTGTATTTTGTACAGCTAGGAATTATAAAAGAGAATCTAAAAATTGCTTCCTTAGCAGTGATGGAATCCAGTTCGATTTTCCATTGATCACCAAATAGCACAAACTCGACTGTTATGCTCTAGATTTTCAACAGAGGATAAGAATGAAGGTAGACTTGGGTCATACATCAGATGAGCATAATGTCCTGCTTTTTCCTGGCTTATATCTATTTTCCTGGCATACTTTTTTTTTTTTTTTTTGCGGTATGTGGGCCTCTCACTGTTGTGGCCTCTCCCATTGAGAGCACAGGCTCCAGACGCTCAGGCTCAGCGGCCATGGCTCACGGGCCCAGCCACTCCGCGGCATGTGGGATCTTCCCGGACCGGGGCACGAACCCGTGTCCCCTGCATCAGCAGGTGGACTCTCAACCACTGCGCCACCAGGGAAGCCCCCCCGGCATACTTTTTAACTGCACTTTTTATTTTGGAATAATTTTAGATTTACAGAAAAGTTGCAAATATATTACAGAGAGTTCTTGCATACCCCTCATCTCATTTTCCCTGTTGTTAACATGTGATATAACCATGATACATTTGTCAAAACTAAGAAATCAACAGTACATTACAGTACATTACTATTAACTGAACTCTAGACTTCATTTAGATTCTACTAGCTTTTCCACTAACGTCCTTTTTCTGTTCCATGATTCAATCCAGGATACCACATTGCATTTAGATATCATGTCTCTTCATCTCCTCTGTTCTTTGGCAGTTTATGTCTTTAATTATCTTTCATGACTTTAACAGTTTTGAGGAATATTGGTCAACTATTTTGTGGAGCTTATCGCAGTTTGGGTTTGCTTGATGTTTTCCTCATATAGACTGAGCTTCATATAGACTGTTTTGTGAATGATACCACAGAAATAAACTGCCTTTCTCATCACATAATATTAGGGGTATGTTCTATTAATGTGACTTATGATTCTTGGTGTTAACCTGGAGTCATCTGGCCAAGGCAGTGTTTGCTAGGCTTCTCTACTATAAGGTTACCCCCACTCTCCATACTCTGTTCTTTACAAGTCACTAAGTCTAGCCTATGCTCAAAGGAGGGGGTAGGATAAGCTTTTAGAGTATCTACATAAATTATTTGGAATTCTGTAAGGAAGATCTTTTCTTTCCCATTTATTTCTTCAATCATTTATTTATATCAACGTGGACTCATACATATTTATTTTATACTTCGAGTTATAGTTCCTTACTACGTTATTTTGTTGCTCAAATGGTTCCAACTTTGGAAGATGGAAGCTCTTTCAGATTGGCCTCTTATGTCCCTTTGACATGCCCCCATCCTTTTGGTTTTCTGAATACTTCTTTACTTTCTGGCACTATAAGATGCTGTGGGCTCATCTTGTATTTTCCCTACCCTAGTCCTAGAATCAGCCATTTCTCCAAGGAGCCCTGGTTCCATGATTAGTGGTATTTAGAAACCAATATCTGGGCAATGAATATGCTCATTGCTACTAGAGTGTCATTGTTTCTAGACCTTCTCAACAGACAGAGCAAGGAAATATATGTATATATACTAATTCATATATATACACATATCTATAATTATTTCTGTATCTTTTCATCTTTATGTACATTAAGCTAAACATGAGTTCATACTGATGATGCTGACTAATCCAATAACATAGAATTCTTTTAGCTTTCCCCTTTTGTTTATCTGAACTTCCCTCTCCAGCTGTGATTAACCTGGCTTCTGTCATCCATCATCCATTTACTTATTTCTTCAACTGTAGTATACATGTAAAGCAGTTTCAGAAATGTTAATTTCTACCCAAACTAGAAAACAATGTTCATGTACAGTTCCTTTTTCTTCTACCCGTACTGTTTTCAGTCAAAACATGATTTTCCAAAATAATTTAAAGTCAGCTCCTTTTTATTTTTTTCTTGTACCCTCTTCAGTGAGATTATGTCATACATTTATAATACAGTTATATTCTTCTTCTTTTTTTTTTTTTTTTTTGTGGTACACGGGCCTCTCACTGTTGTGGCCCCTCCCGTTGAGAGCACAGGCTCCAGACGCTCAGGCTCAGCAGCCATGGCTCACGGGCCCAGCCGCTCTGCGGCATGTGGGATCTTCCTGGACCGGGGCACAAACCCGTGTCCCCTGCATTGGCAGGCGGACTCTCAACCACTCTGCCACCCGGGAAGCCCCAGTTATATTCTTTTGACACAGTCTGCATTCCAGCCTGGGGTCCCCAACCTCTTGGTTGATTTTTTTTAATGTGCGTACATTAAAATTCACTTTTTGTGTTGTAGAGTTCTTTGTGCTTTGCCAAATACATAGTGCCATGTATTCACCAGTCCAAAATATTTCCACCACCCTAAAAATTCCTCTGTGTGTCCCCTTTAGTAAACCGCTCTTCACTCCCCCCAGTTCCTGGCAACCACTTAACTATTTTTCTGGACTTTTAGTTTGCCTTCTCTAGAATGTCAAATGAAGGGAATCATATAATGTGTAATCTTTCAGATCAGACTGTTTTCGTGTAGCAAAATGCATTTAAGATATAGCCATCTTGTTGTCTGAATCAATAGCTTGTTCCTTTTTATCACTGAATAGTATTACGTTGTATGGATGTCTCACAGTTTGTTTATCCATTCTCCTGTTGAACAGTAGCTTGGTTGCTTCCAGTTTTTAGTGATTATGAATAAAGCTGCTGTAAAAACTTACATATAAATTTTTGCATGAATATGTTTTCATTTCACTTGGGTAAATAACTAGGGACATGACTGCTAAGTTGATTGTAGGGTGAATATATGTCTAACTTGGTAAGAAACTGCCAAACTGTCTGAAGTGGCCGTTAACATTTTGCATTTCTATCAGCAGTGAATGAAAGTTGCTGTTGCTCTGCATCCTTGCCTAGTATAATTTTTAATAGTGTCCCCTTTCACTTTCAGTTGTGTCCAGGCTTGTATGATAAACTATGCTGTATTAAGTAGCATAATAACATATTCTGTCTTCTTATGCTTTGTGACTCTACTGGTGAGGAATTTTGGTGACTCTATTGAGTCCAGTATTTTTTTTTGAGAGTTAGGATTTTCCTCATTAGGAACATGATTTTAGATCTTCTAATTTCAATAATGGTGGATTAAGGAAATAAATAGGTAAAGGAAATCAGAAAAAAAGTAATTCAGTTAATTAAATCGGGTCAACATCATGTAATGAGTGCCAATCTCTTTGTGAGGTTACTCATTTTGATACCACCCTTCCAGGTGTCTGTTCACTTTCTGAAATGGCACCCACAAGTAATTTTGTACATTTTTTTTACTTTTACTCTTGCAGTCCAACCATAATTTGGACCTTTCTTAATACCTCAAAAGATGGAGAAAATGAAATCATTACAGCTTTTAATGTAGTTCTGTATCAGACTTAAGGTTGAAGCCTCTAGGGAAAGTCAGCAGTACCAGAAAGCCATCTTTGTCTGTGGAACACCTGCAAACTAAATGTGGGTACCCTTTAGCCTTCAGATCTTTGTGTCTCAGTGTTATTTTAATTTTCATATTTATTCTTTGGATTCTGGGGTTAGATATTTCAGTTACACTTTTGGCATGCTGCATATTAGCCTTGGGCATGTGCCCTTTCTGCCTTATCTTGAAGCCAAACAGAGCAAATAATACTTTTCTTTCTTTAAAAATTTTCTATGCTCATATCTCTGTACTTACTCTTCCTTATTCATACAAAAATAATGGTGTCAGCAAAAATGAGAGTTAAAGATTTGCTGAGATAAATTATGAGCAGCTCATTTGTGTTATCTACCCACGATCTCTAGGGACAGTTCATTTAAATGAAAACTGCTAATATTTCTAGAAAGCCAGGCTGCTGCTTCACTTAGTCATGCAAGTGAGAATTCTCACAGGTCAGAGGCCACAGGTGCATCTACAGGTCTGTCATCTCATGTTTAGGAATTGCCAACCAACCTTTCTGGTCTTTTTCGTAGGTAGTGGGAAGAAGATGGGGAACGATGCAGTTTCCAGATGTCAAGGTCTAAGTAGGTCAAGTCAGAACCTCTTTGGGAATGCCTAGTCCACAATGGTCAGGATACCAAAGCAGATTGCAGTGGTTAGCAGAAAATTGACAAACCCGTCAGATTTATTTGAGGAGATGGCAACTTGTGGATTAAATTGCTCCACTAGTGATTTTCCTTTCCTTAGATCGAATTCAGATGTAATATTCCTGTGCATCTACTACTATGGGAGAAAGATGGTAGGGAGAACCCTAACTTCGGACTTCCCTGGTTTATTTTTATTCATTTATTTATTTTTATTGAAGTATAGTTGATTTACAATGTGTTAATTTCTGCTGTACAGCAACGTGATTCTGTTATACACACACACACACACACACACACATATATATATATACACACACATTCTTTTTTATATTCTTTTCCATTATGATTTATCATAGGATATTGAATTTAGTTCCCTGTGCTCTACAGTAGGACCTTATTGTTTATCTTGGATTATTTTAAAATTTTCCATTGCTTTAAATCTTGAGGAAATATTTTGAATATTTGCTTTATTACTGAAAGTGATTGCTATTTGATCTTTATGTTCTTTTAAATTCAGAAAATCACTTTATGGTGAAAGAAAAAAATTAAGCCTTTGAAAGATATTTCTTTTTGGTTGAATGTGATTCAGTTAGCTTCAGTGTTAAAATATTATGCCTACTGCTATGCTGTGCCCTAATCTTGAGAGCACCAGGCATTTTGGACAAGGCAGTTACCCAGTTGGCCCTGTTTCGTTCTTTTGTAAAATGAGAATATTTGGACTAGTGAGCTCTTGGATACCTTCCAACTCTGTAGTATGTGGTTTTATGACATGAGTGGCTGTATTAGATTTTACCCTAAAATGAACATTTACCAAATAATGTCAATGATTTAAATGTAAGCCTAGTCGTACTGTGAGTCTTAGTAGAACACAGAACAATGTTTACTGTGTTCAAATGACATTTTAATATAGGGTCAACTTTTCAGCTCTTGTTTTTATTATTTTTTTTGAAATCTATATCTCCAATATAATTCTGTTTACAATTATAACCTTTTTGCATGTATCTAATATGCATGAAGTTCCTTTATAATATCAATAAGTCTAAATTTTTATTGTACAAATATATTTTGTAAATTGTTTTGATTCCTGTATATAGGAACCCAGAAGAAAAGTGAATCACTGTGTTCAGTGCCAGATTTTTTTCCCTGTGAATACATGTAGCTATTTATTAAATAATTAATATAATCTTAGTTTTTAAAAATGTGTTCGAGTTGATTTTTGAAGAGAAAAATTTGTAGCTTCCTTTTGAAAGATACTATTTTAGAGGACAGGCTAGAGAATGAAGAACGTGGGCAAAGGTAGGTTATCCTTACCTTCATTTAACATGAAGTTCCAAGATAGATGTTCTGTTTACTTAACAATTAATAAGATATTTAAATATTACATATGATTTTCTTTAGACTCTTTACTATACTTTTCAGGGAATGATATCTCTTGTTCCACTAGGCAATCCTGTTACATATTTTGAGTCATGTATTTTTGCTGATGTATGGTAGTGCTTTTTAAAGGTGGAATTGACAGCACCTGGAAACAGATTTGATGAAAGTTCAAGGCCACATAAAATTGCTGCTGTGTACTTAGCACGTAAAGGAGCATTATAACTCTGTGTCCATGTTTGCTTGGCCTGGTGTGGTTGTCTTATTCTTGGAATGGACACAGAGAATGCCATTAAAAGGCACAAAGAAATAAATGGACTTTTCTCTTTTCATGTCTTCATCAAACCAGTATTTGCAGAGTTCCTTCTGTTCCTCCTCTTTTTACAGTCCACCAGGAATCAAACATTTCATATTTGAAAGACTGTATGAAACTTCCTCCTTTGATCCCTCCTCTCTGTAAGGATTCACAAATGCCAGCATTCCTCCTCGTTAAGCTTTCATTCAGCTTTTTCTTTGTTTCCTTTCATAATTTAGTGGTGAATTACCAATTATTTTATTTATTTATTTTTTAAAAAAATGTTTCAGCTTGCAGACTTGAGCTTTCAATTTTCTTGGTTTCACTGCCCTATAGTAAAAAATTGTCTGTCTGGCATTAACTGAAACTTCCTCACTGAGTACACATGCAACAACAACCTAACATAGAGAATAATGATCGTTGGTTATAACCATGGCCCTAGGGCAGTGCAAGATACCTAAATGTTTTCTGATTTATTCAAGAAAGATAAGCTCATAATCAACTCAATTTGTTGTGTATTTTGTTCCAGTTCATTGGACAAGTACTAGTCTACGTTTAGTAAGTGGATGTTAACAAGAATACCCCATTCCCCAATCCAAGAGGGTACCAGCATGTTTGTTGTGTTTTACTTCAACTCTGTTGTAGAGATGTTCTGCATGAAAGATGTTTTTAATTAAAACACTGGAGAAGGTAATGCTAGCACCCCTTATATTAGGGTCATGTTCTGAAGATTTCTCAAATCTTTCCTCCCCCCAAAATGGTTGAAGACTTAATAAAGAAAGAGATGGAATTCAGAAATCAGTATTCCTCTGGAAAGCCTTGCTATAGCAGTACTTCCTTCTAACCATTCACATTCCCTAGACATTTTTTGAAGATTCATTTGAGCAAACGTTTACTGAGCACTTACTATGTATAAGATAATGTGATAGGAAGTAAACAACGGGGTCAGGAATGAAGGGAAATAGAACCATGCTGTTGTGAACTATGTTGTGACCGTCAAGGACTTCACACTCTAACAGTTAAATTAATTTCAGGCCTATAGTTATAAATCTGGGGGAGTTTTGGTATATTTTTATTTTTGGAATTTGAGCATTTTGCAGCAGTCAACTGGAAGCCACCAGGAAGGCGAATGATCTATTCAGAAGCCCACAAGTGTGTGTGTGTATGTTAATATAGCTTTATTGAGATATAATTTACATACCATAAAATTCACCCTTTTAAAGAGTCCAGTTCTTTGGGTTTTAGTATACTCACAGAGTTGTGCAGTCATCACCACTATCTAATTTTAGAACATTTTCATCATCCCCCAAACAACTGTACCCATTAGTGGTCACTTCTCCTAACTCTTCACCACTAATCTGATTTCTGTCTTTACGGATTTGCCTATTCTGGACATTTCATGTAAATGGAATTATAGAATATTTGTCTTTTTGTGTCTGGCTTCTTTCACTTTGCATAATGTGTTCAAGGTTCATCTATTTTGTATCATATATTAATACTTCATTTCTTTTTATGACTGAATAATATTCTGTTGTATGGATTTACAACATTTTGTTTATCCATCGATCAGCTGATGGATATTTGAGTTGGCTATTATGAATAATACTGCTGTATACATTTGTATGTTTTTATATAGATGTATGCTCTAATTTCTCTTCGATATACCTATGAGTGGAATTATTGGGTCATATGGTGACTTTGTTTAATCTTTTAAAACTGTTTTCTAAAGTGACTGTGATTTTTCAATTCTACCATCAATGAATGAGGATTCCAGTTTCTCTATATCCTCATCAGCACTTGTTGTTGTCTCTTTTTTAATTATAGCCATCCTAATGGGTGTGAAGTGGTATGTCATTGTGGCTTTGATTTGCATTTCCCTAATAGCTAATGACATTGAGCATCTTTTCATGAGCTTGATGGCCACTTGAGTATCTTTGGAGAAATTTCTACTTGAATCCTTTGCACATCTAAAAATTGTGTTATTTGTCTTTTTGTTGTTGACTTGTAAGAGTTCTTTATATAATCTACGTACAAACTTTTATCAGCTGTATGATTTGCAAATATTCTCTTGCATTCTATGGGTTGTCTTTTTACTTTCTTGATGGTATCCTTTGAAGCACAAAAGTTTTTAATTTTGATGACATCAGTTTATTTTTTTCTTTTGTTGCCCATGTCACATCTAAGAAACCATTGCCTAATACAAGGCTATGAAGATTTACTCCTATAATTTCTTATAAGAGTTTATAGTTTAGTTCTATGATCCATTTTGAGTTAAATTTTGAATATGGTGCGAGGTAAGGGTCCAGCTTCATTCTTTAGTATGTAGCTACCCAGTTGTCCCATACTATTTATACTGTTCTTTCCCCCCATTGAATGAACTTGGCACCCTTGTCAAAAATCAGTTGATCGTAAATGTAAGGGTTTATTTCTGTATTCTCAAGTCTGTTCCATTTATCTGTATGTCTGTCTTTATGCCATTGCCACACTGTCTTTATTATTGTGGCTTTGTAGTAAGTTTCGAAATTCCACGCATGATTTTTTTACTTTGTACTTTTCCTCATTGCCCATATCCTTTTGGTTACCAGTTTTCAACTCTCACTTTTTAATATTTTTCAGACTGGTGTGAGACTATTTGTGCCCCCACTAACAATTCATTGTTTTAGGATCTTAATTGTTTGTTGTTATTGTTGTTTTGTTGCCCAGACCTCCTTTCTGCACCCCCACCCAAAAGCATTAAATGCTTCTTAACTGCTTCTTTTTTTATTTTATTTTTTTAAATTCAATTCAGCAAGTACATGTGCTTCATCTGGTTCTTTACATTAATTCATTCAACCATTTTTGTTTGTTTACTTGCTGAACTTGACATTATATGGGTATTGGGGGTATAATGATGAATATGTCAGATACAATCTATAGTCTTGTAGACCTCACCTTCTAGTTGGGAAAGCACAATAAATAAGTTTAAAACAATTAATGTGATGAAGGGAATTAAGCAAAATTATCTTTATAAAAATAAATCTAATCTGGCTACTTTCCTGATTAAAATTCTTCAGTAACTCCCCATTATTTTCAGGATGGTGTTCAAGTTCCTGACTTAATTATAAGATCACTTTATCTTATCTAATTATAAGAGAAATTTTTTCAACATTAACATCTTTCTAGTAAGTTCTCTGCTATCTTCCTTTGTGAATATTTCTTATAGACTCTGTAAACCCTGTATTAAACCTTTTAAAAATTCATCTGTAGCTATAAAGACTTTGCAGTAGGCTCTTACAATATTGTCTTGTATATTGGAATATACTTTAATTAAATGCTATAATTTTAATGAAATATTTATAAGATGAAGTAATTTAAAGGAGTATATTGACATCTTAATAAGGAAGTCAAAAAGTACAGTTGCAGAAGTTATCTCATAGTGAAAGCATTGTAGTTGCATTGCATGAAACTAGATCATAGCAAGTCTATCTAATTGTGGTCTTTGAATGTGCCAAATGTTCTAAAATATTAAATTATGCCTTTGACCATACTGCCTGGCTTATTTTAAAAAACACTTAACAGGGCTTCCCTGTTGGCACAGTGGTTGAGAGTCCGCCTGCCGATGCAGGGGACACGGGTTCGTGCCCCGGTCCGGGAAGATCCCACATACCGCGGAGCGGCTGGGCCCGTGAGCTATGGCCGCTGAGCCTGCACGTCTGGAGCCTGTTGCTCCGCAACGGGAGAGGCCACAACAGTGAGAGGCCCACGTACCACAAAACAAAACAAAACAAAAAAAACACTTAACAGAGCTTCCCTGGTGGCACAGTGGTTAAGAATCTGCCTGCCAGTGCAAGGGACACGGGTTCGAGCCCTAGTCTGGGAATATCCCACATGCCACGGAACAGCTAAGCCCGTGCACCACAACTACTGAGCCTGTGCTCTAGAGCCCATGTTCCACAACTACTGAGCCCATGTGCCACAACTACTGAAGCCCACGTGCCTAGAGCCCGTGCTCCGCAACAAGAGAAGCCACTGCAATGAGAAGCCTGCGCACCACAACGAAGAGTAGCCCCCGCTCGCTGCAACTAGAGAAAGCCCATGCTCAGCAATGAAGACCCAACGCAGCCAAAAATAAAAACAAACAAACAAACACGTAATGAATTTACTACTTCAATTTCTTGGATATGGTAAGTAAACATAAGCAGCATCATAAGAAAATGGAACATATCCATGAATGAAGTAAAAAAAAAAAATCACATTTCTAAGATAACCAACATGAATCAGTCAATCTTCTGTTGCCATAAATTCTGTTGTTACTGAGTATTTAATAGTATTTTACATATGCTCTTTGATTTAAAACTGTTTTGTATCTCAATTGGTGATGAAACACAAAACCCAGAAGACAAGGGCTGGATTTGGCCCCTTTCCAGCCTTATGATAATGGAGATCAGAGTCAAGAAAAGTCAAGACTAGCTCATTAGTCTAACAAACTTTTATTGAATGTTTACTATGTGCCGCATACTGTTTTATGCACCAGGAATACCAGTATGTTTGCCAGTATGGCCATGGCAAACAAGGCGCCTGCCATCAGGGAGTTTAGGAGTTGATAGGGTAGACTGATAAAGAGAAATGAGGGGATGGCATAAAATACAGTCCAATGGCCACTTTTTCCTAAAATAAACCTTTATGTTTTCCTTTTACCTCTTTTAGCACATTCCATTCTTTTTTTTTTTTTTTTTTTTCCCCGTACGTGGGCCTCTCACTGCTGTGGCCTCTCCCGTTGCGGAGCACAGGCTCCGGACGCGTAGGCCCAGCAGCCATGGCCCACAGGCCCAGCCGCTCCGCAGCATGTGGGATCCTCCCAGACCAGGGCACGAACCCGCATCCCCTGCATCGGCAGGCGGACCCTCAACCACTGCGCCACCAGGGAAGCCCACATTCCATTCTTTAATTCAGATTATTAACAGCTTTTGGGGAAAGAAAGAAATAGTAGAAAAATAAATCTACAGAGACTTCTAGTTTCTGCTCTGACATGTAAAGAGCTTAGAAGTTGTTGCTCCCCTTCTCACAACAAGAAAAAAATTCAAAAACTGAAAATCAGTAATTTTTAATAGATTTCTCAGAGAGTTGAGGTCATAGGGCAAATCACCACTCTGAAAACTAGAGAGACAGGTGAATATGGAGAATCATAGCTTGCTAGGAGCATGAGCTGCTGCAACTGGTAGGATCACTTAAATGATAACTTACTAGTTGCTGAGGACTGAGCGTGGACTAGCTTGAGAGTTGTTAAAAGCTCCTGGGAAACCAGTTTAAGGAGGTCCCCACACTTTCATGACTTTTATCTCCAGGTGTCTCACCTCATTTTCAAGCTGAAGATTTGAGAAAAATCTCCTCATACTTCTGACAGGTGGAGGGGGAAAGAAACCATTTTGAAATGCTCCCATTTCTATTCTCAGGAAGGAAGGCCAGCCCTCAAAGGACACTCCTAGAGCTTTATCTGACCTAGGGAAAGGGCAGTTAGGCAGCTTATCCCCCTGTATCCTTTCCTTCTCATATAAGAGGATGGAAAAACACTAAGAATCTTTTCTGAAGGTTACAGCCGAGGGGCTCAGGCCCACGAAAAAAACCCTGAGATTTAATCATAAGAATATAGAAAACTTCTCCCACAGTACCTTCAGACCACATCAACAGAGCTCCAGTAAAGTAACAATGGATTACAACTGAGAGAGCTACAAGACACAGACCCTATTTAAGAGGGAGTTTCTAGGGAAACCCAAAGATAACAGGAAAGACCAAAAAAAGGACACTAGAGGAAATTGAAACCTCTGATACCTACAGCTACAGCAAACATTAAGCGCAGCCTAGCTCCTAGGCAGATAAACATATAACCTCACGCTAAAGACCTGTTTTCAGTAAAGCACAAAAGCAATCACTACAACAGGGGGAAAAACCTTTCCTAAATATAAAAGAAATCTTACAAACAAAAAAGCCAAAGAAAACAGGTAATAGAGAAATAAAATATAACATATAAACATAATAATTATAAAATAAAATGGCATAGTTAAGACCAAACATATGAATTATATCAGTAAGTGTGAATAGCCTCAACTCACCTCACCTATTAACAAAAAAATATTTTCAATTTGGTGTTTTCAAAAAAAGCTACTATATGCTGTGCACAAGGGTTACACCTAAAACAACATGATTTAGAAAAGCCAAAAATAAAGGGGTGAGTAAAGGAATATCACACAAATCAAAAATAATTAAAAAGCAGAGGGTATAGTTCTGACAACAAAGTAGAAGTCAAGCCAAAAATTATTAAAAATGAGGAAGAACACATTTCAATATAAAAGGCCACAATTCATAATGAAGATGTAACAGTTACAAGTATCTATGCAGTAGATAAAATGGTACCCACATTTATAAAGCAAAAAATACAAGACATACAAGGAGACATAAGCATGCTAATTTATATTGGGAGACTTCAACACACCACTTTCAATACAAGACAGACAAATATATAAAAGGCTTTAACAATATAATCAAATAGGTATGTGTATATATATCAAACTTTAAACTCTGATAATACAAAATACATCTTTTTCTCAAGTGCATGTGAAATGTTCACAAAAATTGATCATTACTAGGTCACAAAAGTAAACATCATTTAAGTGTCATAATATAGAAATATTAGAAGCTACATGCTTTGATCAAATGCAGTAAAACCATACAGCACAAACTAACACATTGTAAAGCCACTATACTCCGATAAAAATTAATTAAAAAAATGCACTAAAGCCAGAATTACAAATTAAAAAAACCCAAAGTATAAAATAAACATCCATGCTGATATATATATATATATATATATATATACACACACACACACACACACACACATATATACCCATCTATTTCCTATTTCTTTTTGCAGAGAGAACTTAGAAATAATGATACCCCAGTAGTAATGAGTACATTTCATGCCATATAATGGTTACTACATACCTTCTCCACTAAGAAGAACCACAGTCCCCTTTGAAAGGACAAGATGTCCCTGGAACATCTTTTTGTGACCAAAAGTGGGAAGTGCTCAGAAATGATGAGGACATGTCCAAAGGACAGGAACCAGATCAGATGAACTCCCACACGCCAGATCTCAAACAATGTGAGCATCGATGGAGTGAAAATAATGAATTATATAATTCATTGAACCAAATAAGAATGCATGAGTTCATACTGATAAAAATAGATAGATAGATAGATAGATAGGTAAAAGAAAAGGGAAATTTCTTTGTTAAAGTACAATATAATGCCAACTATGAAAGTAGAAAAAAATAATAGAAATAGAAAATCACCATTTGGCATCCATCAAAATAATAACTGTTTTAGGCAAGAATCATCAGTAGACATTAAAATTGGTAGGTAAAGTTTGATCAGTAATAGAATATTTCAATAATTTCAGAGTATCTACCCATAATATTAATTACAAAGGGAAAAACAGTAACTGGAGAAAACTAGCAGACACCACCTTGACAAAGTTGTAAACCCAGCATCACCAATATTGAGACAAATTAACCTTGTATGCTTCTTGTACTAAAAAGAACACAACATTACTTCCATGGTATTCCTGCCAAAAATGCATAACCTGAAATCTAATCATGTGAAAAATTAAGAATGGCTCAATATGGGGGGCTTTCTACAAAATAACTTCAGAAAGTTTACCATCAAAAGGAAAAACAAAGGCTAAAGAACTGTTCCATATTAAGGAGACTGACAACTGAAGGCAGTGTGATCTGGGATTTTCTTTTGCTGTAAGGGACATTTTTGGGACGATTGGCAAAGCCAAATGAGGTCTGTTGATTAATCATTGTATCACTATTAATTTCCTGATATTTGTATTTGTACTGAGTTATGTAAGAGAATGACCTTGTTTTTAAGAAATACACATTGAGGTATTTAGGGGTAAAAGAGCATCATGTCAGCAACTTGCTCTCAAACAGTTCAGGAAAAAATGAGTATTTTATATAGAGAAAATAATACAGCAAATTGGTAAATTGTTAAAATTTGTATGTTGAGATTCTTTCTAGTCATGGCTTTTCTGTGAGCCTCAAATTATGTCAAAATTAAAAGTTAAAAGAAAAAAATATTCAACAAAAGAGAAGGAGTTTTGCTCTAGGCACTTGAAAAATTATTAATATCTGAGGGACTTTATAAATTTCTCTTTTCCATCTTAGTCTTGTTGGGGAAAGAAAAGACAGGGTTCAAAAATAGAAAGTGACACCCTGGGTCATCATCTGATAATCACACAGGGCTATTCAAATGATGTTTTGTTTCTGACCTGGACCACTTTTTTTTCTTCTTAGGTACTTAGTGCTCAGGGAAAATGTGGCTTAAATGCCTTTCTCAATGCATGTGTTGTAATGATATAGCTTCAGTAAAGATGTTTTACTAACCAAAAATTGAGTGTCTCAGAAAACCTAAGACATATGGTTGCCATAGCTAGCTGTAGCTTGGATACCTGAATTCAGAGGCTTAACTTCAGTCTCCTGGGTTGCTAGGACGAGCTTATACTTGACACTATTAATGTCAACTGGATAGTGTTGGACATGCAAATTCCTAGAATAAAAATAGAATCCACAGTGGAATTGGGGTCGTTCCATTTCCCACAGTTCCCCTTTGGCAGTGATATCTAACTGCCCACTGGTCATCTCTATCAGGATATTGACTATGTGTCTAAAATTGAATTCCTTATACCAAACCCATTTCTGCTGCATTCCCATTATCCACTTGGTTGCTCAGACTACACATCTGGAAGATAGCCTAAATTCTTTCTTCTCCCTGATTCTCTAATCCATATTCATTGTAACTCCTTAAATTTCTGAGCTCTACCTTCCTCTCAGTCACTACTATTACTGCCATAGTTCAGAGCTTCATCTTTGGCCTGCGTTTTGTTCTCCACCCCCCCAACCCCCGCCAAAGATAAATGATCTTTCTATTTCAGGTCCTCCACCCCCAACCCAAATCTATTTTCCACATAATCTGTTGAAATGATCTCTTGAAATATGTCTTTACAGTCTTTGGTGGCTCCCCATTTCCTACAGGAAAGATTCAAGCTCCTTAGCTTGTATTACAAAGTATTTATAATCTAGCAACTACGTGCCTCTGCATCTCATTTCTTGCCACTTATTACCTTGTATCATCTTTGCCCTGCAACAACAGTGGATTTCCATAGTGGAGTTCCAGGATGAAACCAAGTTGTTGCTCAACTGAGTCTTTGCAGATGCTGTTTTCTCTATGTAAAGTGTTTTTCCTTCTCTCTCTACTTGGCTAAAGAGCTCGCTGTTCTAGCAACATGGTAGAATACGATAATATGGAACCCCTCTTGCTACAAATACTCAAGGGTACCAGACAGTACCTAAAGGAACTAGGAGGACGTCTATGGCATTTTAATGACCTAGACTTTGGAATCCAGTGTCACTTCTACAATATTCTATTTGTGAAGGTAGTCACAAAGGCCCATCCAGTTTCGAGAGAGAGCACATAGATTATACTGCTTCGTGAGAGTAATGTCAGGGTCTCATGCAAAGAACATTTAAAATGGGAGATGTTGTTGCAGCCAAATTTGGAAATATAGTCTGCCACCATCCCCAAACCTGTGTCTTATTGTGAGTTTCAAGTCTGATTTTATCCTACCTATGTGATATGGGATCCTCAAGTCCAGAATCAGGAGTGGAGGTTCCATTGTAACCACATCATAATTTGGTCTGCTGGGACTGCAGTGTTAACAAATGCAAAACTGGTTTGGAGTAACGTTGCTAGAATCCAGAACATCTAAGGTTACCACAATGAAAATAATACCTGGTGGTGCACTCATGAACGGAAATGACAAACTGTGGACATTACCCACCATAAATAAAAGGAAGCAGGAGGGTTAGCACCTCAGGAACCTAAGATATAGGAAAATATGAAAGGGGCTATAAAGTAAGTGTTTAAAATGATTAAAGAGAGAAAACAAGGAAAAGAAATCAAAAGAAAGAAAAAGCTATGAAAATGCTCAAGTCCAGCAGCATGTCCTCTAGGAATTATTTTCTGTACTCTGTGGTGAGCTGTGCAAATCACTGTTATGGCATTTAATACACTTTGTTAACATTCTATGCTGGAGCTTCCTCCACCCACCCCCCCACCCAAAACCAATCTAAGTCTTGAGCACATGGATTTGGTAGCAACTCAACTTTATTCTTTTCATATCCAAGGCTTAGCACAGTTCTGGCACTTAGTAGGTTCTCAGCAATTGTCAAACTGAATAAGATTGCATACTTCCATGTTAAATTATAAAAATAAAGAATTAAATCAGTTCAGTTATCACTTTGGATTAAGGGATCAAGTTTTTGTATCTAACATTCAGCACTGACATTGGCAACAGTACTAAAAAGTATTAGCTGCCTTTAGTTGCTTTAATTAGTGATAATTTATAAGATGTTCATGGGATCCTCCTTTTTGAAGAGAAAATCTTACTCATTTGCTTAAGAAAAAAGAGGTTTCCCTCCTGTCTTAGGTAGTAACCCAGGTCTGGAAATGGGATAGAGGGCCATGCTAAAACTTCTACTTTATCCATCATCCAGAGTGAGAAAAAGCAGTAGGTTTGACCCCCAGAACCATAGCTTCTGTGTTTTGACGAACTATGGTCTCTAGCAGAAAGAAGGTGGGGGATAGATAATTCCTTCCCGGTCCTTATAGAGAGGCATTAGGCTAGTAGGTGGCTCAGGGGAGGAGAAGAAGGGCTGCTTGCTGCTTTCTCCTTTCAGCTTTATATAAAAGTTATTGATGGCACTTTTGAAGGAAAGATAGGTAGGCCCAGCTCAAGAATTCCTGGTTCATCATATGAGAATACAAGGAATAATGGGGAGCAAAATAAGACTCTAAGCTATCTAGATTCAGAACAAGCCCTAAAATGTAAATTTAACACATTGCTTCCTGTTTGTAGGTAGTATTAATCATAAAAGTATAAAAATATTGCAACAAAGAAGGTAAAATTATTTCTTTGAGTTAAACTCATTTTCTTAAGTTAGTTCTAGTTCTTTTGAAAGCCTGCTATTTTCACTCAGCCACAGTAGACTAAGAAATTACTCACCATTACTCAGCTTGCTTATAAAATGGATTATTGGATTTATCAAGCAAAAAAAGTCTAGTGCATAGGTTTAGTTTTGGAATTCTTTTACAATTGCCTATATATATTGGGAAACATGAAAAATTGAGGCCTAGAATTGGAAAGTGGTCATTCAAATTTATTACTTATTTGATTAGAACTGAGTAATTCAAAACTTTCCAGTTGCTAATATAGAAGGGTTAAAGCATGAATTATGTGATATTGAGGTAACACACTTTTGACCAAGGAGAGTTATTTTTGTTCCCTCTACCCCCTGCCCACATGACTAAATCCAGTTGCCGTGAATTTTCCCTAAAAGCAGTCTACCTAGAAATTCTTAGAATAGATATACTACTGAGCCTTGAGATTCATTCATACTTACTGACCATGGTCTTTAAGCCACCAGTGTGCAACAGCGAGAGAGAAACCAAGAGACAGAATGAAAAAAGAAAGCTGGTACCTGCTGGAACCTTTGCCTGCGTACCTTGCCTCCAGCACACAGTTTGTTGGCCACTTTCCTGACTGCCCAATAGAACATGGAAAGTCCATAACATCAGGATATAATAAATGATTATTACTTTCTTTATAACTGGATCTTTCAAAAGAATAGAATCTCTAATATTTTGATTGAATGTAGTAAGATATGAAAGAAAAAATTAGAGTCTGGGACTTGGTTAGAATTTTGCCTTGGTCCCACTGTAAGCAAATTACTTAATTCTTCTGAATAGCATATTTCATATCTGTGAGGAGACAAAATGCCTGTCAGGGTTGTTATGAAGATAATTGAGATAATGCATATTCTCTAGCATGTGCTTGCATCAGAATAGGAACTCAGAAGATATTAGGTCCCTTCCATTCTTGATAGACTCTTTGACAAATTGTTTAGTTTGTAAATAGTTCCTCAAGGAACTGGCATCTTAAAGTATCATAGACCCTAAGATTCTTTAAGACCGAGCTATTT
The DNA here is from genome assembly GCF_008692025.1 of Phocoena sinus. Taxonomy (NCBI): domain Eukaryota; kingdom Metazoa; phylum Chordata; class Mammalia; order Artiodactyla; family Phocoenidae; genus Phocoena; species Phocoena sinus. The sequence continues at coordinate 51,940,275 of NC_045774.1, forward strand.
TTTTTGGTCCTGGAGTTGTCTGTCTTCCTTTATTCTTACTTATTCTTACTAATGGATAGCTACCAATTTTACATTACATCTAAAATAACATAAATCAACATGCCAGGGAACACTTAACATTTACTAGAATAATTATTTAGTAGATTACAGAGAAACTGTCAGTTGAAATAAATGAAAATATGGGAACATGTAACATGCAGATAATTTCTTTGCTACTTCAGGTTGTTCTTGAATCTTGCTATATTCAGTTTAATCTTAAACATTTTCTTCCTCTTAATATGGGAGCTAGAAGGAAAACCTAAAATACTCTATTTCCTTTTCCATTATACCTGAATTTTGGGTATCCCAATCCTTTGGTAAAAAGAAGTTGGTCCATTTAATCCAGGTTAAATAACTGTGGTAACCTGTAAATCAACCTTTCTTAATGATGTTTTACAGGGAAATCTCATATTCAGTAAGCTTTTCTTTGGCTTCTGGTAGTTGGCATTTTCTTAAAGCAGTCATTACATCTGTATTTAAAGAGGAAAAATGGAGGATTGCTCTGATTGTGAACTAGAAACTGGAGGTTCAGGGGTACCTATATTTTCTTAGCATCATGAAGCGCTATCTTGCCTTCTGACACTTGAGAGGAGGTGATAAAATACATTATTCTAGAGCTGTTATCTGTAGGTCTAGAACTGATGTTTGCTAAATGGGGAAAGAACAGAATTGATACTTGAATACCCTGCATTGTAACTGGAGAGGGAGAAATTAAAATTTCAATATTTTTTAATATGTACTTATCTTTGAAATACACGCCAGCTATACCTAGGTGGCAGACTTAAGATTCAGCATTGTAAACCACACCATACTATCTTTGGAGATTCTTTAATTCTGCAGATGTTATTGGATGCCAAGTTCCCGATGGAAACTGCAGATCAAGAATCTTTGTTTTACTGATGAAATTCTTTGTGGAAATCAGTCTGGTAGGGTATTCAGATCTCTGCCTAGTCTTATTTTCTTCAAATTGGGATACTTAAATAGCCCTACAAATTGGGAAACTTTTGAAGGTGATCTTGTATAAGTGATCCAAAGAAGAGCTGCTGATGCGTTCATTCACTGGTACACATCCCACTTACCACTGGTGAATATTATCTGAATTACTCAAGACCTTGCTGGTAATTTGTACTAAAAATATCTGGACCTCAGGATGATGATTCTGTAAGTTTTACCAAACCTGCCACAACTCTTGAGCATAATCCAGAACTAACTGCAACTACAGGGTGGGCTACGAGGTGATGTTCTCCAGGGTCTCTCTTGCTCCTTCATCACTCCACCTCTTTAGTGGTTCCAAAACTCAGAAGTTCAAAACTGTGGTTTACTTTTCAGAGTTGAGAAAACTATTTCTCATTGTTGAAGATCTTTTGGCATTCTTTCTGTACCTTAAAATTGCTTATTACTAATACTAAGTTCTTTAAATCACTTAATAGTAATAAGTTTTGTATTGATAGAAATATGTATGTTATCTTTTCTCTAATGGTTCCTTTTTCTTAGTAGTTAAATATATCTACAAAAAAGAGTTGTCAGCTTTATCATGGGTCAAAACAAACAAATACAAATTATATGATATATATTTATCACATCAGTACTAAAAGAAAATAAATTTCCCTATAATCCCATCATGATAATATAACATGTGTTTTGGGGGGCAACCTTCCAATATTTTTCCTTTCCAAATTTATTCATGTTTATATGTTTTACGTAGGTGTAGTCATAGTGTATATGTAGTTATGTTCGACTTTACATTTAGGCTAAATGTCCACATATTCCATATTACTGTAATCTTGATATTTATTTTTTAATGACTGTCTAATATTCTGTCCAGTTAAATCTACTTCCTTTTTATTTGACCTTTTATTTCCAGATTTTCCATTGTAAATTATACCATAGATATTTGTCCAGTTGTCATGCTTATCCCTTAGTGCTTTATGTGTATATACTCTAAATTTATCTTATGTGAAAACAAAAAACACCCTCAAACACATTGTGATGTATTAAAAAAGAATCATTACCATAAAATTCAGTTGATCTACTTAAAGAGATAGTTGGGCCTGGATGACAAATTAAATGTCTAAAGAAGAATGTGTAAAAGCTGGATCTGAAAGATAATTAATTGTTTTTTAATGTCATAGGAAATACATATTCTTTTTATCTCACATATACACCAAACACTTGGTAAAATATGTTTATTTTTGTGTAAGCGATGTCTCTGAATGAATTGACAGTGATTTACTCTGTGGTACTCCATTCTCCATTTAATGAAGTAGAACGCTAATGGAGACTTGAGTTCTTGGTTTAAGTCAGTTTAACTTTCTGGTGCTCAGATGCAGTGAAGGCTGGTTAGGGGAGCTTATTTCCAGGCTATTTCTTATAATCTTCACAAAACCCTTTGAGTAGATTTTGTCCTGATTTTACTAATAAGAATATTGAAACTCACAGAAATTAAGTGACTTGTGCCAAACCGTCTAGGTAAGTAAATGGTCAAGCTGATGTCAAGCCCAGATTGCTTGCAATGTCCTATTCGTATTCTACAACTGCCTTTGGTATCTGAGAGATAAAATGGATTAGGTGTTTTCTAAGCTGAAGTACTCTCCTGTTTTAACATTCTCTTAATGTTTCTGGAGAAGCTATCTCACACAGATAACAAAGATAAGCACTAGACATTGAAAAGGAAATTTTGTTCAAGCAACAGGTAAATTGTTAAGAACAAATGTATAAAGATCTGGTATAAGGAAATCATACAAAGGATACACTGAAAGTTTCTAAACATTTATTAAAGACATAATGTATTCATGTAATACACTGTAATACAGAAGAGATGTAAAGATGAATAAAACAGTCTTTCCCCTCAGTTTAGTTTGTAATCTGATGAAACTGACAGAATTAACCAGATGATACAATAGTTTGACAAAAGTTGAATGTAGAGAGGGAAGTTGCTAGTGTGAAAAGATCTTAGAACTACTTGGCTACTAGGTTCTGACTTGAAACCAGAGTGTTATGAGTTCAGGCTGTTTCTGATTGATAATTGGGTCTAGGAATGAAAAAGGAGGAAAATCCAGGATTCTGTTTTAAGTCTCTTTGTGGCATGGTCTTGGACTGATCCTCAATTTATTAAGTGGCAGAGTACATTGAAGTCATTTTCCTTCAAGTGAAATTTGGTAAGCCCAAAATAACCAAAATCAGGTGTCCATTGAGTTGTAGTAGTAGGTATTAACAGCTTAAGAAAACTGTATAGGAAAGTATGGAAAGGGAATTTAGCCATTCATGTATCTTCTTTGATGAAGACATAATTCTCAGCTCTTTTACTTAGGTCTGTGATTCATTTGAGTTAATTTTTGTGTATGGTGTGGGGTGAGGGTCTGAGTTTATATATATAATGATTGGGAACAAGGGAAGAATGCCAATTCTTGCCACTTTTTTTCAAAATTATATTGAAGTTTACAGCCAGTGCAGTAAAAAAGTAAGGCATCAGTTGGAAAGGAAGAAATAAAACTTTTTATTCAAGTCATATACATGGCTATTCAGTGGCTCCAGCACTATTGGTTGAAAAGATTCTTTGCCCATTGAATTGTCTTGATACTTCTGTAAAAAATGATTGACCATAAATGTTAAGGATTTATTTCTGTACTCAGCTCTATTCCATTGATCTTGTATGCCTGTCTTTAGGCTAATACTACGCTGCCTTAATTACTGTAGCTTTGTAAGTTCAGGTATTACAAGTCCTCCAACTTTGTTTTCAAAGTCATTTTGGCTATTCTAGGCACTTTGCATCTCCATATAAATTTTAGAATCACCTTACCAATTTCTATAAAAAATTTGCTGGAATTTTGACAGCGATTATACTGAATCTATATGTCAATTTGGGAGGATTAATATCTTAACAATACTGAGGTGAACAGTCTATAAAAATGGAATGTCTCTATTTAGATCTTCTTTCATTTCTCTCAGTAAAGTCTTATAGTTTTCAGTGTCAAATACTGCATTTTTTTGGTTAGGTTTATTCCTGAGTATTCTTTTTGATGCTATCAGGAATACAATTGTTTTTTAAATTTTATTTTTGCATTTTTTTGCTAGTATGTAGAAGTACAATTTATTTTGTATGTTGATCATATGTCCTGATACCTTACAAAAATCATGTATAAATTCTAGCATTTTTATTGTAGATTCCTTAGGATTTTGTACAAAGATGATCACCCTTGAATAAAAACTTTTTTTCTTCTTCCTTTCCAGTCTGAATGGCTTTAATTTTTTATTACACTGGCTAGAAATGTTAGTACAATGTTGAATAGAAAAAGCAAGAACTGCCATTCTTATCTTATTCCCAGTATTTGATGGGAAGCATTCAGTCTTTGATTGTTTTTTGATGTTAGCTGTAGGATGCCTTTTATTAGGCTGAGGAGGTTCTCTTCTGTTCCTTATGTATTGAGAGTTTTTATCATGGGTGTTGGATTTCATTAAATGATTTTTCCATGTCTATTGAAATGGTCATTTGGTTTTTGTTCTTTATTCTGTTAATATAGCATATTACATGACTGGTTTTTGGATGTTAAACAAACTGCTCTCCTGGGATGAATCCTATTTGGTCATCATGTATGAGCTTTTTTATATGTTGCTGGATTCAGTTTGCTAATATTTTGTTGAGGATTTTTGTGTCTGTATTCATGAAGGATATTGATCTGTAGTTTTCTTGTGATGTTTTTATCTGGCTTTGGTGTGAGGGTAGAACTGGCCTTATAGAGTGAGTTTCTCTCCTCTGTTTTTTTAAGAGTTTGTGAAGAATTGGTTATTTCTTTTTTGCAAATAGTTGATAGATTTTGCCAGCAAATCCTGAGATTTTGTGAGAGGGTTTTTAATTAAAATTCAATTTATTTACTTGTTACAAGTCTATCCATAGTTTCTATTTCTTCTTGTCTCAATTTTGGAAATTTGTTCCTCTCTAAGAATTTGTCCATTTTTTCTAAGTTGTCTAACTTGTTGGTGTAAGGTTGTTTATAATATTCCCTTATAGTCCTTTTAATTCCTGTAGGGTCAGTAGTGAGGTCTCTTCTTTCATTACTAAATTAGATAAGTTGTGTCTTCTCTCTTACGGTTTTGATCAGTCTAAAGGTAAGGGTTTGTCAATTTTATCGATCTTTTCAAATAGCCACTTTGAGATTTTATTGATTTTTCTCTGTTGTTTTTGTTTTCTATTTTGTTGATATTCACACTAAACTTTATTATTAACGTTTTTTTCCTGCTTGTCTGGGGTTTAGTTTGCTCTTCCTTGTATATAGTTTTTTAAGGTGGAGGCTTAGATTATTGATTTCAGACCTTTCCTGCTTATAAGCCATAAATTTCCCTCTAAACACTTATAGTTGCATCCTATAAAATTTGGTACATTGTGTTTTCATTTTCATCCAGTTCAAAATATTTTTTAAAATTTTCTCTATGATTTCCTTTTTGATCCCTGTGGTATTTAGAAGTGTGTTGTTTAATTTCTAAATATGTCCGTTTTCTCAGACTTCTTACCACTGGAGATCTTTGACTTAGTTCATTTGTGGTCATGGAACATACTTTTTTTTTTTTTTTTGCGGTACGCGGGCCTCTCACTGTTGTGGCCTCTCCCGTTGCGGAGCACAGGCTCTGGACGCGCAGGCTCAGCGGCCATGGCTCACGGGCAGTAGCCGCTCCGCGGCATGTGGGATCTTCCCGGACCGGGGCGCGAACCCGTGTCCCCTGCATCGGCAGGCGGACTCTCAACCACTGCGCCACCAGGGAAGCCCGGAACATACTTTTAATGATTTCAGTCTTCTTAGATTTATTGAGACTTGTTTTGTGGTCCAACATGTGGAGAATGTTCCATGTGTGCTTGAAAAGAATGTGTATTCTATACTCATTGTGTGGAATACTCTATAAATGTCAATTATATCATATTGGTTGATAGAGCTGTTAAAATCTTCTATATCTTTGGTGATTCTCTGTATAGTTGTTCTATCAATTATTGAAAGGGGACTATTGGAGTCTGTATCTGTTATTGCTGAATTGCCTATTTCTCCTTTCAGTTTTTCCTTCATTTTGGGTCTCTATTATTAGGTGTATAGGCATTTATAATTGTTATAGCTTCCTTATGTACTGATGCTTTTGTGATTATGAAATGTCCTTCATTGTCTCCAGTAACATTTCTTGCCTTAAAGTATGTTTTGTCTGATATTAATATAGCCATTCCTGCTCTTTTATGGTGACTATTTGTATGACATTTCACTTTCTATCCTACTACTTTTAATCTCTTTATGTCTTTGTGTCTAATGTGTGTCTTTTGTATACGGCATATAGTTGGGTCTTGCTTTTTAATGTAGTCTGAATGTCCCTGCCTTTTGAGTAAGTTATTTGGACAATGCATATCTGATCTAATTATTTATATGGTTGGCTCTAAGTCTGTCATTTAATTTATTTTTGTATTTGTCTCATGTCTTTTTTGTCCCTCTGTTCCTTCTTTACTCCCTTCTTTGATGTTAAATATGTATATTTTAGTATACCATTTTAATTTCTCTGCTGTGCTTTTTTTAAAATATAAATTTATGTATGTATGTATGTATTTATGTATGTACTTATGTATGTATTTGTGTATGTATGTATGTATGTCTGTGTTGGGTCTTCATTGCTGCGCCCAGGCTTTCTCTAGATGCAGCGAGCGGGGGCTACTCTTCATTGCGGTGTGTGGGCTTCTCATTGCTGTGGCTTCTCTTGTTGTGGAGCACGGGCTCTAGGCGCACGGGCTTCAGTAGTTGTGGCGCATGGGCTTAGTTCCTACGCGGCATGTGGGATCTTCCCAGACCAGGGCTCGAACCCGTGTCCCCGCCCGTGTCCCCTGCATTGGCAGAAGGATTCTTAACCACTGCGCCACCAGGGAAGTACTTGTGCTTTTTTTTTAAACTATATGATTTTGAGTTGTTTTCTTAGTGGTGGTTCTGGCATTTACGATGTGCCTCTTTATTTATCACGGTCTGCTTCAGAATAACACTAATTTCAATTCCAGCAAACTGTAGAAACTTGCTCCAATATATCTCCTTCCTCCCTTCATTTGTATTACTATTATTATATATATTGTATCTGTATATATGTTATAATCCATCAATACATTGTTATAATTTTTGCTTTATATAATCTTACGTCTTTTATAAAATTTAAGAGAAGAAATGAGAAAAAATGTATTTACACAATCTTTCACATTTACTCACATATTCACTATTTCTGGTGCTCATTGTTTATTCATGTGGATTCAGATTGCTGTCTGATATCACTCTATTCAATGTGAAGAACTTCCTTCAGTACTTTCTGTAAGGCAAGTCTGATAACAAATTTTCTCCACCTTTTGTTTATCTCAGAATGCCTTTGTTTCGCTTTTATTTTTAAAGCATGTAGAATTTTTAGTTGCCAGCCTTTTTCCCCCAGCACTTTATTTATTTAAAAAATTTTTTTTTTGGCTGCACTACACAGCTTGTGGTATCTTAGTTCTCCGACCGGGAATGGAACCCATACCCCCTGCAGTGGAAGCATGGAGTCCTAACCACTGGACTGCCAGGGAATTCCCTTTCCCCCAGCACTTTTTTTTTTTTTAATCCCACATTTTTAACACTGACCTTTTCTACCTACTTGACTTCTTTTCATTCAATTTGTATCTTAATTTTTTTTTTAATTTTTAAATTTTATTTTTTTTATTTTTTTATACAGCAGGTTCTTATTAGTCATCCATTTTATACACATCATTGTATACCTGTCAATCCCAATCGCCCAATTCATCACACCACCACCACCACCACCACCCGCGGCTTTCCCCCCTTGGTGTCCATATGTTTGTTCTCTACATCTGTGTCTCAATTTCTGCCCTGCAAACCAGTTCATCTGTACCATTTTTCTGGGTTCCACATATATGCGTTAATATACGATATTTGTTTTTCTCTTTCTGACTTACTTCATTCTGTATGACAGTCTCTAGATCCATCCACGTCTCAACAAATGATCCAATTTTGTTCCTTTTTATGGCTGAGGAATATTCCATTGTATATATGTGCCACATTTTCTTTATCCATTCATCTGTCTATGGGCATTTAGGTTGCTTCCATGACTGGCTATTGTAAATAGTTCTGCAATGAACATTGGGGTGCATGTGTCTTTTTGAATTACGGTTTTTCTCTGGGTATACGCCCAGTAGTGGGATTGCTGGATCATATGGTAATTCTATTTTTAGTCTTTTAAGGAACCTCCATACTGTTCTCCATAGTGGCTGTATCAATTTACATTCCCACCAACAGTGCAAGAGGGTTCTCTTTTCTTCACACCCTCTCCAGCATTTGTGGTTTGTAGATTTTCTGATGAAGCCCATTCTAACTGGTGTGAGGTGATACCTCATTGTAGTTTTGATTTGCATTTCTCTAATAATTAGTGATGTTGAGCAGCTTTTCATGTGCTTCTTGGCCATCTGTATGTCTTCTTTGGAGAAATGTCTGTTTAGGTCTTCTGCCCATGTTTGGATTGGGTTGTCTGTTTCTTTAATATTGAGCTGCATGAGCTGTTTATATATTTTGGAGATTAATCCTTTGTCCATTGATTCATTTGCAAATATTTCCTCCCATTCTGAGGGTTGTCTTTTCATCTTGTTTATGGTTTCCTTTGCTGTGTAAAAGCTTTGAAGTTTCATTAGGTCCCTTTTGTTTATTTTTGTTTTTATTTCCATTACCCTAGGAGGTGGATCAAAAAAGATCTTGCTGTCATTTATGTCAAAGAATGTTCTTTCTGTTTTCCGCTAAGAGTTTTATAGTGTCCAGTCTTACATTTAGGTCTCGAATCCATTTTGAGTTTATTTTTGTGTATGGTGTTAGGGAGTGTTCTAATTTCATTCTTTTACATGTAGCTGTCCAGTTTTCCCAGCACCACTTATTGAAGAGACTGTCTTTTCTCCATTGTATATCCTTGCCTCCTTTGTCATAGATTAGTTGACCACAGGTGCGTGGGTGTACCTCTGGGCTTTCTATCTTGTTCCATTGATCTATGTTTCTGTTTTTGTGCCAGTACCATATTGTCTTGATTACTGAAGCTTTGTAGTATAGTCTGAAGTCAGGGAGTCTGATTCCTCCAGCTCCGTTTTTTTCCCTCAAGACTACTTTGGCTATTCGGGGTCTTTTGTGTCTCCATACAAACCCCCTAGCACTTTAAAACATCATTCCACTGCCTTCTGGCCTTCATCGTTTCTGGTGAGAAATCACCCATTATTGTATTATAGTTCCTTTGTACCTGGTGAGTCATTTTTTTCTTGCTATTTTCAATATTTTCTCTTTGTCTTTCAAAAGTTAATGATGGTTCTAGGTGTTTTGTGCTTGTCCTACATGGGATTTCACTGAGTAGGTTGACTCTATAAATTAATGTTTTATTCAGATTTAGGAAGTTTTCATCCAGTGTTTAAGTATTTTTTTCTGCCCTTTTCTTGCTTTTCCTTACTCTCTGGGCTCTTATCACACATATTTTAGTACACATGGTACTGTCTCATAGGTCTCTGAAGGTCTGTTCATTTTTCTTTAGTCAGTTTTTTTTTTTTTTTTTCCTGTGCTCTTCAAACTGAATAATTTCTGTTGATCTGTCTTCAAATTCACTGATCTTTTTCTGCTATCTCAAATCTACTGTTGAGCCTCTCTGGTGATATTTTCATTTCAGTTATTGTGCTTTTCATCTCTGGAATTTCCATTTGGTTCTTTTAAAAATAATTTCTAAACTTTTACTGAGATTCCGTAGTCATTCTTTAAATATGTTTTTTTTTAGTTCTTTGAGCATATATATAAAAGCTAGTTTGAAATCTGTCTGCTAAATACAAGATCTAAAGACACTTGGAGACATTTTCTGTTGACAGCTTTTTTATGGATCACATTTTCTTTTTTCTTGCATAACTCATAACTTTCTGTTGAATTCTGAACATTTTAGATAATATATTATAGCAACTGTAGTTAGTGACTTTTTCCCTGCACTGGTGATGTTGGTTGTTTTCATTTGTTTCTTTAATAACTTGCCTGGACTGAACCTTTGAAGTCTGTAATCCCCCTCAGTGTGCAGCTGCTGCTATCTCTGCTCACTATTTTTCCCTTGTTTTTATTTGTAAGCCTGGCTTCCTAGGGGTTACCCCTGTATCTGCATAACTTAATGACCAAAGATTTGTCAAAAGTTATGCGGAAACACCTCAAGCCAGTAAGGCTTCTAATCTCTCCTGATGGATCTGTGTGCAAACTGGGGAAGCACATTCACACTTCAGGCTGCCCTGGCTTTACTTTTCATTGGACCCTCTTCTGTGTCACCTCACATGCTTGAGTCTTCATCATCCAGGGATATATGGGCCCTTTCTGTCCTCTGCAGCAATGCATACAGCCTCTAGTCAACCCCAGACATGTGAGGTCAAGCCCCCTCTGGCTCTCTGACCTGCTGGAACTCCCTGTTAAATCCCTGGCTCATCTGCTTGTCTGCTACTTGCCCCACTCAGGTTTGCTTACTCAGGCTTACAGAGCCACTGACCATTTCTGTTTGCTTGCCACAGAGATTACCACTGTAACTGACAGTGCTCCATATCAAGTGATCCCTTTCTGGCAGAGGTGACAAAGCTCCTGGTTTGCACAGCCTGTCCTGCTCTGATTGAACGGCTGCACTGACAAAGCCAAGGATAGTTGTGGAGCAGCCCCAGGCAAGACTCACACTGTTCCTGCCTTTAAATTCCAGAATGCTAATAAAACTGTTGCTTTTGACAGTTTTGTCCAGCTTTATAGTTGCTGAGGGAGGGTTTGTCTACCACCTCACTCATGATGTAGTCCAAAGTCTCTATACATTTTAAAGCAGTAGTGATTTGGGTTGTGTTACATGTGTGATCTTTTGGTATTATTTGTAAATAATGTCTCATTGGTTAGTCTTTTGGGGGGAAGTTTTCATTTCCATTGTGTAGAAATATAGATGATTTGTTTTCTTTAGAGAAAAGACATTTGTAGGGTCAAGTAGAAAATGTCAACCCTAAAAATTTTTCCTTGAAACACAAATTTATAAATGAAATGTGTCAGAGAGCTCAATTTTTTTTAGAGCTCTTTCCTCTTTAATTTGTAGCAGCATGTTGCCTGTAATAACTAAAGAATTGTTTGTTAAATTAATCCTGTACCTGTGTGAAATGTCCACAATGTGTAAGTAAAATGCAGGGTGCCTATTTATTTGTTTTATAAATTTATTAGCATATGCATGGTGTTTAATATTTAGAATTATTCAAGGAATATCAAAGGAATCTAAATTTATTAGTCATAGGTTCAATATCATTTGCCAAATTGGTATGTTTATTTCTTTTTCTAAGTGAGGACATTGTTTAAAATGTGAAACACCATTTTGTTAAAATTCTAATTTTTCACAATAGGTTTTCCAAATAGGATTTGGGTATTTATCAGGTATCATGAATATTGTAATATATATAAATTATAGCATTAAATGCAAAATACTTTGACATTGCAGTTTTTTGCAACTAAAAATAAGTTGTCTTCTATCTAAATCAGATTTCTTAGTATATCTAACATTTGAAATTAAATTTTCATGTACCATAAAATTACTGTTCCAATTAGACTTTGTTAAAGGAAATACTGCCCAGTATGTAAATTCATATTTAGCAGATTATGTCCAAATTTCTAATGTTGGATATATCACTATACAGAGAGTCAAAACAAAATAGTATTAATAGAACTTTTCAGCCTGTAGGCATCCCTTTGTGAAAACAGACCGCTCTCTTCTTTCACAATGTTGAAGAAACAAAAGTTTGTTGAGTATGTACAATGGAGACCACTTGGTAACTTTTCAAGTGAAGGCAAAACCAAAATGAGCAACACTCTCCTCTTGATGTTTGTAATTTCCAAATTCATCAGTTGTCCAGACTACTTTTTGTTTGCTTGTTTGTTTTCAGTGCGGAGCCGGTAGGTTCCCAGAAGTGGAGGAGTCACTAATGGCAGTCCTATCTCATGGACTATGCCTCCAGTGGCCCTAATTCTTTTTTTTTTTTTTTAACATCTTTATTGGAGTATAATTGCCTTACAATGTTGTATTCGCTTCTGCTGTATAACAAAGTGAATCAGCTATATGTATACATATATCCCCATATCCCCTCCCTCCCTAATTCTTTTAAAAATTGATTCTGAGCCAACTCATGCTTGGTCACTGGTTCTCAGACATTCCTTTTCATCTTTCTCTCTTAGTGGTCTTCTTATAGAGTACTTTGATATGCCCTGTGCCCCAGATATTTAATGAGGTGCTATCATTACCAACCAGTTGTTTATAGAGTGTCATACTTCAGCAGGAGTGAAGGCTAGAGTAGAGAGCAAGAGAAGATGATGCATGAGGCAGAGGAGGTCACTTCTTCCCCTTCATATATTATATAGGCCTGACATTTGCTTGCCACTTCAATTATTTGGTTCTTAATTTAACATTTTAGAAATCTCCAGTATAATAAACCTTCAGTACTTTTGAAACCTTTGGAAAGTGTGAAATATGAGAATGGTTTTATAACAAATTTTCCCCATAAACTCCATACACAGAGAACAAAACCACATTGTTTTAATTCTCCTAGGCCGCTGGATAGGTTACCTATAAGCTAAATGGCTTGCTCCTGAATTCTAGCCTGGAATTGTACTTGAAAGAAACTTGTGCCTTAGCAAATTGACAAGTTATTATATTTTGGAAGAGTCGGAAAGGAAGTGCTATGGGTTTCTTGGAAGGTGGCAGAGCTATTTCTAATTTGAGAAACTTTAATATAATGAAAGATAACCTATCTCTCATTAGGAACATGGACCTATTCATATTCTTTGGACTTTGGGAAATTAATGGCAGAAAACTGTAGAATCAGAACCCAGGACACAACTTGATATTGAGTTTGTGCTTTTATTCCTCTATTCAATACCCTAATGCTTGATGCCTTAGAGCTGAAGTTATCGTTAGATACAGCTTTAGAATACTAAAGCTTCAGATTTGCTTTGTCTCTAGGTGATATTTTAGTATCACTAGCTTGAAAAGCAACATAAGGTATATTAGTCTGCCTTATCCAGTGTTCTCAACCAGGGATGATTTTGCCTCCTGGGGACATTTGGCAATGTCTAGAGCTGGTTTTGGTTGTTTCAACTGGGGTGTGCTACTGGCATCTAGTGGGTAGAAGTTAGGGATGCTGCTAAACAGACTGCAATGCACAAACCCTTACAGCAAAGAATTTTCCAGCTCAAAATGCCTGTAGTGCCAAGGTTGAGAAACACTGGTCTTATCAAGTTATTTCCATTTAAAATACCACCATATTTTTAAGAATCATCATTCTGTCTTTGACTTACTCATCAATCCCTCAAATTTTTCACCATTTCATTTCTACAGTGGCTTTTACTACTTTCTTGTGGATATAGATCATGCTATACCACCTTTATTCTCTGTAGAGTATGGCACAAAATTCATAATCACTTCATACTTCTGGAATAAGTAGAAATAATATCACTATTAGAACATATAAAAGTGAATAAACCAAATTTTTTTTAAAAAACTAGATGCCGGTAAATGTAATAGTTTGAAATAACATCAAGAACAATAACACATTGAATTTTCATAACATTGTTGGGAGATAGGTACTAGTATACTAGTTTTACAGTATAATAGTATTCTGACAGTTTATGTGGTCACATATTGCTATTGTGTTTATTTTTGGCAAATTAGCCTTACTGTACTTTTTCTTGCACTGTAAAAAATATATTGAACTGGATTATCCCTGCTGCAGTTCCAACTCTAACATTCTAAGTATTTTTATTAAGATGTACAGATGATTCCTCATAAATACTCAAATATTTAGTTTATTAATCAGTATTTATAGATGAGACAGTAAAAATTATCAGAAGATAACCATTGATACTCATGTTTTTCAAAATAAGTAGTATATAATGCAGTGAAATGCACTGAATAGAGTGAGAGCGTATGATTCCCTCTCCCAGTTTTAAAAAGATAGATGCATGTTTGTTTCATTATTTGTTTAAGTTTGAATTAAAATTTTGTTCTTAGTAAACAAAGCCTGTTTGGCTTTGTCGGGTCAAGACAAAAGGCCACTCATCATCAATTTTTTACATTCAGATGAGGTTTAATATGAAGGTTTTCATTTGGGGACTTAGGAAATACTGTATATGAACTTCGGTATCCTCTGTGATCAGGACCATAGAAAAATACCTTTATATTAAATTAAGCTCTGGAAAGCTAGGCATTGCTTTCACATGCTAATAGATGGAATTTAAATTTGTATTTATTTTTAATCAGTTGCCTAGTACTAAAATAAATTTGGATACTAGCAGCTCATAATAGTTAATAGCCTGTATAAATGGGTCCCAAGACACCTGTTCCTTTATTGTTAATGAAGCTCTATTCTGTGTGCAGGAAGACTAGAGTTCCTGTTGATTCTCTGTCCTAGCATATCTCCCTGTCTCCTGTGTGCATATTTAAATAACATTAAGAAATGTTGTTTCCTCTTGTTTTCTGTCATCTCTAGCATTCTGCCAGACACACATTCCCTTTAATAGGTTGTTTCTTCCCAAATACATTAGGGTGATATTTTTTCCTGTTTTGTGTGTTTTGAATTTTTTGGAATTAAACCTCAATCATGTTATGTTGAGGATTTGATGTAAAATTATGATGAGTTAATAGCACCAGACACAAAAATAGCCAAATAAAGTTTCTCAAGGAAAGAATAAATGACTTGTGGAAATTTTAGTAGCCTGTGGAAATGTAAGAAAACAAACAAAAATGTAGAAGTAGACTCCAAGGCCCTTGTATTATCATGGTTTATTCTCTGAGTTAACTGTGCACTCCTCTCCCGATTCTCTATATCACTGACGATTTGGAGAGTGTGTATTTATTTTATTTCTGTTTGCTATTTCATAGCAAGCAAAAGTCATTGGTCTTCTTACAAATAATTTGAAAGGAGAAAATCATATATATAAAGAGCTACTATCACAATCTATCAGACCTTTGCATTTTTCTACATGGTAGAATTTTGCCATGAGTGTGTGGCTTGAAATAGCATTTGTGATCTACGGCATTCATTTCTACTCTCTTTTGGGGACAGTAGATTAACAGGTTTCTTAAAAATTTTTTTTTTAATGTGTGCTGCAGAAGAATATAAATGGCATCCTTCTTATGCAGCTTTTCCTGCTCTAAACACCTGAATTTTCACTGCTGTTGGTGATAGTTTAAAGGTCATTCTTGAAAAAAGAGAATATCATATCTCTGAAGTAACAAGTGAGAATTACACTGCTGATCATTTAAATCAGTTATTCAGAATATTTGTTAAGTGCACTGGAAATCCAGAAAGCACTTATTTTGTGACCGTTGAAGGTGGAGAATACATCGTAACCAGCTCAAACACACAGTATATCCCAAAAGGAGTGAAAGTAAATTCACCATTCACAAGTCTTCCTGATAATGATAGTCGTTTTAAGAGGTAAACATTACTATCTGGCATAGTTCTCAGGAAAAGTTTTTTCACACCTCAGTCTTGTATTTTGTTGAACTCCTTCATAATAAAATTTACCACACCAAATCAGTCCAGCAATTCCTGTTCTTTAGTTGTGTGCCTATCTGTAGTGAGAAGGAAATCTAACTCTGAACTGTGTATCCTGAAAAAATGAAAGTGGTGATTTGAGATCTCTTTCTCACCATGTGTAAAGAGAAATGTGAGTCACAATCTCTCTGGTGTTTGTTTTTTGTTGTTGTTGTTGTTTTTGTTTTTTTGTGGTACGCGGGCCTCTCAGGGTTGTGGCCTCTCCCGTTGCGGAGCACAGGCTCCGGACGCGCAGGCTCAGCGGCCATGGCTCACGGGCCCAGCCGCTCCGCGGCATGTGGGATCTTCCCAGACCAGGGCACTAACCCGCATCTCCTGCATCAGCAGGCGGACTCTCAACCACTGCGCCACCAGGGAAGCCCTGGTGTTTGTTTTTTTAAATGCTGGCTGCACATTAAAATAATACCTGAGGAGTATTTTTAAACTACCCATGCCTGGCCCCCACCTCTGGAGATTCTGCCTAGATTGGCATATGCTGTGGGTATTGTTATATTTAAAACTTTTCAGGTGTTATTGTTTTGTCATCAGGGTTGAGAACCACTCCTAGGAGAAGTTAACCTAAACTAGGGGCTATTAGTTGCTTGATACTCTCCCACAGTACAAGTACTATAGAAGGCAAACTGAAAATCCTTTGAAAAGGGCTTCTGGTTACATGGTCACTCAGATAGTGATCACTTGCTGTAGGTAGGCAAGTTTTTTGGGTGGATGAGCTGGGTACCTTATTGGAGACTCTCCAGCTTGTGAGAAAGGAGGCTCTTTCCTGGGTTCTCCAGGTTTAAATAATTCCCCAAAATTGTATAATGAGAGAATTTTTTGGTAGACTGTGGAGTTCACTGTAGCTCATCCAAGATACATAATTTTTTAAACTTTTCCCAGTTTTGAGTCAAATATAAATCTGAGACAGTTTCTACCAGTCTTAAAATGTTCTAATTCAAAAATTTTAATTTTTCAAAAAATTTTATATAAATTATATATTACATTAATTAATTAATTTTTTTACTTATCTATTTTTGGCTGCGTTGGGTCCGTTGTTGTGCGCGGGCTTTCTCTAGTTGTGGTGAGCAGGGGCTCGTTGTGGTGCACAGGCTTCTCATTGCATTGGCTTCTCTTTGTTGCAGAGCATGGGCACTAAGCACACAGGCTTTAGTAGTTGTGGCATGAGGGCTTGGTAATTGTGGCTCTTGGGCTCTAGAGCTCAGGCTCAGTAGTTGTGGTGCACGGGCTTAGTTGCTCCGCAGCATGTGGGATCTTCCCGGACCAGGGCTCGAATCCGTGTCCCTTGCATTGGCAGGTGGATTCTTAACCACTGCACCACCAGGGAAGTCCCTAATTCAGATTTTTTTGCTTTTCAGTTAAACCATGATACACTTTACATCGTTCAAATTCACTCCTTTCATAAATATGCATACCCCTTTTCTGTATTTCCATCATGGATTGTTCTGCAGAATGAAATATCTCATTTCCAGTGAACTTGCTTTGATGTGAGAAGCATGGAAAGAATTTATAAATGATAAAAATCATCAAATTTAGGGATAGATACATGAGAGGGAGAATGTAGTACAGGTACCATTTACCAAATGTTGTTTTATAAGTGTAATCAAAATGGCCATTTATATAATTTACAATAGTAAATATTGTCCCCAGTTTTTTTAAGGTAAGCATTCCTTGTCTTGCTTGGAAAATATGTCAGAACTTCTAAGATGGGCCTATTAAGAAGGGATGCCAATGCCCCTGTGGAGCCACGGACTCACGTATGGCTGCTTCTGACTGACTGCCTGCCTTCCAGACATAGTCACTGCCTCAGATGTGTTGATAATTCATGTAGGAATTGGCTTTTCAAACTTTTACTGCCAGACTATTCACATTTATAGTTTCTTGGCTTATTAGTTTTTTAGCAAGTAGTACCTAGCGAGTTACCACAGTTAAATCAGTGGAGTTCAGAGCACCTGCATTTCTGAAGGCATTACTTTGTACATGGAATGGATCTGATTTTTAAACGTTTTGCCATTTGCTTTACAACCTATTGTTTATTGTAAAGAAACTCTTTGTGCTTCTTAATTTCTCATTTACTCTTAAAGAACAGATGGCCAAGGAATATATTTACAGATGTGGTTCCACTTTTATTATTTCAATGCATTATTTTCTCCTCATCAGATTCATATTTGTGGTGATATGCCCCACATGGCAAGTGTTGAGAAAACATTTACACAAAGTCTTGCCAAGAAAGACTGTTGACTCTGTGGAGTATAGTGACTTCACTGTTCAAGATCCTCAAGTGTTTATTAAAAAGGAAAAAAAAACCCACCCAGATACTGGTTAATTATATTTGTCTGTCTAAATTACTAGATCTCGTGGTTGGTATATTAAATTTATTAAATAGTTCAAGTATATTCAATACTCTATTACAGCAGTGTTATTGATATACTGGCAAAGAAACAAACATGACCACTCTTTACCATCTGTTTATAATGCTATATAAAGAAGACCATGTTGGTTGCTATGGAAACTACATTTCCAAAACCACTGAGTGTTTGCTTAAATTCTCCAACCTTTTAAAGACATAAGCTTTTTTTCCTGAGAAAAAGAATAGAAAAATACATTTAAAAATTTCCAGTGATTTTCCTAAAATCATTTCTCTGTAAAATTCATTTATTATTTCTAGGCTGATATTTTGCCTCAGGATTTCATGAATTAAATTGAGGGACTTTTAATTTGAGAATTCTTTGGCATTTTCAAGAACTGGGGAGAAAATGTTAGCACTATTCTATTGAGGGCTGCCACCTCTCTTTATAAGTAAAGGCTTTACTTCTTCAGAAAAAACTTTTTACTAGTGTAACAATAAAAAGGAGGCTGAAGAGGTGACAGATATAATTACGTGGTCATCTGGGGAGGAAAAGCAGTTGTAATGTACTTAAAATGGCTATCCATGTTTAGTTATTGCTGTCATATTAGCTAATATGAGAAAAATTACAGGAGGCGAGTACTTGGCTTTAAACAGAATGGTTCTGACTTTAAAAGTTGTGGCTACTAAAAAATATTTTGTTATAATAATTGTAAATAAAACCAGTTGATATTCCTGGGAATCCTCCCTAGGGAGGAAGGAAGTGAAATATATGTTGGACTGTTGTTCTTACTGTAAATGAAAATCTAGAACTAATTTTTTCTAATGCCAGCTGATTGTGTGCTTCCACGCAAACCTGGGGTCTATATAGACACTCAAGAAGCTTTTTTGCTATATTCTTTTTAAAAAAATCTTTCTTTCCAACAGCTTAAAAGTTATTCTCGATGTTTTTACACTGGGGCAGGTAAAATAGGATTGCATCTGTTCCAGCTTTCACTAAAGCCCAAAATCATTGTCTATGTGGATAACAATAATAATACTGATAATAGTAATTACTGATGCATATTGTGTGCATAGTTGTGCCAGGGAGTATACTTAGCATTTTACATGCTAAATGTTTATATTTAAACGTCATAATAATCCTATGAAGTAAGTCCTGTAAGTACACAGTACAGTCTCTAAATTCTGTTTTCTCATCCTTGGCACTATTGACATGTTGGGCTGGCTAGTAGTTCTTTGTTGTGTGAGACTATCAGTTATGTTGTAGGATGTTCAACAGCAGACCTGGCATCTACTCTCTAGAAACCAATAGCATTCCCTCAAGTTGTGACAAGCAAAAATATCTCTAGACATTGGCAAAGTCTCCTGGGGGACTAAAATCGCCCCCCATCTGAGAACCACTGCTGTAGATGAACCAGCAGTTTGATTTTTTTCTGGTAGAAATAGTTTGTACACCACTTCCTGCTGTTCACATGCTGTATACCCTTACTACCGTCCTTTCTAAAACGAGCTACTCTCCAGTTTTGTTCAGTTACTTGTCTGAGTAACTTAACCAGAATCCGTGTATTATGATAGCTTTTTTTATCCACGAGTTTGAAAACTTTTGCCGCATAATGAAACAAATGGAATAATTAATGTAAGTTGCACTAAAATTACGTATTCGTAAAAGATAATTTTTAATAATAAAATTTTAGAACCTTCTGCTGAGTTTCATATACTAAAAATTGGAGGAAATCCTTATTTCCATGTATTCAACTATAAGTACCAAACTAAGATCATTGTTTGTTTTTCCTATTATTGACCTGTCTGGGAATATTTGGTGTAGTTGAGTCTGTGTGAATATTTTCTCTGATACTGAAAAATTAGAAGATGGTCAATCATGGCCCATTCTTAAAAGTTAAAGAATCTTTTTAAAAAATAAACTCATAATAGCGATACTAACTTAATAGTTATGGTTAATTTTCTGCTCTTTTTGAAAAACATGACTGTTTTTGTTGCATTTTCTTATGAACGTTTGCTTTAATACAAAAAACATTTCTTAGCGACATTTAAAAACTGTGATACTGTGAAATGGGACTCAGTAGGCCTTTGAATTGACAAAGTTAGTCAGGTTTCTGTGATGCTCAAGTTTCTTTACCAAAAAGTCTTAGCTTATTTTTCTTTTCTTTTTTTTTTTTTTTTTTTTTTTGGTGCTACGCGGGTCCCTCACTGCTGTGGCCTCTCCCATTGCAGAGCACAGGCTCCGGACGCGCAGGCCCAGCCGCCCCGCAGCATGTGGGATCTTCCCGGAGCGGGGCACGAACCCGTGTCCCCTGCGTCGGCAGGCGGACTCTCAACCACTGCGCCACCAGGGAAGCCCCCTATTTTTCTTTTTTTTAAATGTCTGATAAGTATATGCAGTTCTGTTAGCCTTATCACTGTTTTTCTTTTTTAATAGATGTTTACTGGAGTATAATTGCTTCACAATACTGTGTTAGTTTCTGTTGTACAACAAAGTGAATCAGCCATATGCATACATATGTCCCCATATCCTCACCCTCTTGAGCCTCCCTCCCATCCTCCCTATCGCACCCATCTAGGTCATCGCAAAGCACTGAGCTGATCTCCCTATGCGATGTTGCTACTTCCCACTAGCTAACTATTTTACATTCGGTAGTGTATATATGTCACTGCTACTCTCACTTCATCCCAGCTTACCCTTCCCACCCCGTGTCCTCAAGTCCATTCTCTATGTCTACATCTTTATTCCTGCCTTGCAGCTAGGTTCATCAGTACCTTTTTTTTTTTTTTTTAGATTCCATATATATGGGTTAGTGTACGGTATTTGTTTTTCTCTTTCTGACTTACTACACTGTATGACAAACTCTAGGTCCATCCACCTCACTACAAATAACTCAATTTCATTTCTTTTTATGGCTGAGTAATATTCCATTGTATATATGTGCCACATCTTCTTTATCCATTCATCTGTCGATGGACACTTAGGTTGCTTCCATGTCCTGGCTATTGTAAATAGCGCTGCAATGAACATTATGGTATGTCTCTTTTTGAATTATGGTTTTCTCAGGATGTATGCCCAGTAGTGGGATTGCTGGGTCATATGGTAGTTCTATTTTTAAGGAACCTCCATACTGTTTTCCATAGTGGTTGTATCAATTTACATTCCCACCGACAGTGCAGGAGGGTTCCCTTTTCACCACACCCTTTCCAGCATTTTTTGATAATGGCCATTCTGACCTGTGTGAGCTGATACCTCATTGTACTTTTGATTTGCATTTCTCTAGTAATTAGTGATGTTGAACATCTTTTCATGTGCCTCTTGGCCATCTTTATGTCTTCCTTGGTGGGATGTCTATTTAGGTGTTCCACCATTTTTTAACTGGATTGTTTGTTAAAATTTTATTTATTTATTTATTTGTATTTTTGGCTGCGTTGGGTCTTCGTTGCTGCGCGTGGGCTTTCTCTAATTGCGGCAAGTGGGGGCTACTCTTCGTTGCAGTGGGTGCTCATTGTGGTGGCTTCTCTTGTTGCGGAGCAAAGGATCTAGGTACGCAGGCTTCAGTAGTTGCAGCATGCGGGCTCAGTAGTTGTGGCTCATGGGCGTAGTTACTCTGTGGCATGTGGGATCTTCCCAGACCAGGGCTCAAACCTGTGTCCCCTGCATTGGCAGGTGGATTCTTAACCACTGCGCCACCAGGGAAGCCCTGTTTGGTTTTTTTTGATGCTGAGCTCCATGAGCTGTTTATATATTTTGGAGATTAATCCTTTGTCTGTTGTTTCATTTGTAAATATTTTCTTCCATTCTGAGGGTTGTCTTTTTGTCTTGTTTATAGTTTCCTTTGCTGTGCAAAAGCTTTTAAGTTTAATTAAGTCCCATTTGTTTATTTTTGTTTTTATTTCTGTTACTCTTGGAGGTGTGTCAAAAAAGATCTTGCGGTGGTTTAGGTCAAAGAGTGTTTTTCCTG
Source organism: Phocoena sinus (assembly GCF_008692025.1). Classification (NCBI taxonomy): domain Eukaryota; kingdom Metazoa; phylum Chordata; class Mammalia; order Artiodactyla; family Phocoenidae; genus Phocoena; species Phocoena sinus. Next base: position 51,962,233 of record NC_045774.1, read on the forward strand.
TGTTTTCCTCTGAGAGTTTTATAGTGTCTAGTCTTACATTTAAGTCTTTAATCCATTTGGAGTTTATTTTTGTGTATGGTGTTAGGTAGTGTTCTAATTTCATTCTTTTACATGTAACTGTCCAGTTTTCCCAGCTCAGCTTATTGAAGAGGCTGTCTTTTCTCCCTTGTATGTTCTTGTGTCTTTTCTCATAAACTAGATGCTCATATGTGCATAGGTTTATCTCTGGGCATTCTATCCTGTACCATTGATCTATATTTCTGTTTTTGTGCCAGTACCATACTGTCTTGATTACTGTAGCTTTGTGGTATAGTTTGAAGTTGGGGAGCCTGATTCCTCCAACTCCATTTTTCTTTCTCAAAATTGCTTTGGCTATTTGGGGTCTTTTGTGTTTCCATACGAATTTTAAAGTTTTTGTTCTAATTCTGTGAAGAATGCCATTGGTAGTTTGATAGGGATTGCATCAAATCTGTAGATTGCTTTGGGTAGTATAGTCATCTTCACAATGTTGATTCTTTGAATCCAAGAACATGGTGTATTTCTCCATCAGTTTATGGCATCTTTGATTTCTTTCATCAGTGTTTTATAGTTTTCTGAGTACAAGTCTTTCACCTCCTTAGGCAGGTTTATTCCTAGGTATTTTGTTCTTTTTGTTGCAGTGGTAAATGGGAGTGTTTCCTTAATTTCTGTTTCCAATTTTTCATTGTTGGTGTATACAAATGCCAGAGATTTCTGTGCATTAATTTTGTATCCTGCAACCTTACCAAATTCATTGATTAGTTCTAGTAATTTCTGGTGGCATCTTTAGGATTTTCTATGTATAGTATCATGTCATCTGCAAACAGTGACAGTTTTACTTCTTCTTTTCCAATTTGTATTCCTTTTATTTCTTTTTCTTCTGTGATTGCCGTGGCTAGGGCTTCCAAAACTATGTTGAATAAGAGTGGTGAGAGTGGACATCCTTGTCTTGTTTCTGATCTTAATGGAAATGCTTTCAGTTTCTCACCATTGAGTATGATGCTTGCTGTGGGTTTATCATATATGGCCTTTATTATGTTAAGGTAGGTTCCCTCTATGCCCACTTTCTGGAGAGTTTTTATCATAAGTGGGTGTTGAATTTTATCAAAAGCTTTTTCTGCATCTGTTGAGATGATCATATGGTTTTTATTCCTTAATTTGTTAATGTGGTGTATCACATTGATTGATTTGCATATATTGAAGAATCCTTGCACCCCTGGGATAAATCCCACTTGATCATGGTGTATGATCCTTTTAATGTTTTGTTGGATTCTGTTTGCTAGTATTTTGATCAGGATTTTTGCATCTATGTTCATCAGTGATGTTGGTCTATAATTTCCTTTTTTTGTGATATCTTTTTCTGGTTTTGGTATCAGGGTGATGGAGGCTTCATAGAATGAATTTGGGAGTGTTTTCTCCCACTGCAATTTTTTGGAAGAGTTTGAGAAAGATAGGTGTTAGCTCTCCTCTAAATGTTTGATAGAATTCGCCTGTGAAGCCATCTGGTCCTGGACTTTTGTTTGTTGGAAGATTTTTAATTATGGTTTCAATTTCATAACTTGTGATAGGTCTGTTTATATTTTCTAATTCTTCCTGGTTCAGTCTTGGGATATTGTAACTTTCCAAGAATTTGTCCATTTCTTTCTGGTTGTCCATTTTATTGGCATGTAGTTGTTTGTAGTAGTCTCTTATAATTCTTTGTGCTTCTGTGGTGTCAGTTGTGATTTCAACTTTTTCATTTCTAATTTTATTGATTTACATCCTCTCCCTTTTTTTCTTGATGAGTCTGGCTAAGCGTTTATCAATTTTATCTTCTCAAAGAACCAGCTATTACGTTTATTTATTTATTTATTTTTGGCTGCGCTGGGTCTTCATTGCTGTGTGTGGGCTTTCATTTTATTTGTGGCTAGTGGGGGCTACTCTTCATTGTGGTGCACCGTCCTCTCATTAAGGTGGCTTCTCTTGTTGTGGAGCACGGGCTCTAGGTGCATGGGCTTCAGTAGTTGTGCCACACAGGCTCAGCAGTTGTGGCTTGAGGGCTCTAGAGCCCAGGCTCAGTAGTTGTGGCGCACGGGCTTAGTTGCTCCACGGCATGTGGGATCTTCCCAGATCAGAGCTTGAACCCGTGTCCGCTGCATTGGCAGGCTGATTCTTAACCATTTCGCCACCAGGGAAGCCCCCAGCTATTAGTTTTATTGATCTTTGCTATTGTTTTCCTTGTTTTTCATCTACTTCTGTTTTGATCCTTATGATTTCTTTCCTTCTCCTGTCTTTGGGTTTTCTTTGTTCTTCTTTCTCTAGTTGTTTTAAGTGTAGGTTTAGATTGTTTATTTGAGATTTTTCTTGTTTCTTGAGATGAGATTGAATTGCTATAAACTTCCCTCTTAGAACTGCTTTTGCTGCATCCCATAGGTTTTGGGTTGTCGTGTTTTCATTGTCATTTGTTCCTATGTATTTTTTTTTTATTTCTTCTTTGATTTCTTCAGTGATCTCTTGGTTGTTTAGTAGTGTACTATTTAGCCTCCATGTATTTGTTTTTTTTATATAGGTTTTTTTTTCCTGTAATTGATTTCCAGTCTCATAGCATGGTGGTCAGAAAAGATGCTTGGTACAATTTCAGTGTTCTTAAATTTTCCGAGGCTTGATTTGTGACCCAATATGTGATCTGTCCTGGAGAATGTTCTGTGTGCACTTGAGAAGAAAGTGGATTCTGCCACTTTTGGGTGGAATGTTCTATAAATATCAATTAAATCTATCTGGTTTATTGTGTCATTTAAAGCTTGTGTTTCCTTATTTATTTTCCATTTGGATGATCTGTCCATTGGTGTAAGTGGGGTGTTAAAGTCTCCTACTATTATTTTGTTACTGTCAATTTCTCCTTTCATGGTTGTTAGCATTTGCCTTATGTATTGAGGTGCTCCTATGTTGGGTGCATAAACATTTATAATTGTTATATCTTCTTCTTGGATTGATCCTTTGATCATTATGTAGTGTCCCTCCTTATCTCTTGTAACAGGCTTTATTTTAAAATCTATTTTATCTGATATGAGTATTGCTACTCCAGCTTTCTTTTGATTTCCATTTGCATGGAATGTCTTTTTCCATCCCTTCACTTTCTGTCTGTATGTGTCCCTAGGTCAGAAGTGGGTTTCTTGTAGACAGCATATATATGGGTCTTGTTTTTGTATCAATTCAGCCAGTCTGTGTCTTTTGGTTGGGACATTTAATCCATTTACATTCAAGGTTATTACCAATATGTATGTTCCTATTACCATTTTCTTAATTGTTTTGAGTTTGTTTTTGTGAGTCTTTTTTTTCTCTTGTGTTTCCTGCCTAGAGAAGTTTCTTTAGCATTTGTTGTAAAGTTGGTTTGGTGGTGCTGAATTCTCTTAGCTTTTGCTTGTCTGAAAAATTTTTGACTTCTCCATCGAATCTGAATGAGTTCCTTGCTGGGTAGAGTAATCTTGGTTGTAGGTTTTTTTCTTTCATCACTTTAGGTATATCCTGCCACTCCCTACTGGCCTGCAGAGTTTCCACTGAAAAATCAGCTTATAACCTTATGGGGATTCCTTTGTATGTTATTTTTTGTTTTTCCCTTGCTGCTTTTAATATTTTTTCTTTGAATTTAATTTTTGTTAGTTTGATTAATATGTGTCTTGGTGTGTTTTTTCTAGGGTTTTTCCTGTATGGGACTTTCTCTCCTTCCTGGCCTTGGGTGACTATTTCCTTTCCCATGGTAGGGAAGTTTTTGACTATAATCTCTTCAAATATTTTCTCAGACCCTTTCTTTTTCTCTTATTCTTCTGGGACCGCTGTAATTCAAATGTTGGTATGTTTTGTGTTGTCCCAGAGGTCTCTGAGATTGTCTTCAATTCTTTCCATTCTTTTTTCTTTATTCTGCTCCTCAGCAGTTATTTCCACTATTTTGTCTTCCAGCTCACTTATTCGTTCTTCTGCCTCAGTTATTCTGTTATTGATTCCTTCTAGTGTATTTTTCATTTCAGTTATTGCATTGTTCAACTCTCTTTGATTGTTCTTTAGTTCTTCTAGATCTTTGTTAAACATTTCTTGTATTTTCTCAATCGGTGCCTCCATTCTATATCTGAGATTCTGGATCATCTTTACTATCATTACTCTGAATTCTTTTTCAGGTAGATTGCCTATTTCCTGTTCATTTCTTTGGTATTGTAGGCTTTTACCTTGCTCCTTCATCTGTGACATATTTTTTTGCTGTCTCTTTTTTTTTTTTTTTTTTTTTTTACAAGTGAGATTGTGTTCCTGTGTTACTGGTTGTTTGGCCTGAGGCGTCCAACACTGGAGTTTGTAGGCTGTTGGGTAAAGCTGGGTTTTGGTGCTGAGATGAGGACCTCCTTGAGACCTCACTCCAATGAATATTCCATGGGGTCTGAAATTCTCTGTTAGTCCGGTGGTTCGGACTCCAAGCTCCCACCACAGGAGCTTTGGCCCAACCCCCGGCTTGTGAGCCAGGATCCCACAAGCTGCGTGGGTTGGCCAAAAATAAAAAAGTAAAAAATAAAATTAAACTAGGAAACTAATAGATATGTTAGAAAGAATATAAAAATAAAAATATAGATGAATCAACAACTGGAAGGTACCTCACTACCACAATAGTAAAAAAGAGGAGGAGGAAAAAAAAGGCCTTGACTGTGGAGGGCAGGGCCTAAGCAAGGACGAGTTTGGGGTTATGGTGGGGGCCTATGCTTAGGACCCACATGGCTGGAAAAGGCCCTGAGGGCTGTAGGGGGTGGAGCTTAGGCTCAAGGAATAGAATGGGCCCAGGCATGCCCCACACCCCTAGTCTCAGAGGGCAGAGGACCTCACCTGGGAGCCCAGCAGGCTTCCTGGGCTCGAGTGGGCAGGGCAAACGCCCTCCTCTCCTCTCCTGCTCCTCCCAGAGGGCCCCTCCTGCCTGCCTCTCCTGATCTCCCGGACTCCCTCTTATGCCCCCAGGACCCACGCATCCTGGAGGGGGTTTTGGAGGGGGGTTACCAGCCTGGGAGCTCAGCAGGCTCCCCGGCCCAAGTGGGCCAGGAGATCACCCGCCACTTCTCTTCCGCTCTTCCTGGAGGCTCCCTCCCTCCTGCCTCTCCTGATCTCCCTGGCCTCAGGGGCACCGATCCTGTCTGGCCTCCACTTCTCCTCCTCTCTCAGTTCCCCCACGTCCTACCGGTTCACTTGGGGGTTGTTTCCTCCCATCTCCTTGAGCATCAGGGTCTGCCACCAGCAGCTGGCAGGCGCCCTAGTTGTGGGGAGGTGCTAACTTGGCGTCTTCCCACACCACCATCTTGACTCTGCACCCCCAAGTCTTAGCTTATTAACCCATTCCCCTAAAATCTAAAAATATGGAAACATTTTTCTATTATCTGAAAGATTATTTCAGAAATGTATATTAATAAATGACTATTGCAATTTGGTAAGAAATTACTGCATCTCACTATAGTTAACTAGAGAACATTTTGGAAGAATGCAAACATAGAGAATAATAGCTTTTTTGGAAAGAATAAGAATATTAGACCCTTTAGATACACTTAAATAATTGTGAATTTTAACTATTGTTTTTTATCTAGGCAAAAGCTTGCATAGCATTTATATCACATTTTGAGACCAGACTGAATGGGGACCAGGTATACAGTGATGATTGTTAGTGCTTATATATTGTGAAATACTTTTCAGCTCTTGAATAATATGCAGCAGTTAGAACCATTCACCAGGCATTGATTTAAATACACAATATTTGAAGGTGAGGAACACATCCAAACAGTCAAACATTTTGATAGGCCTAAATAACCTATTGATAAGTTTCTAGATTTTACCTGTTCATGAACAAAATAAATAGTCCTGAAATATATTGGCCACAGTCTTCACCTGATCTCTAAATTTAGTATTTATCTGGCTGCTTTTGGAGTAGTAGTCCTTCAGTCAACTATTTCCATAGAGAAATGTACATTCTGCCCAATTTCAAGGAAAGGATCGGAGGTATTCAGTAAAGAATGATGAAAAATGTGATCTCCTCCTTCCCTAAAAGTTATAATTTTGTGGAGTATTTTAGAGGATCGACTGTCACAGGCCACCAGAAGGGCACAGAGCCATATGCCACAAGCTGGGCCTATGCAGATCAGCGTAAGACTCCTTGGCTGTGGTGTAGACCCTGGTTACTCCTGCAGTCTGTACGGGTTTTTGTTGTTTTTTAGTTGTGGTTTTTAATCTGGACTGCACTTTCACTACAGTGCCAACTTTTCTCAGCCTCTGCGTGAATGGGGGCTTTTGAAGTCTTCCCATGGCTCTGTGTTTAATGGACCACAAATCCTCTGGCTCTGTTCTACTTGGGAGTCTTGTTGAACTTGCCTATAAGGAGAGGGCAGCACCCAACTTCTTGTCCAGCTGTCAGTGCACCAGGCAAGTAATCAAGAAAAGTTTCAAGGAGGTGCTTAGGAGAAATGAATTAAAAATTTTTTTTCACTCCCTTTACCTGTAAAGTACTTTCTGAGCTCTAATTCTAAGCTCCTTTTTACTCTTTGTATGTTATTGCTGTGATCATTATTTCTCTAGGTTGGCTTTGGAGGCAGACTTCTGAATCGAGCCCCAGGTCTCTCACTTATTGGCTATATAGTTTTGGGCAGGTTACCTTATTAATTCATTCAACAAGTATTTATTGACTGTCTGTGTGTGCCAGGCACTGTTCTAAGCACTGGAGATACAACTGTGGACAAGTAAATGTGCTGTAACATGCTTATGTTCTAGTCAAGGAAGACAAGTAATAACCAAAATAAGTGAAGACAAATATGTAGTTTATCAGTGTTAATCGTTGATGTGGAGAAGATAAACTTGCCCTGTGAGCCTCAGTATCTTCATCCATAAAATGAGGAAAACTACCACCTCCCAGGATAGTTGTCAGGTTAGATGAGCTGGCACCATAAAGGCTTGAGGATATACCAGGGTGGATGAGACAGTCTGCCTCTAGGTAGCTTGCTGGCAGTCTGGTAAATAAGGGATTTCTTCCCAGACCCTTTTGACCTGGTAGAGTAGAGCAAGTGTTATGTTCTCTGAGGATTAAATGGGCTAGAGTAACATATATGTAATTTATTCCAAGCGTCTCTCTCTTCATTCAGTAGGTGCCATCTATTAATTAATACCATGTAAATGAAACTTTAAAAAATCAAATCATGTTTTCCTGTTGACACACATAATTTGAGACATGCCACTATCATGGTAATCATTTTCCTTTACCTCTGTTGGTAGCTATTTTAAATATCTATATGGTCTTATTGTTATTTGGGTGGCAATTTTTGTGATTTTTGAGAGCTAACAGATTTTAACTTAGGCAGCCAAACATGGGATCTTTTCTGTGGTGGACGTTATTTCTGTGGAAGATGAAAGCAAGCAGTCTATGTCCTGCAGCCATCACTTCTAATTCTCCCGTGTTTTGGTCTGCTGTACCTTGATTTCAGTGTTGATTTTGGAAAAATAAATGAGATTTTCCTAAAAATTTTGCACTTGATTTCTAAACCATCATGTTGCAATAATATTTTTAGGTTTTGATTTTTTTTCCATTCATTTTTAAAAAACTCATTTCTCCAACTAAAACCCATGATGTGTTGCTATTCCCCCACTCCCAGCTCAATTTGCCTTTGGAGTATTACCTGTTTCTCTATAAAGTGTTTTATAATTTTTTTTCTAACTTGCTTATTTTTACTGGCTTCTCCCATCTCCTGTTGTATCTTCTACATTTGGCTTTAGCGTCTTAATAATATCTTGTGTAAAGCCAATTGAATGACCTATCTTTTTATCTTTTCCAACTAGTCCTAATGCAAATATTCTAAATTTGGCACAGTTGAACCATCTTCATTAGCTAGTAGGACTGACCCACCAAGTACTAAATAAATATTTAGTACTTACATTGAGATATTCTTTTTGATAAAAATGTGCTTATACCCGAGTAAAACCAAAAAAAATAATAATAATAATAGAAGATTAATCTGAGAGCAGTTCTCTTGCATTTGAATGGCAGAGTCTTTTGAAATCAGGGCTGCAAGTTGAGAAAAGCACTGAGCACTAAGGGAACACTTATTCACATTTGGTTGATTTATTCCCTACACAGACGGACTGTGGTAGTGGGAGGTGTGATTCACAGCACGTCAGCTCTTAGCCAGTGTCACTGCTTGAGTGGTGGTATGAGTCTCGTGTGTCTGTATAGTGTAATGATGCCTGTATTCCAGCACTCGGTTTTTCTACCCCTTTGCTTCGAAACTAAATTGATCTTTTTCTAATGTGAACAAAGGGGGTCTATATGTAAAACTTATTGTAAGGGATTGTTTTAACAGAGTTTTCAGTGTGACCAGAATATTTTTTAATGGCCTGTTTTACTACATTAGTATTTTAAAATAAATCTTCAGTTATCATTTGAGTAGGGAAATCTTTGTTGTTTTTTTTTTTTCCCCTGGTGATAGTTTAATTCTAAGGTGGCCAGCTTACATCTTGCTGCAAACTTGATTGATGATAACATCATTTTATACTTGTTTTTTATTTCAGTCATATTTCATTAAACTACTGATGTTCATTCTTTAACTATTTCTAAAAAGCTCCTGGCTTGATTTCCCCTCTGCTCAACAACCCCTGTGCCCTACACCTGTTCTACTTTCTCTTCTCTCTTCCTTTCTTTCCAGTGCCTGTCTTCTGCCACATGCCCATCAAACCTAATTGCATCTTTGGGAGAGCTTTGGTGAGGCAGTTCCTTAGCCCTACTGTCCCTTGGGGATTTAATGCGGGTGGAATGTGCAGGTGGCCCTCGAGCCATGTCAGTGGCTGCTACAGCTCCCAGATTCTAAAGGCTGGTCACCTCAGGCCCTAAAGTTGTTTCAAGTCTAGGGCATTTTAGTCTCAGGATAGATATGGCAGGAATAATACAATCTGGGTCATTTTGTCAATGGAAATTAACCTCCAGCTCTTCTGCTAATTTTATGTAAAAATCTGTGACATGCAGACTGTTTTTAGTCTCCCTCAAATTCTAGTGCTTTAAGACAATTTTCATGAGTGTTAATGTTTTTCTTTTGCAACTGAGTAATATTACTGTCACAGAATTCCTAATCATATATATATTTGATACCATTTAAACTTTGGCCTTATATCTAAACCTTAGAGAAATTAAAGGTGAAATATGAGAACCCAAAAGGCACCCAGCATAGGACTTTGGGGTTCATTAAAGGTGAGTTAAATTTTTTCTTCAAATGAGAAATACAGCTATAATGCAGTATGCCATATGCCATCTTAAAATTCTGTTATTTTAAAAATACAGTTGTTTTTTTCTCCAGACTTACAAAGCGATCTGTGCTCTTATGCAATTCGGAAAGTAAATCACCCTTAATCTAAAAATCCATTGATTAACACTTGTTACAATTTAGGGGTATTTCCTTCCTATCTGTTTCTTTTTACTTTTTAAACAAAATATTTTAAACACACACAAAAAATACGTGGACACTTTGTGTATTGGCTCCTGTATAATGACACTCATTTAAAATGTTACTGTTTTAGAAAACAAACTTATGGTTACCAAATGGGAAAGGGGTTGGGGGAAAGGACAAATTAGGAGTTTGGGATTAGCAGATATAAACTACTATATGTAAAATAGATAAACAACAGGTGCTGCTGTATAGCACAGAGAACTATATTTAATATCCTATAATAAACCATAATGGAAAAGAATATGAAAAAGAACATATGTGTGTGTGTGTATATATTATATATATATCACTTTGCTGTATACCAGAAACTAACACAACATTGTAAATCAACTATACTTCACTCAAAAAAAATAAAATGTTAATGTTTTGTCATATTTATTCCTAGTTTTTTCTTGGCCTTGTTCATATGTATATATGTGTGCATATATTGAAACATAATTGGAATCGTGTTATATATACATAGTTTTATACTTCTGTCTTTTCTTTAACATTTTAAGTATTTTCCCATATCATTAAAATTTGTTTAATGCTTTGTTGCAACACTAAATTTGTTCTAGTGTATGCACAGATTTTCTGTTTTTAAATAGTGATAATTCTATTCCTATTTAATTAATTTTACATTTACTTCTAGTTCTTTTAATATATCACATACTAGGCATGACTTAAAACAGTTTTTCAAAAAACTGCAAGTTGCAACTCGTTAGTGGGTCACAAGATCAATTTAGCCAGTTACAGTCAACATAAAAAAAAAAAAGAATAGAGGCCTTCCCTGGTGGTTCAGTGGTTGAGAGTCCGCCTGCCAATGCAGGGGACGTGGGTTCGAGCCCTGGCCCGGGAGGATCCCACATGCCGCGGAGCAACTAAGTCCGTGCGCCACAATTTCTGAGCCTGCGCTCTAGAGCCCGCAAGCCATAACTGCTGAGCCCACGTGCCGCGGCTACTGAAGCCCGCGTGCCTAGAGCCCGTGCTCTGCAACGAGAAGCCACAACAATGAGAGGTCCGCGCACCTCAACAAAGAGTGGCCCCCGCTCACTGCAACTAGAGAAAGCCCGCTCGCAGCAACGAAGACCCAACGCAGCCAAAAATAAGTAAATAAATAAATTAATAATAAAAAAAAAAAGAATAGAGAAGACCAGGGTATTCCTGTGATTCTTTGGCAAAAATTGTGCATCTTCTAGTCAGTTCGTTTCAGTTATCTGTATGTAAATTTTTTTTTTTTTTTTTTTTTGCGGTACGCGGGCCTCTCACTGCTGTGGCCTCTCCCGTTGCGGAGCACAGGCTCCGGACGCGCAGGCTCAGTGGCCATGGCTCACGGGCCCCGCCGCTCCGCGGCACGTGGGATCTTCCCCGACCGGGGCACGAACCCGCGTCCCCTGCATCGGCAGGCGGACTCTCAAGCACTGCGCCACCAGGGAAGCCCTCTGTATGTAAATTTAAAAAATGTTTTGACTAGGGGTCACAGTCACAAGCATTATTAGGAAGGAGTCTTATCAACCAGCCCACCTCATGTATGTTAGATTTGACATCCATCTTTTATGCTTATGTTTTCTGGATTGATTTATTAGAACTAGATATGTTAAAGTGGGGTAATCAAATTGTGAAACAAACTCTATACCTATAGATTTTAGCACTGGAGGGAGTTCTCCTTGTGGGGGTCTGGGAAGTGCTGATTTTTCCCATTCAGTTTTAGTCTGGGGAGCTTTGAGCTAACTTGAGGGTGATGATCCCTTGTAGGTGATAAATTGTTTCCTTAATATTTGATTATCAATTTACCAAAATATTGTGATTTGAATCACTGGCATACATTAGAATTCTGAACACTTTTTTTTTTTGATAGTCCATTGTGGGGATGTACCACAGTTTATTTAAACAATTCTCTACTGATGAAGAATTCTGAACTCTTGAGCATAAATATCAAAAGTTTTCTCTCATGCTCCAATTCTGCCATCCTACCTCAGCTCTCCATCTGGAACTACCCCTACCTTCTGTTAAAGTGAGGGTAGCCTCCTCTCACGGGTACTGATGCAGTAGTGAATTCAGTGAGTTCTCCTAAATGAAGACACAAAACACATAAACACTCCAGTATATTGAGTTCTCTCTATTTAAAACTTAAAATAGGTACTTTGATATGACATGATTCTTATATACAGTAACTTTTCAACATTGCATTAAAATAAATCTCAGCATGTTTTCTTGGAATGTATCGGGGCTTTTCTCCTGTGTGGCTGTCACTTTTTTTTTTTTTTTTTTTTTTTGCGGTACGTGAGGGCCTGTCACTGCTGTGGCCTCTCCCGTTGCGGAGCACAGGCTCAGCGGCCATGGTTCACGGGCCCAGTCGCTCCGCGGCATGTGGGATCTTCCCGGACCGGGGCACGAACCCGCGTTCCCTGCATCGGCAGGCGGACTCCCAACCACTGCGCCACCAGGGAAGCCCTGGCTGTCACTTTTAAAGAATCCACTATGATTTAGGAAGGAGGGACTCAAGACTTCAGAGCTGGATGGTTGAATGTAGCAAATGGATGATAGGAGAGATGAGGAAAGTTTGGAATAGCAGTAGGTCTTATTTGAGAAAGATGTTTACGATAGTGTCTGCTTCTCTACTTCTTGGAAGTTATTTATTCTCTCATCTTGCATTTTTTGAGACCTATTCTGTGTCAGTTACTCTGCTTGGTTCAGGGCATCCAAAGATAACTAAGCCTGAGAGCCCTCAAGGTTCTCATAACTTCGTGAGGAGTACCTGAGAACAAATAATTAAATAGCAAGGCTGCAAAGGCTCCTGGACCTTGGAGTCCAAATTATGTCTAAATCTTGGCACTTATATTACTAGTTGACTAGTGTAACTAGTAATTATTTAAGTTCTCTAAGCCTGCTTGCTAATTCTCCTCATTTGTAAAGAGATATTACCAGTTCCTTTACGTGGTTTTTGTGAGAATAAGAGTGTATGCCTGTAAAACAGCACATGCCTGGCATTATAGCATGTTGTAAGCATTGTTGTCTGTGTCATTGTTGTCATTTTTATTATTCAGTGTATTAAGTGCCAAACTAGAACTTTATAATAAATACTCTAAAAGCCCATGGAAGAGGCAAAACCTGGCCCCGGTTCCTATACACCACACACAGTTCTCTGCCTCTCTTGTGCATATATGTTCACTCTTCTTTCTGGGTGTCTGTGGAGACCCCTTTTATTTGTTTGTGGACGTACTGTGTTCTTTCACATGGGTCACTCATCCTTCCTCAGTTCCCTACATATAGGAGTTGTCTAAGATTCCCTTTCTCTCTTCCCATACCTTCCTTTTCCCTCTTCCCATACCTTCCTTTTCCCTCTCCCTTTCCCCTTCTTTTCTCCTTTTTCTCCCCCCAAAATCTCATCCATCAATTCCTACTGCTTCAGCCATCATCCTCTATGAAGATGCTTCCCAAATCTATACCTGCAGCATTTCCAGGTGCCTGCTGGGCATCTCCATCTGGAAGTCCTTCTTGCATTCAAAGTTAACATGTCCAAAACTGAACTCATTAATTCCCCATTAACACTTCCTTTTCTTTCCAGTCCTTGCTAATGCTAGCATCATCACCTCCGGCAAACAGGTTTGAATCTTAAATTCAGCCCTTATCTTTCCTTTGCTTCGTGATCCCTTCCTGATGTCTCCCTCATGTAGTCAGTTGGCCAGACTAGCCTGATCCACCTCCATGCTGCTGCCATCATTCAGCTTTTCTTTCCCATCCCTGCTGCCACTACCCTAATTTAGGCCCTCATTATCTCTCACCTGGAATATTGGAAGAAACTACTCCTAACTAATCTTCCCTCTCCTTTCACCTGCACCCAGCACACTATTGCCAGAGTAACAATATTAGGCCCAGAGTAACACTTTTAGTCTTTAGCTTTAATCACATTGCTCCCTTGCTGACAAATCATCCATGCCTTCAGATTGCGTGCAGAATGAAGCCCTGACTCTAAACCTTTCAAGGCCCTTCACTCTTCAGGCTGTCTTCTGGGCTTGTTCACCTTCACACATTGCCCAAATGGGCAGCCCCACAGCTCCTGAGCCTGCTCGCCATAATTCTGCCTGCTTATTACTCTAACGTGTTCCTTTCTTCTAAAATACCACTCTTTTCCATTCCAATAACTCCATCGCACTTCTTCCTCCATTCTCTGCTCAGGGAAATTTGACCATCTTTAAGGCGCAGTCTGAATTCTGTCTCTTCTGTGAGGCACACCTCTAACAAAAAGTGGTTTTCTTTCTTCCTTTGTTGCTTTTTGTTACTCTACTATCTTTGTTATCTGTTCATTAATATTATACAGTTTAACCATTTTTGGAACACATTATTATAGCTCTTTTATTAGACCTCTTATTTCTTTGTATACCTCTTAGTATATAAGTGTTGAAGAAATAGAATTTGAGAGAATATGGAAAGATGCCATAACCGTCATTTGAGGATTTGAAATATTTATAGGATAGGGTTAAGGAAGAGAAACTAGTTAATAGTTGTGGAAAGATAGGATGATGCAGTAGGAACTGCAGTTAGCCATAGAAGCCATAATGTGAGAAGACTATAGAGCTGGGTTGCACAAAGTTCACCTGTTCAATCCTTATTTCCATGAAATTGTAAAGCTATTAGAATATTCATGTTTACTGTTGATCTATTGTAGCTCTGGAGCAGAATTTTGAAGGCCAAGTTTGTACCCCCAGAATTCAACTTACAGACTTTTCAGAATATTATTTTAAATTAGTGATATATCTATAATAGCTAATTTCCCAGGACTACATAGTATCTGACATATATTTAAATTGAGTTGAAATATTACTTTAGATTTGCTACACCTCTTGTTTGTCCACCAAGCTACCCCCATATATTCTCATTGACTACCACAAAAGCCTTCTAACTGGTCTCCTCATATCCACTTTGTCCCCCCCAACCCCAAACACACACCTAAGTCATTTTTCCACACTGATGATAGAAGTTTTTCTTTTTTCTTTCTTTTTTTGTATTTTTAAAAAAATATCTGATTACATGACCAGATGCTTAAGTTACTGTGGTGGCTTCACATTGCTCTTTGGATAAAGAGCTAACATCCAGTCATGGCATGTTTGACCTGTGTGGTCTGGTCTCTCTCTGCCTCTAGCCTCACTCTGTACAGTGTACTCAGCCTTGCATGTGCTCATTCTTGTGCTGTGGAGACACTCCCCTTACCTATTCTCTTCCCACACCCCTCTTTTACCACTTCCTTTGGGTGTCAACTCGGTCATCATTTCCTAAGGAAGCCTCTGACTTTCCCTGCTAGGCTAGTTCCCAGTTGTAAGCTCTCACAGCATCATCTCTCTTTTTCCTTTGTGACATTTATTACTATTGTAATTTTATATTTATTTGTCATTCTTTCATTATTACCAGTCTCTTCCACTAGGTTGTAAGCTTCACAAGCTCCGTGCCTGGCTTTGCTCACCATGACATCTATGCCAAGCACTGTGCCTGATGTATGGAAGGTTTTCGGTCTGCATTAGTTGAATGAATGATAAAGGTTTTTTGGGGTTTTTTTTTTACTCTATATTAGTGAAAGGAAAACAATTCTGTAGAATTTTAGTGATAAAGATTACAAGCTACTAAATATTGCTTTCGTTTATGACACTTAGATGATGTTAACGAATTCTCCCAATTTTTATACTTATTATACATATTGTAGAGTATTAGATAATTAAATGTAGTAGTGAGATAATAAAGAATCACAGAGTAAGAGAAAAACCCAGATGTTGAATAGTCCAGGCTTCCCTCTAATGTGTTGTATCAGAGGTTGTGCAGCTTCTTAAACATCTTTATTCTCAAGGGACTCAGCGTCAACAGAGACTCCTCTGTTTTTTAATTTCTTCATGTCGAGCCAAAATTCACCAGCTATATTTTCTGTCTATTAGTGTCAGTGTCTAAAGTAATACTTACCAGGTCTATCGCCTCTCCTTATGGTACCCTTTCAGATGAGCAGACAGTCATCATGTACTCTTCTAGCTTTAATTCTCCCAACCCTGCCCTTCACACACTGTATTCCTGCCCTATTGATTCTGGAGACAGCTGTGTCCTCCTCTTTCTCCTCCAAACTTTCACACATATTGTCTCCTCTCTAGAACACTCTTTTTTCACTTCCCCTCCTTGCTTCAGCTCCCCTGACTACTTCGTCTCATCCTTTAGGTCTCGGGGGGTCCCTTTCACCACTCCTTCACCCCTGCTTATGTTAGTTGCCCTTTCTCTGTGCCTATGTTAGTTGCCCTTGTTCATCTCCTAAAGTAGCTCATGCCACATTTTATTATTATTTTAAATCCAGACTGTATTATCCACAAGAAGGGAGACCACAACTCACCATTGCTCACCATCATGTCCTCCACTCTCTGTTTAGTTCTTTACCTGACACGTAGTAAGCATTTACTACATTTTTGACCGTGTAAATTTGAGAACACCAACTTTACTGTTCTCCAAGCTAGCATTTTTTTTTTTTTTTTTTTTTGGTCAGCCAAGCATGTGGCAGTATATGATTTCACCATCTTCTGGATATGCTCCAGCTTGTCAGTATTTCTCCTTAATAGAGGCACTCAGAATAAATCATAGTGTTCCAAGTGAAGTATGACCTGGACCATATGAAACATTAACTCTGCAAGTTTAGAATCCTAGGGACTTTTTATACTCAGGAGCAAAATTTCTTATTTTTGTTGTGAGCTAGTTTTTGAGCTGTGAACATTATCGAATTATCTTAGTACTTTTTTTTTAAGGGTGTTAATGAAATGAATTTAAAGACGTGGTGTTTTGGAAACATTTAATTTACTCAACCAGTTAATCTGTTCTCTGGGTTGTTAACTACTGTCTTGTGTGAAAATTGATGGTTAGAAGGTATGCTTTTCTGACTGCTCTCTTGATTTCTGGTAACTGGTCTACTATAGTTTCTTTTCCTGACCTTTTCAGTAATGCATTCTGAAAGTGGCCAGTGTTTCAGTGATACATGATGTTTGTGGGTCATGGTCAGAAGAATTCCTTAACTTTTGTTATGTTGGGGGGTAGAAAAGGAACAGTATTTATAGGAAATTATATATGCTGGTAGTGGGTAAGACTTTGAGAGACAGAAGGAGAAACAGTAAAAGAAAAAGAAAATATAAGAGTTGAGAAAAAATAGATGGCAAAAAAGTAATGAGGGACTTCCCTGCTGGCGCAGTGGTTAAGAATCCGCCTGCCAATGCAGAGGACACGGGTTCGAGCCCTGGTCCAGGAAGATCCCACATGCCGCGGAGCAGCTAAGCCCATGCATCACAACTACTGAGCCTGCGTGCCTAGAACTCGTGCTCCGCAACAAGAGAAGCCACTGCAATAAGAAGCCCGCGCACCACAACAAAGAGTAGCCCCTGCTCGCCACAACTAGAGAGAAAGCCCACGCACAGCAATGAAGACCCAACACAGCCTAAATTAATTAATTAATTAATTTTTTTAAAAAGTAATAAGGAGAGAGATGTAGTTTTCTGATCACCTTGTCACCTTCCCTGTGCTTCCACAGTGGTTTATGCTTCACTCATGTTGTCTGTTCCATACAATGACTACAGAAAGTAGATGTTGTTAATCTCATTTTACGGAAGAGGTGATAGTCTGAGTTATACAGCTAATAAATGGCAGAAGGATTTTTCAAACCTGGTTCTAAAGCAGTCACTATTCTACTGACTTAGCAAATAGTTGGTACATGAGGTGAAGCAGATGGAGAGTCACTATAGCATAATGGGTAAGCATGTGTATAGACTCTAGGGCCAGGTGGCCTGGGTTCAAATCCTGGCTCTATCAAGGCTCTAACGCCTACTGTCTCTGGTACCTTGAACAAGTTGCTTGATCTCTCTGTGTGCCTCATTCTCCTCATCTGTAAAATCAAAGTATTTGTGGTACCTTCCTCATAGAGTTGTTGTGAATTAATTTAATTAATATATAGTAAAATACTTAGAATAGTTCCTGGCATATATTAAGTCCTATGTAAGGATTTGTTGTTGCTACTGCTGCTGTTGTATTTTGATGATGATGATGATGATGATGATATATGTGTCCTCTGTGAAAGGTCCCGTCTCTGAGAAATTTGAGGAAGGTGTTGTCGGAACTGTTGCCAGGCCTATTTCTTCAACGTGACTTGGCCAGCTGTCAGAGTTCTTACCCTCGTATCCTTCATTAGAGGATATGAGTTCTTACCTTCATATCCTTCATTCCTAACCAGGCTCAACCCCCCAAACACACAGCCACACACACATCCTCACCTTCCTCTTTTCCCTTTCTAGAATTAGGAGCCAATTCAGAGCTTCTCTTTAATAGTATTATTATTTACCTCAGGTAATACATAAATAAGGGTCTAGTAGCATAAGTTAAAATCTGTAATTCAAAGCAAAAAATTTGGAGAGGGCTCCCATTTTACATTTTCTTCTTCCAAAATAGGGTGCTTTGCAACCTCCCAACAGTTCAGGTTACATAGGATTGTTACATAATAATACAGAGCTTTGGACATTTCTGGACATTGTTTCTACTATAATATAGCTTAATTACCTTAAATTAACAGATATTAGAACTTCTTTGTAAAAATCATTAACCCCTCTAACTTGCTGAAGGTCACTTACTAGATTAAGGAGAAAATATAAGTAGAGAAAGAGCTATAACTGTTATCTTGCAGAGAGCCTGAAGATCTGTCTTATTTTGAAACTATTGAAAGAGCAAGAAGGGATCCCTTTTAAAAATTTATCTGGAGGCATGAAGGGTGAAAATTTTCTTAAGTAATTGACTGACTCATTAATTTTGGCTATGTTAACTTACTTAATTTAAATTAATTCATTGTTCAGAATTCACCCAAGGAAGTCTTAATAATTCAGTGAAGTATTAAAATACAAAATTTTACTGTTTTTAGAAACAGAGTCACAGATTTGGAAAGCAAATTTATGGTTACCAAGGGGGAAAGATGGGGGAGGGTTAAATTGGGAGATTGGGGTCGACATATACACGCTACTATATATAAAATACATAACTAATAAGAACCTACTGGGCTTCCCTGGTGGCGCATTGGTTGAGAGTCCACCTGCCGATCCAGGGGACATGGGTTCGTGCCCCAGTCCGGGAAGATCCCACATGCCGCGGAGCGGCTGGGCCCGTGAGCCATGGCCGCTGAACCTGCACGTCCGGAGCCTGTGCTCCGCAACGGGAGAGGCCACAATAGTGAGAGGCCCGCATACTGCAAAAAAAAAAAAAAAAGAACCTACTGTATAGCACAGGGAAGTCTACTCAATACTCTGTAATGACCTATATGGGAATAGAACCTAAAAAATGTGGATATATGTATACGTATAACTGATTCACTTTGCTGTACAGCAGAAACAAACACAGCCTTGTAAATCAACTATACTCCAATACAAATTAATAAAAATTTTTTTACTGTTTTCACCACATTCAAGAATTATATTTATGTTATTTATGTATACTTTAGTATAACCTATTTGATTAATGCTCATGAACATTGTTCTAAATATTAATTTATTATAATATGTTACCCATAGTTTTCTGTCTTTTTTCTTTTTTTAATGATGTCATTTAGTTCTTGTATGACAACCATTTGCGATACTTAAACAAACATATAATCTTAGAAAGTATTCCTGACCTTAGTTGTAGTAGAAATTATAAAAATTCAGTCCTCATGGCAAAAAAATATTATATTCTATGTTAAAGACTAACATTGTCTAGAATGATTATTCTTTGCATAAAAAATAAGAAATGGCAAGATATTTGCCCATGGCATTCATTTCCATTTTACTTCTCAAATAAATTTTCTACCTGTGAAGACAGAAACCATTTTTTACCACTTGCCCTTACCAGCATCATCGCCACATAATACCACTTCATCCAAGCCATACAATTTGTATTTTACCTGCTGTCAACTACCACAGAACAGTTTAAAACTATGGGTTCCTCTCATTATCAGAGCAAATGATTAAGATTGCGTGGTAGGGTATAGACAGTGGGAAAACCCAGAAAGAGGAGGAAGCCAAATCATTAGGCCTCACAATTTTGAGATTGTCACTTTCAAAAGCAGCCATGGGTTTCTCTAGTTGTTTCCTGAACTTGTTGCTTCCTCCTGTTAACTCTTTCTTCCATCAATCCTATTTCTTTTCAACAAGTCACATTGTCTGATTTTGGAAGCATGGGTGTATTTGCAGCAGTTCTCTAATTTGATCTGACTGATTTTGTGAGGGTGTGTTAATCCTCTTCTTTCTTTACTTGTTGACAGGGGCCTTGTACACGACAGCCAGAATAACCTCCAGTTGAGGGGCTTGGTGGTGCTACTTATTTCTAAGGCAGCTGGGCCCAGCAGTGTGAATGCTTCATGTCAGAGCTATGACATGGTCAGTGGTATCTATTCATGGTAAGAAGAAATTTTGACATTGCTCTCTAAAGCGTGTTTTCTTACAGTGGTCAGTAGAAATCACTGTTTAGTTTTTTGTCATTCTCTGATTCAAAGATAGATTAAAATATTTTGTTAAGTTAAAACATGGATTTTTATTATTCTTAACAAATCTAATAGGCTTAGCTGCTTTGTATGTAACTCTGGTAAATTTTGTGTCTAATATTTCTCGTTTCTGCCTTGAGCATTTAAACTTTCCTATTGAACACTACTCTCCTGCCCCATCATGGTATCATTGTATTTCTGTAGAGAACTCTATGTCATTTAGTCCAGGATTCATGATTTTTAAACCTACTCAATATGCTAACTTAGTTGTGTATATAATAATACAACTACCATTTTAGGAGATGTCTACTTCAGTGCTATATCATTTATTTTATTTTGCTTATTTTTATGGTGAAGAGGTTTTTATTAAAATGACTGGAATAAGAAACTTTTACATCTCACACATTTAGATTAAAAAATAAATTTATGAGTACATATCAGTCATTTTTGCTGCATATAAAACAAACTTTAAATTTTCAGTTTTGCTTTTTTAAATGACAACATGTTTTTTAGTAATAATATATCAGATCTTAGCAGTATACTTGACACTGTTAAAAGCCTGTATGGAAGTAATAGTCTGCAAGTGGACGTGGGCACCTGAAATTAAAACCACCCAGAAACACGGGTGACAGGAAAATTTTCCTCACAAAAAGAAGTATTTCTAGAAACTTCGGCTTACGGTTAATATATCTTTTATTTATTTACTTTAAAAACAAATCCACATCTTAGATTTTTAAAAAATTCCTGGTAGTCTTACCCATAAATGTTTTTTTTCTTCTGTAATATTTAAAGATGACTAGCTTGCCTGCTATGAAGTCCAGTGACCTTCATTAACATGCAAGCAAAGATTATCACTGTTGGGGTTACAAATGGCCTCTCCTCTAGCCAGGGTAATTTTGCAGAGCTTTTACCATTGATCCACGTAAGTGTCTTCACTAGAAGAAATATCTTGGGATCATTTTCAGTTCCTGTTCACTCTGAGATAATTTATATTTATTTAGTGCTTTGTAGGTTACTGATCATTTTAATGACAGTTATCCCATTTGATCCTTACAACAATTCCATAGGTAAGAATCGTCGTTATACTTATTTTACTCTTGAGAAAACTGAGTTTCAGAAACCTTGAGATGTTTTTCGAGGTGACATGACTAGCAAATGAGGAGAAGTTCAGGCTCTAACTATGGTTCTCTTTCTTCCAAATCTCATGTTTTGTTGTTTTTTTTTTTTCTTCTTAATTTAATTCGGCTTTTCTAGTCTGATTCAAAAAATGTATTTCACTTGTAGATTAGACTAGCCATTAAATTAGTATACCAAAAAAGGTCTTCCCTTAAGTATGTCTAGGAAAACTTATGAACGGACAGTAACGTGGCAAATCTTCAATACATCTATCTACATCCTTCCCCAACCTGTTTGAATTGGAGCTCAAAATTTTACCCTGTAAATTTTGTAGAAAAGCTGTTGGCTGAGTTCAGTTGAAATAATTAGAGAAAATACATAAACATCTACAATGAATACCAATAACCTGTTAGTCCCTGGAAAGGAATTAGACCTCACACCACCTTGTAACCATGCATCTCAGTTTCCTGTTTGGAACTCCATTGATTTTTCAGTCTCTGACTTTAACCGTTTTATTGGTCAGTCATCTGCTCTTTTTTAAAATTTATTTATTTATTCTTGGCTGAGTTGGGTCTTCGTTGCTGTACGTGGGTTTTCTCTAGTTGCAGCGAGCAGGGGCTACTCTTTGTTGCGGTGCGCAGGCTTCTCATTGTGGTGGCTTGTCTTTGTTGTGGAGCACAGGCTCTAGGTGCCCGGGCTTCAGTCGTTTTGGGATGCGGGCTCAGTAGTTGTGGCGCACGGGCTTAGTTGCTCCGCGGCATGTGGGATCTTCCCGGACCAGGGCTCGAACACATGTTCCCTGCATTGGCAGGTGGATTCTTAACCACTGTACCACCAGGGAAGTCCATGGTCAGTCATCTGCTCTTGCATTTGGGTAGCCATACACGCCTCTAATGAATACCAGCTATGGTTTACTATCACTAATCCTAAACTAACACTTGGAAGTATTTGACACATGATAGGTGTTCAGTAAATATTTATTGCATAAATGAATAGTCCCCATTTTATAGAAAAAGAAGCTAATGCTGAGATTAAGACTTGTCTAAAATCCTCTAGGTAGAAAGTGATGGAGTTAGAATTTAAATATAAAGTGTATTTCTTTCTACTATGCAGATGCTGTTATCTTTATTGTATGTACACAGGGCACTGTGTTGTGACCTTGTGTTTCCAATTTCTTATTTAGCCTCTAAGAAATAGCTGCATTGCCTTCTGATCCTTTACAGGAACATAATGCATTTGGTAGATAGTCGTTGTAATATGAGCAATTGTAAAAGAACTCTGCAAAAGAATAGGTGGTACATTATGAATATAAAATTTTTCCAAATGGTGTAAATGGGTTTCATACCCAAGTGTATAGAATCCATAGTTACATTTAGGGAATAATTCTGGTTTGTGGTTCCAGGCTGTTTTTCTGTAATCAAACTTTATCTAGTAAGTCATTGCTGATGCTTGGGTGTTCTACACACTGGTTAATGTGAAAATGTAATTTGGCATACTACTACGAGAAACCATTCATTTGTTTCTCTATCCCTGAAGTCATTTGTTTGGCTCCTGCTAGCTTAATTGTTCAAGTGTAACTTTTGCTGGAGACTTATATCTATAATGCCACAGTGAATTATTTAACATTTGAGGGAAGTACTGATTTGGGAGCTTTTAAATTCACCTCTTAACTACTGGGATTTACATTGTTGGTGTTTTTCCTCATAAACTTGACTTTGATGTCAGTTAATGGAACCTGAGTAAATTACCTAAGGGAACAAAAGTGAGTTAGGTGACCTGTTTTGTTTGGCCTAAGGATATAACTGCTGGATATATCTTGTGGATGTGTCTCATGAACTTATCACATAATGGCCAAGAGAGGCAGAATTTAGGCTAAAATGTAATAACTGCATTTTGAAAAACAGGTGAGTCACATTTATAAAAATACACTGTAAACATCTACCATAACCTTTTTCAAACAAGACTATGGACTTTAGGTTTATTCCACCAACCCTGACTTTAAAAATTGGTTACAAAGGTGATCAGGCAAAAAAAGTATTACTGAATTTGCAAGCATCCCTAGCCACAACTGGGAAAATGTTTATAACTTATTCTTAATGATAGGATGTTTATATTTTGTGTACAAAAGATAGATCATGTAATATATAATACACAGCATAACAAAGTATAGACTTCTCTAGTGTTACATGATTATTACATTTAAAGAAATGCAGGTGAATTTTGTGACTAGTGGTTCAGTTTTCTCAGTTGGTTTAGGAAGAACTGACTCAATTATTTCTCATCTAACTAGCAATTATAAACAGGCCACAAATTTTCACTCTACCTTCATTCCCTGAAATTTCCTACCACCTCTTGTTAACTGTATTAGAATCGATTAAAACAAGTTTGCCAAGCACATTTTCTTTTCTTCCTGAGTATTCACCTAGACTACATTTCCAGCCTTCCTTTGCAGTTGGCTGGGCCGTAGGAATCAGATCTAGCCAATAAAATAAAAGCATAAATGAAATTTACAATTTCCTGACCATAAAAATCTTACATTTGCAGTATACCTTAAGCAGGTGATTTTGGAAGTGACCAATTCAAGATGAAAGGTACCTGCACCCCTTGGGGGAGAGCCACCTGTCCATCAGGAATATCCATGTTGACTTGATGTGTGAGAGGAAAAATCTATTTGTTCAACCACTTAAACTTTAGGGTTTATCTGTTAATAATAGTGGCACCTTAATTAATATTTTGCTGTTTCTGTCACCCAGTTATCCCAGTGAATTTGGTAATCCTTGGTTACTCCCACTCTTTTATCTTCTGTGTCTAATAAACCACCAACTCACAAGTTTCTCCAGGTCTCTTTTTCTTTCAGTTAACTTTCCACTCTCCCGTTACAGGCCTTTGTTACTTCATGTTTATTTATTTATTTTAATTAATTAATTAATTTTCTTTTTGGCTGTGTTGGGTCTTCATTGCTGCGCATGGGCTTTCTTTAGTTGCGGCGAGCGGGGGCTACTCTTCATTGCAGTGTGCGGGCTTCCCATTGCGGTGGCTTCTCCTGTTGCGGAGCACAGGCTCTAGGTGTGCAGGCTTCAGTAGTTGTGGCGCACAGGCTTAGTTGCTCTGCGGCATGTGGGATCTTCCCAGACCAGGGCTCGAACCCATGTCCCCTGCGCTGGCAGGCGGATTCTTAACCACTGCACCACCGGGGAAGCCCTACTTCATGTTTAGATTTTATCAATAGTTGTCTGTTGGGTCTCTGTGTCTCTACATGTTCCTCCTTCAATTTTTTCCTATTGGGTCTTGTTAAATTGAACACCCTGCTTTGATCACTCATTAAACAAACTCTTATTAAGCAATTACTGTGTGGTGTTCCAGGCACTATGCTTAGTGCAGGAGATACAAGCTGAATACTATATAGTATTTACCCTCCATGACCTTATTAGCATCAAGCCAGGGAACATACAAGTTTACAAACAACTGTAATATGATGCTATAGATACTGTAAGTAAAGTATAAACAGAATTCTTTGGAGCAATTAAATATGTTGGGAGAGGAAAGGAGAAAATTTCAGAAAAAGAGACCATTTGAACTTTACAAAATAGGGAATTTATAAGTGGGTTTTGAAGGTAACTAGGAGGTTGTCAGTTGGAGGAAAGCAGGTAGTCAAGGGGTTTGGTAAAAGGTGGTTGCGTTCTAGGCAAAGGAAGTAAGGAATAGACTGACCAAAGACATGTGGTCTGGCACATAGTACATAGCAGGGCCCACAGAGTGCTGACACTGTAGTGGGCACTCAGTACATAATTGTTATATGAATGTATGAATTTACATAATAGAGACCAGGTTCATGTATATAGATGTTATGGATTGAATTGTGTCCCCCCCCAAATTCATATGTTGAAGTCCTAACCCCTCGTTCTCACAAGGTGCCCTTATTTGGAGATAGGGTCTTTATTGATATAATCAAGTTAAAATGAGGTTATTAGAATGGACCCTAATTTAGTGTCCTTATTTTTAAAAAGGGGAAATTTGGACACAAACATGCATATACCAGCAGCACACCCTGTGAACATGAAAATGGTTTTTTTCAAGCCAAGGAGAGGGACCTAGAATAAGTTCTTCACTCATAGTGCTGGCAAACTAATGTATTACAGAATACTGATGAGGAGATGGTGTAGAAAAGAAAGGTTGAAGTTGAATTGTGAAGGGCTGAAGGAATTAGAGCTCTATCCTGGAGAAACAGTGGGGAGCCATCCAAGAGGCAGCAGAATAGACTTGGAATCTGGAAACAGACTATATCACCTATTAGCTGTGCCTCAGATTTCAGCTCTCACATTTCAGAGAATGGTTTTAAGAATTAAATGAGTGAATAGAGTAATGCATAGCATAGTAAGCATTCTCTAAGTGTTTATTCTTATTCATAGCTATTATAAAGGTCTTTAAGCAAAGAAGTCACATTAATATATCTGTGCTATAGAATGTAATTAGTTGAGAAGGTAACCCAGAGAGTTGAGCTCCAAGAGGTAGAGAGAACCAGCCAAGGAGTTATTGAAGCAGTCTAGGTGATGGCTGAGAGGGAAAACAGAGACCTGGAGAGGTTAAGGAGTCTTTACCTAAAACAAGAGGTTAGCAGTTGGCCAAGCCAGACTCAGACATAGACTCATTAGGTCCTTTGATCTCATGCCATTTTCTACCAACATTTCCCAATTTGTGCTTCATTTGGGATGAAGGTTTTACTAGGTTGTCAGTGGGACAAAAGGTCCTGTGGTCAGATAAATTTGGGCATGCCAAAAGATTGCTTCATTTCATAAATCTGAAGAATTGTTAGGTATATGTGGCATGCATCACGAATCTTTAAGAAGAGATATTGTTTCCCAGTTATTTTACTCTAAAACCCTGTAACCCTTTTAATCTTTGCCAATCTGACAGGGGGAAACTATGATTTTTTTTTTTTGACTGTCAGCAGTACTTCTTGTAGCATGCTGCAAAACAGTTTGGTAGACGTTATTTTATGTTAGGGTACCTAACTTTGAACCCTAATGGGGACTCTGTGAGGCAGAAATAACAGTCACCAACCAGAAAACTGAGACTCAAAAAGATGAAGTAACTTTCTGAGATCCTACATTAAGTGATCAAGTAGGGTAAGAAGTATATCATGTTGGTTATAAATTGCCTTAGTTTAAATCTATCACTTATTTGCTATGTGATGCCAGACAAGTTAGGTCACCTCTCTGTACCTCATAGGTTTGTTGAGTGGATTAAAGAAGGTAATATGAATAAAACACTTAGAACAGTGCCTTGTGTGTAGACTGTGCTTAACAAGTGTTGTCTATTATTGTTATTCCAGGCTGCTTTATGTCCTTTATCAGATTTCTCACATGCTGTCACCTTCTTCTTGCCCACAGTTCTCTGTCTCAGTTTGCTAGAGATAAATTGTGATAAGTAGAACATGCAAGAATGAAAAAGTATTAAATGAGTCAGGGGTAAAGTGATTGTTATTTTCGCCTTTTAGATGGTCTGTTGGCTTGGGTACATGTGTGTACTGGCGAATTTTAAAGCATGCCAAGTCTATGTGTAAAACAAGTACTTTTATCTTACTACTTATTTGGCTTCTGATGGCAGGTGAGGCTGATGAATAGGAATAAAATTATGGACTGATCTTTTTCTGTATTTATTTGTAGTGCTGATAAAAGAAGACTCTGTGCTCTATGTGCCATTAAACACAGTTCAGATGATCTGTTTTCTTCATATTATATTAGCCCAGCATTCAGCATGTTCCTAGCACATGGATGACAGTCAATGACTATTTGGTTACAGCTGAATAATAATATCTATTATTATTATTGTTGTTATTATTATTTAATCTTGAAGGCAAGGAAGACCTTTCTAAAATGTTTCAACACTCTGGACCTGTAAACAAAAAGATTAACACATTTGACTTCATTAAAAAAGGATTCTTCAAAGGAAAAAAATTCTCATAAAGTCCAAGATAAGTGCCAAATTATAAAAATATTTGCAGCATACATGACAAGGGGCCGAGTTTAATAAAAAAAAATCAGTTGGAGATCTTATGAATCAGGAAGAAGATAGTACAACACAGACATGGACAAAAAGACATGAACAGGCTGTTCAGTGAAGAAAACTCATAGATGGTTAGTAAACAAAAGGGGGAAAAGGCTGGACCTCATCATACAGGGCAAATTAAAAAAAAATCAGGGCCTCCCTGGTGGCGCAGTGGTTGAGAGTCCGCCTGCTGATGCAGGGGACACGAGTTTGTGCCCCGGTCCGGGAACATCCCACATGCCGTGGAGCGGCTAGGCCCGTGAGCTGTGGCCGCTGAGCCTGCGTGTCCGGAGCCTGTGCTCCGCAACGGGAGAGGCCACAACAGTGAGAGGCCCGCGTACCGCAAAAAAAAAAAAAAAAATCAGATTGGCAAAGATTAAAAATTTTGATACTCAGCATTTCGCGGTGAGGAGAGGCACTTGAATGTTTTTGTTAGTGGGGATATTAATAGGTATAGTTGCTTAGAGAACAATTTGGTAATAGCAGTAAATTTTATTTTAATCCAGCTACCCTTTGATTTAGCAAAATTGTGTACTGATGTATTAGCATAAGTGCTCAAAGATGTATTTATAAGAATGCTCTTTGCAGTATACTTTGCAAGAACAACAGCAACAAAGGAAACAACGAAAGTGTCCACCAAGAGGGCACACGTTATGTTATTGATGCAGGGGAGTATCAATGGATCGTTTAAAAGAATTAAGGAGCTCGGTATGTGCTGATCTGGAAAGGGCTCAAGGAACATGTAAGAAAAGCAAGACTGAAAAACTTATTATAGTTTGATCCTCTTGGGGCTTGACTGGGTGGGCAGTGGATTTTTATTTGCATGAAAAATATCTCAAAGGAGACACAAAGAGCTGTTAACAGTGGTCACCTCTGGGGAGCGGCAGCTGTGGAGGGAAACGGGATGAAAGACTTTGTTCATTCTTTGTCCTCTTCAGTGGGCTGAATTATTTTTAATTTATACGTGTTTATTTATGTACTTCGTAAAAATTTTTGTTGAGTATTGGTAGTTAGCTTAGAAATTCTATCCTACTATTAAAATGAGGGCCTTAGAGGCCCTGAGCTGACTTAAACTTTTATCTTTTGCTCTCTTTGACAGGGTCAGATATCCTATGAAAATGCATAAACTCTAGATGTTTTTAAATAAAGAAAGCAGGAGTGAAGCAAAATGCTATCTTTTGATTAACTTTCTTAGGTTTACCATTCATGTTAAAATGGACACTATCAATTTCTTGGTAACTGTGCTAATTCTAGCTCAGTGTATCATTCAATTGATTAAGATTAAATTAATGACTAAGGTTAAACATGCTAAGGTGATTGTTGGGCTTAAAGGACTAATCAGAAAAAAGGCATTATAAACATAACTAAGTTAATGTAGAAAACATCTTATAATCAAATTACTGACCTTAACATTACTTTCTCCTCTAAGTGAAAATTGGTCATGCTTGGTGTGCTGTTAGAGGAAGTGGTGGTGGAATACTCAGAGACCTATATAATTTACAAAGACAAGTGGAGAATATAAAAGCTGTGAAAGAGGCAAGTCTTTTTTTTTTTTAAAAAATAAATCTTTAAATTTAGAGAATTGGACTAGGTCTTAGCTGCAAATTTATGGTTCATAATTTATCACTTTTAATGTGGTACTAATTAGCTTCTGATGACTTCTAATTATAGTAACAATAGGCTATGACTATCAATCCTCACCTTCACACTGCATATTAGAATTTGTCTGGCACTTAAAAATGCCAAACAGAATTAATAAACCATATTTCCCTTGGTGATTGACCAAATCAGAAAGCACCATAAGAAATGACACTTAAGTAGGAACATGTTGATTATATTGATTTAGGGCTCAGTTTTATTAATGTGAAATAATTAATATTGAAATAGATAGCATTTTAAAAGTTATGGTTATTATTTTATTTTAAGATGGCATGTGTAGGGGACTTTCCCAGTGGTCCAGTGGTAAAGAATCCGCCTTCCAATGCAGGGGACGCGGGTTCGATTCCTGGTCCCGCATGCCGCAGAGCAACTAAGCCTGCGCACCACAACTACTGAGCTCGCGCACCTCATTGAGAGAGCCCGCGTGCTGCAAACTACAGAGCCCACACTCTCTGGAGCCCACACACCACAACTAGAGAGAGAAAACCCACACGCCACAACTAGAGAGAAGCCCAAGAGCTGCAATGAAGAGCCCATGCACTACAGTGAAAGAAAAGATCCCGCATGCCTCATCAAAGATCCTGCATGCTGCAACTAAGACCCAATGCAGCCAAAAAAAACCAAACAAACAAAATACACAAATGGCATGTGTAAATGCATAGCAAAAGTCTGGAAGAAACTTCACCCACCTGATGATACCTATGGTTGGAGGAAGTGGGGAGGGGGAATGGTTTGGAAACAGGTATAGGGGATAGTCAAGGGAACTTTATTTGTAATATTTCTTTTTTAAATAAAGAAATCCAGTTAAAATAAACTTGAAAATTAAAAGAAAGTTATATTTCATACTTATAAAGCAATAACAACCTATTAAGAAATGTATCTTTTTGTACTACAAGAACCTCGAAAAGGAGGAATTGACAGTGATTTTAAATGATTATGCTGGGTTTCCCTGGTGGCACAGTGGTTAAGAATCTGCCTGCCAATGCAGGGGACACGGGTTCAAGCCCTGGTCTGGGAAGATCCCACATGACACAGAGCAACTAAGCCTGTGAGCCACAACTACTGAACCTGCGTTCTAGAGCCCATGAGCCACAACTGCTGAAGCCCACATACCTAGAGCCCATGCTCTGTGACAAGAGAAGCTACTGCAATGAGAAGCCTGCGCACCGTGACGAAGAGTCGCCCCCACTCATTGCAACTAGAGAAAGCCTGTGCGCAGCAGCGAAGACCCAACGCAGCCAAAAATAAATAAATAAATAAATATTTTTAAAAAGCAACATGAAGACTTTAAAAAAATAAAATAAAATGATTATGCTGAATAATTGAATTCAGAGTAGGCTATTGAAGATAATTTCCTAAAGATATCTCAACTCCTTTTCAGAGAGATCCCAAGAGATGAAAGCATGTGCAGTTTGATTACATATTCCTATTGATTGTGTTCCATTTACAAACAAAAGAAATAAACTCCGGGTACAAATCTAGCAATATTACTAATTCATTACAACCAGTACTTATTTTCTTCATTAACTTTTTATTGTTATTTTTCAACCTACACAGCATTGCACAAATGCAGCAATTATATGTTGAGTAAGAAAGGGGAAGACTCTTTGTTCCATGTACTGTACATCAGAAGTCTTTACTTCACCATAGCTGTTGGAAAAAACACAAAATAGGAACAGCCTCTTAACAAAACAAGTATAATTCACCACAAAAAGTAGGTGGGCCTCAGTTACTAATCTACTCAGCTGAGAGTTAATCATATATAAATATCTTGGTACAGATTAGCCTGCCTGACTATATCACAACAAAAAACAAGCTGCATAAATTGTTTTGTCAATAGTGAAAAGTTTGTCTTTTCCTTAAAGAAGGGCTATACGTTGACTAGTAAGAAGCCACAGTCAAAGGCATTGTCCAGTGTCTAATTCTAAATTTTAAACTGTGCTTAATTCTTGACATTTACTGTAGTAAAATGTTAGTTCTATTAGAAGAATTGCAGTCATTTAAAATGTTTATGACAGAGTTTGCTTAATAACTTCATGACATAGTGTTATATATATCCTTTGACCCAAACTCAAGGCACCCCCAGTGGTAAACAGTGTGATATAAAAGAGACTTGGGTAAAGGGCCAGAGATCTGGGTTCTTGTCTCAAATCTGTAACTGATTAGTTATTTGATCTTAAGCAAGTCACTAATCATGCTGTGTGATTACTCATCTGTAAGGCAGATAGGGATAAAATGGACTTTAAGTCACAGAGCTTAATGGGCATATATCCAGCTAGGTTCAAGTAGCCTGTGGTCCAATATAGCACATCCTGACCACCTCCTCTCTGCAAGGCACAGGGCTAAGCGTTGAAGGAAATGCAAATATTAATAAGAAATAGTCTTTGACCTCCAGTGACAGTAGTCTTTGACCTCCAATTTATGACACTATTGACACTATTGATGCAATTTCATTTCTAGAACTCTGTTTTTGGAGCTTAATTTCTAGAGCTGTAACCATATTCACTCTTGGGTCCACAATCCACCCATGTCTACTCACAGCCATTTGTTTGATTAAAGACAGTCCTTAATACCCTTCACCTAAGATGCTAGGAGAAACTGGCATCTACAGGTGGCTTAGTGCCCAAGGAGCTCCTTCTTCGCTATCCTCTTCTTCTTGCTCTTGGACTGGGTAGCTGGGTGGTAAATTAGGTAATAGAGGCAAAGAGAAGATTCTCAGGTTGGTTATCTCTAACCCTGTAATCCTTCTTCTCTATAGTCAGTGGCATATTGAGTGTCCATTTTCTATTATTAAGATTGCCCTATTCCCTTCTATTCTGCTCAACTTTTTAAGTGCAATAAAATATCCTTAATTTTTCAATAGTATCCCATTCCCTACAGGATTAAATCCGAATTCCTTAACAGCAGCAGTTACTTCCTAGCAGCCCTAGAGTAGAAGTGATGGAGGTAAAAATAAAAGCATGATTGTGATTTTTCTTTACCCACCAAGAAAAAGGTATGTGCAAAAGAATGGTTGTTGACCTAATAGAACTGTTTAGGCTCAATCAGGAAGGAAGGCTGAGGGAGTCCAAAATTAGGTAAAAAATAGTGATCAAGGATTGGAGGTCATGAAGATTCATATTTTAGGGGGAAAAGTAATAATTCAGTGAGAGAACTGAGAGGTTAGGAGGTCATAGATAGAAAGTAGAATATGTGAATTGAAGATTTCAGAAGTAGAACAGCTCTAAATGATAAGTTCCAGTTGTTCCTGAGAGTGGGGTTTGACAGCATTTGAATTGAGTAGATTGAGAAACTACAGGTGGGCAGTTCACGTGATTGAAGTCAACCAAGAGAACAGAACTAAGCGAAGTGCTGAGGACTCCAGTGAATGCAGGGTGACAGAGAAGAGAGTGTGGAAAGTAGAGCTGCTGCAAAGGAGCAGTGGTCTCTCAAGACAGTGCAGAAACAAAGCAGCAGTCCCACCTCCCAACTCTTCAGTTTGTGGCTTGTAGGAAGTTAAGTATATCCACTCACAAAGATATAGGGATATTGGTACCCCAGGAAAAGCTCTGGCTCAATTAGAGCCAGAACCTAGAGAGACTGTTCTGTGAATTTTTAGACTACTTAGCACATTGTTTTGTAATGACTGATTTATGTATATGTTTCCCCACTAGATAGTACCTTCTAGAGGTCAGGGCCTATGTTTTAGCCATCTTCCACCTCAACACCTCTCCAACCACTGAGCGTTTTATTACATTTTGTACCTTTGAGGCACTTTTTATCTATTTTTTAGTAATTTGTATACCTATCTTATCACTCATTGACTCATTCATTCATTCATTCAACAGACATTTGTTGAGCACCTGCTATGTGCAAAGCTATGATAAACACAGAAAAATAATCACTATAGCTAACACATATCGAATTTTCTATATGTCTGGTACTGTTCCCTGTGCTTTATAAATGTTAGCTCATTTAATCCTTATAATATTGGTTAACAAAAAAATCACTTTTCTTGGGAAACAGGCTTAGAGAAATTTAATAACCTGACAAAGTTGGTAGTGTAAATAAATGGCAGAGTTGGAATTCAGACCCCATTTGACCATGGAATTCGTGCTCTTTCCATTACTGTAGACGCCTCTGAATTAGAGTGCCCTAAATATACAGTTGCTCCTCAGTATCCCCGTGGGGTTGGTTCCAGGAGCCCCCGTGGATACCAAAATCCACTTTGGTGCTCAAGTCCCTTATATACAATGGTATAGTACAATGAATACAGTTGGCTCTCTGCATCCACAGGTTTTCCATTTGCAGATTTAGCCAGCTCCACGGTTGGTTGAATCCATGGATGCGAAACCCAAGGATATGGGGGCCAACTGTACTTTCTTTTTCATCTTGACATCCTCAAGACTGAGCGGAGATCTTTATGTTTGGTGGTATTGAATTTCATAGTGCTTAGAAATCAGGTTATAGACTTTTTTCTTTGGCCTCTAAAGCCCAAGCACTGTGGTGGGCACTCAGGTGCTCCATGAATTATTGTTGATTTATTCAGACAAAATTTGCTTTTGTTTAGACGTTGAATGTGGATCATGGTGTTCTATACAGTTTAAAAATAAAAACGTTTAGGTTTGTAGGCTATACCTCTTTTATTGCACATGTCCTTTACTCTTTTATCTATTGGGAATACAGATATCTGTATGTTTTCTTTGATACAGAAACCATGTTTTTAAATAGACCTGCCCCACATAGATGTTCTGTCTAATGGGCTTCCCCTATAGACAAAAAACAAAGTGTACTTCATTTGTCATTAGTCCTGAAATGCTCAGTGCTATAAATTTTGGTATTAAAAACCATTACATTCATACTCATTGGAGACACGGTTTCAAGGAAATACTTGGATAATTATGCACCTACAAGATTTGCTGCCGTCCATGGGTAATTTACATTCTGCAGTAATATGGAGCTTCTATTACCCTACTATAATTACAATGAATAACTTACATATTCATTGCAAATAATGATGTAACGGATTTTTAGAATCTATGCATAAGAGAACCAACAAACTGAGACGCAAAACAAGTTTCCACCCCTTCTTTACAAAGCTGTAGTTAATCACTTGAACCCTATCCAATATAGTAGAAAGCTGGCAGACTTCTCTTTGCAGCAGGCTATGTAATGTAAAAATGTTTATAATTTACAGCTTATTATGCCATGCAAACGACTCACTTCTCACTCAGTGAAGGAGAATGAGAAAATAGGGCTGTGAAATTACTTACCTCCCCTTTGTTAGTTGTTTTCTGGCAACAGCGGAAGGATACTTAGCACTTAAAATGCATCTCTGTATTTAATTTTATGTCATTCACTTCAGAACTTTAGAAATAGGAATTTACTTTTTATCTCTTTTTGTAGAGGCCAGAGCAATTTTAATTTAACAAAAACAATAAGCTGAAAAATCAGTTGTCAGAGAATTTAAATGGAATAGTACTAAATTAATAGGGTTTAAGTCAATTTATGGCTTCAATTTTGCAAAAGCTGTTTTTTTTTTGGACACACCTACAGTGTTTAATAGGCAACTTGTTATTTTTCAAAGGTACCTTATGCAAATTTTGTTTTATCTATACTGCTTTGGCTGGAAGTTAATCTTCCTCAGGAATACTTAGAAGGGTAGGCAAGGTAACATGGACCTCTCTGTAATCCACCCATTTTAGGTCCTTCCTTAGCATTTTCTAATTTTATTGGTTCCACTCTTAGATTCATAAAGCCCCTAAAGTCAGGTACTACATAGTCTTTTGTGGTTGCCATTCTCTCTGTGCCTAGTACACTACTGCAAGTTTATACTCGATAAATATGCCGCAGACCATGACCTCCATTTTGATGGGAAAGTAGCCCCTCTGTGAAGGACTAGGGCTCACTTTTAGGTTCTGTACCTTATAGATGAGCCTTCAGTGAGGGAACTTCCTTAGAGAGAAGTAAAAACACAAGAACTGGTAACTAAAAGCCTTTTTCCTTCTAATTCTTCGGCTCTTGATGGAGGAAGAGCTTTCTATTTCGTTTACACTTCCCTGGAGTTAGAGGAAAAATTTATATTTAAATATTTAAAACATTTAAAGCAACATGTTTAATTGTTCCACTCTCCTATTTGTTTTAGAATTAATGTAGAAGCTGGGACGTTGTCACAGGAGAATTTCTTTGTTTTCTAATTCAAACCTTTTTTTCTTTTTTAAGTTAAACATTACAACAGCCTTAAAGTCAGATTCTCTGATCGTGACAAAGCGAAAAATTGAGTGTAAGGATTTATTCTGTCTTTTTGGCTTCTTCCTCTTGAGTAAACAGAGACCTGAGATGTGCCAGAGCCCAGCTGTCTGGGTGCGAGGATGGGGTGCCCAGCACTGCTCTCCACTGACCTCTTCTGGCCTCCTGTTAGATGTGTTATTGAAGTGGACAGCCGCTGTCTCTTAGAATACCTTGGTGATAGGGGGTAGCCAAGGAAAAGTAGAGGGAAGTTAGCCAGCATAGACTTCGTGATGATAACCTCTCAGCCTTTTCACCACTCAGGACTCCTTTTGCTGTTCTCCTGCCCTTCTGTAAAGGAGTTTGTTTACCAAACACACTTTATATGTAAAATAATGATTACTTGATTTTCCATTTTATCAGATACACTTGTAACTGGGTGCCTCATGACCAAGATGTAACCACTACTATCACATCTTATTAATGAGTACAGAACTAAAGGAAATTGATGTTTTTTATTAATAGATGTTCCTTTATCCAGGGGTGAATGAATGGCTTTCCTTAGACATTTTGGAAAGGGGAAAATAACTCACTTCTTTGAAGAATTCTTTCTGTGAAGAATCCTTAAAGATCTAGGAAATCCAGACAGGGAACCACTGACTTAGAGTGTATTATCAAGCAATAAGTGCTCAAACATTTTTGCTATACAAATGGTGATCGTTACTAATTTAGTGCCATTTTCAAATAGTAAAACATGAGCCCCTCTGTTACTGTTATAAATGGTGAATCAGAAACTTTTATTTGCACCCGTAGAATAGGAGTTAGAGATGTAACCCAAAGCCCTGATGGTTTCCAAAACAGAATTCCTTTCTTTCCTAAAACTGGGAGGTCAGGAAAGGTTTTAATCTATGTACTGTGTTTGGTTTGGTGATGCATAGTCATCACACCTAAAACTCAAACATCTTAACATTTTGAGATAAAATAGCAGGTTTGAAAAAAAAAAAAAAAAAAAAAAATAGCAGGTTTGCTACACACAGAAAAAGGCTCTGTTTCTGAGTGCTTCATTAAAGTCTGTAATTCAGACTGTTATTGCTCTGCGTTCCCCCCTCCCTTGTATTTTGTGCCTTTCTTTCTCAATTTAGCATACTTCATCTCTTGTTACACTCTTGTCTCATGTTTTCCCCACATCTACTGGTTGTGCTTTTTATCTGTTATTGAACATCATCTAGTAATACCTAAACCATTTTAAACTCTAGAATAAGGCAGAGGTGAGAGCAAATGAATCAATTACAGTCCTGAGAATGGTGGGAAGAAAGGACATTGACAAAACAGCCGCTGCAGCAGGACCCCTGGATGCCCTCGTGAAGTGGGCCACCCATGCTCTTCTCTCTATGCACCTTCAGCAGTCTCATTTTTGTTTTGTTCCTTGCAGCTCATAATTCCACATAGTAATGATGTGAACTTAGAGCAATAAATAATCAGTTTGGGGCCCCATTGCTTTTTCCTTTTCTATAGTTTAACAATAATGACTTCTTATTGTTGTATTACAATTACCATCTCATGATGCTCTATACCGCTTGTGACTTCTGATGTTCTTCAGCTGGGGCTTTTCCTGACAGAAGAAAATTGAGCCAAGCAAAATTCAAAGTCAGGAATGATGCTGCTGCAACCATTTACACAAAACTGTATGTACATAATATGTACACAGTTATAGATATCATCTTATGTATAGTTTTTAAAAATCTTTGGAATCTTTACTTATGTTTGTTCAATAGTTGAATATCTTGGAAGGTCAAATACTACTGAATTGAAACACTATTTAGAAAGGGGGAATGACTGTTACATAAGAATCTAAATCAGCATAGATTTATAGGACCTAGTTTAGAAATATCACGGTACTCAAAAAAGAGGATATCTGTTATACTCTGGAAGAAATGAATTATTACTATCATGATGCCACAATCCATTCATGAATTCATTATATACTAGACCATAGCTATGTATAGAGGCTGTATTAGGACATAATGGCATTTCTGTTAAAAAAACAGCAACAACAACAAAAAAAAACAGCAACAACAAATTTTTGTGGGTGTCTGATTATAACTGAACTGTAGTGGGTACCATACCAAAAGAATTAAATAATTCTGTTCTCTTCCCTCTAAAAGTTTGCTATGTTTTACACATATTTCGAGAGTAGACACACATATATTAGACTCTAGTATATTATAGCTCATACTTTTATCAGTTTAAGAGGAAAGACACAAGGATACTTCTCTCATTTGAGGGGGGTAAAGGACAATTAGAACAGCCAGTGAAATTCAAAATTTGGTCATGGCAAGTTATTCAGTTGGACTTAGAGTTAACATTAAATGGATGATACCTTTATTCACTCTGAAATTTGATTAATCATACATGGACCTAACCAGGGAATGTTTTCCTTAAGATACCTTTTTTTTTTTTTAACATGATCATTTGAACTTCTTAGACCTTCCTTGCTGACTTTATTTCATAAAGTCCATCATTCCAGTGTTGGGATATTTTCCTCTAATTTGGATCGGGTTTTAAAAGAGATTCCTTAAAACTGTATTTTCTGATTCTCTGAGGTAAATGATCCCACTTCAGCACCCTCACTCCCCACTTCTCCACATTCTCAGTGTATTTCTCCCCCTCGTTCTCTACTAGGTAGAATTATCCTTTTGGTCCCACTTTAAGTGTTACTTTCTTTGGGAACACTTCCCTTACTCCAGCAAGGTTTGGGCTCCCCTGGCCCCCTGCGTGTGTTTACTTCTTTGATAGTAGTTGTTGCCTAGGATTGAAATCATTTCACTTCCTGTCTGAATCCTTCACTGATCTGTCCATGAGCTTCTTAAGGAAACAGCTATAGTTTTCTGCCCCCATCTCCCCATTTTGGGACGAATTCTCAGAACCTGTCACACAGTTTGACGTGTGGCAGGCACTAAATAAATGTTCATTAAATGAAAGCAAGATATCTTTGAATATCCACTACAATTACAGTCTGTTAATAATAAAATATGGGGAAAGTATATTTGAAATATTATCCTTCTAACTATAATTAACTGTAATATTTTATTAACAACCAAGCAGGACTTTAGAAATCTCTTCAAAAGATCTCTTTGCTACAACTGTTTACTCTGTTAGTAATTCAGATGCTACTAATCAGTTATCTGATGATTTAACAAAATCCATTAAGTAGCTATTTTTTAGTAGTATCTATTTTAGTTTTTGTTACCTACTCCAATATTTGCTTTTTTTGACCAGATCTTTCCAGCTATAATAGTTTTATCCAAATTTCCAATTTATTAAATATTAATAAATGTGGGTTTGCCACAAAGATGAGAACCTAGGTTATCTTTTTAAGAAAATAAATACTTTATAGCAATAAGTGAATTTATTACCAAATTGTGCACAAAGGCAGTGTAAAAAAATGTTTAAAATAAGTTGATAGGTGAACAAAGCATTTCAAAGTATAGGTTGGTGCTTCTTCATTAACTTTAGTTTTGTGGCTTTTGTCAGTTGATGTCACAACCTTAGTATTATTTTTTAAATTTTTTTTTTTTTTTTAAGGGATACTTAATTAAGTAATGTGGTGTTTGCTTATTTCAGTCTGTCTTTGTTCCTGTCAAAGCTGTGCTGCCAGGGCATTGCTTTTCTTTTCCCTTTTGTTAATATTCTGTGTTAGATAATGGTTTCGCAAATAATAGATTCCAAGGACCTTTGATCCACCATTACTGTAAAATAGAATGCAACTTAATTTTTTTCTGAGCATAATGGTTTTAACCTTGTATACTAATTTGACTGTGCTTGTGGGGGCAGATCCTTAAATGAGACACAAATGAAGGAAAAATTGCTAATGCTGCCACTGTATATCTAATGAGCACTGTGTAATAAACCATAACCTCTTCGACATTTCTCTGGAAAGCGGCGTGATTATTTTGGATGGCTAGCCCTTTGTGGATGGCTCATTACCATCTGGCATAATATGTATTGATAGAGACTGTAATTGTCAACTCCTATTTGACATGCTGCTTCTAATAAATATGGCTTACATCACTGGAACCCACTAATGGTTATATGGGAAACTGTAATTAAAGAAAAAAATTTTATATATTTTAGGTTAAAAACATTGTATGTATATATATATAATATCTCTGTAGAGGATTGTCTGCTCTCCTCTGCCCCCCAACCCCCCCTTTGCAGCTTCTTGTCTTAGAGTATTTGAAGCTTCCCCCGAGGATTGGTGCTCTTTTTTTCAATACAGGACCAATATGTGACAGGTCCCGTGTGTGTGTGTGTGTGTGTGTGTGTGTGTGTGAGAGAGAGAGAGAGAGAGAGAGAGATTGATTTTCCTCCACACTTGAAAAAGACATCTCCATTGACAAAGAAGTGACAATATGCAAAGCTCCTAGGTATGTATACGATCTGTAAGACTGTAGTTTATACTTCTGGGTTAAGCTCATGAAGTTAATGCTTTATAGACAGGCAGTCTGATATTATTCACCTTTCCCATGGTTTTCTTTAACTTTATCTTTTCCTAACTTTATTCTCATTTTGTTATAAGAAATTTATATTCTTTGATAGAAAAAACGATACCTGAGGAGCCAAATTACTATGAAATTATGAATCTCAAGGATATTAAAAACCCACAGAACACCTTACAGAATATTTAAGCTTGGAATTAAAATGTAAATTAAAGATTAGAATTGGGCCTGCCTCATGTTATAAAACAAATGTAGGCCTAGTCAGTTTATGTCTGAAAATGTAAAATTGGAGTTCTAAAGAATAATATTTTTGTTACCCATTGTATAATTGTAATATGCTCTGAACTTCAGACAAGGAAATGTACTCTTGATTTATATCCTATAGTTCATGATCTTTATGAAATGGAATCCTCAGCATATAACACATGAAATCAGAACATGAACAAATGTTTATATTTCCTGGAGTAGGCCCAAAAAACCATGTGAAAACTTAGGCAGTTCTCAGGTTTCTTCTTAGCAATGTGAAGTTTGATATCATAATTTTCAAGCTAAGAAGATGGAGGCCCATTTTCACCATTCTGGTGAAGAGAAGTAGGTGTTTGAGAGAGCATGGCTCTGTATTCGTCCACCCATGGTTTTGAATTGTGATTCTGTCCATTTATCTAGGCAAATTTCTTGATCTTTCTGAGCCCCAGTGTACTCATGTATAAAAATAGGAACAATACTACCTACCTAGCACAGCTGTTATAACGATCATTTGGAAAAACATATGAAGCACTTAATGTAGTACTCTTGGTACCTAGTAGGTACTCAGTAAATATTATACTTCTTTTTGCCCTTTTATTCTCCCTTCTTCCTTCCACCCCTCACAGATGACATTTCTAATCTAGTGCATTCTCTACTTTCTCAAGGATGTCCTGCCCATGAAACATGGAATTTTAATTTTGTTAGTTTATAATAGCTAATCCTTGTTAGTAGCCAGACCCTGTTCTAATTTTCTTACATGTATTAACTCACTGAATCCTCACAGCAACCTAAGAGATTATTATCATCCCCTTTTAGCAGAGAGAAAAGACTGAAGTACAGAGGTGAAGCAACTTGCCCAGAGTGATAGTGATGGGGCCAGGATTTGAACCCAGGCAGTCTAACTCCAGAGCCCAGACTCTCCAACTCAGCTACATTCCTCTGCAGTTTACCCTTTCTCATGTCACAAAGGGAAAGAGCAGGTTCTGGTAAGGTTCTAGAGAGGCCTGGTCTGCTTTTCTTTGTAAGGCTGAATTATCCTTAGAGGACAAAGCCAACGTAGCTGTCAGGGGTAGGCTGGGTATTTCTGGGAAGGATAGATGGTAAACTATGTGGAGAAAGAAGCAGCTATGCTATAGGATGCCAAGGAAAGGGGGAACTGAGTGACATCTATTCTTGTACTAGACCTGCCAGCAAATACCAAATATTTGCAGTGCCCTGTATACTGTGCAGTTTCCTCAGCATGGAATGCCATTCCTACTTCTTTTCATCTGACTCTTACCTATTCCTTAAGACACAGCTTAGCTCTCATCTTCTCCAGAAAACCTTCCCTGATCCCCAGGCTAAGCTAAGTATCCCTTTTCTGGGCTCCCATAGCACACTGTGCATAAGACTATACAAATATTAGTGGTGATAGCAGTAATAGCTACCATGCACTGGGTACAGACCATGTGCCAGGCATGGTGTTGAAAGCACTTTACGCATGTGATCTCATTCATGTCTCACAACAGTCTTAAAGGGTCAGTAGTGATAGATGAGGACAGTAAAGGTTGGGGGCATTAAATAATTTAGCCAAGATCATACAGCCGTAAGTGGCAGATATGGGATTTAAACCAGGTCTTTCTTACTCCAAACTCATATTCTTAATAACTGCAGTGTATTTACCATGCTTTGTTGACATTATCTGCTTTTGTCTTTCACATAATCAGATTACAAACCCTTCAAGGAATGTATTTACTCATTTTTTTTTACCCTAGATCCTATCGAAATTGTGCTTTAGAGAAGAAAGAAGCAGAATATTAAAACATGCTTATTTTTTTCTAAATGAACTTGAATTTTAAATGTGTTTTGTAATGAGCAAAGTTTAATGTAATTTTCTTTTGACTTTAATATATTATCAATCAGTAAAAACCATATACAGATATTGCTGGGTAGGTTACTCTAGATCTTGCTTTAGGATTTAAATCAAATATTATATGAATAAATGTTCATAATTGATAATTTAACATGATAAATATGCAACAAAAGGTACTACCATAAAATTACTCAAGATATGCCATTAATAATATGATTCGAATAACTATAAAGTGTTTGTAGAAATACAGAGAAATTGAACTGTGGCTATTAGCAGGGATTCAGAATGACAGCCACTTACTTTTAGCCCCCTGAGGAACACCCCAACATCCTGGCCTTTTCTCTCTGTGGGCACCAAAACTTCACCAGCAATCCCTTCTCAAGCCCCTCTCTCGGGACTCCTGGCTTAGTCCTTTCCTATGGAGAAGGGCAAGACCTTTACAGCAGAAGGCAGTTCAATTAGGAACTATCTAAATTATTGCCTAAACCTAAGACCCAGTGAGGCTGAACTGTGGGTACATTTTTATCTTTCAAGAGGGCTTCATAAAAGGGCAAGCCAGGGTGTTCTCTGTATCACCTCCCCTGATAAAGTCTTCACTGCATTCTTCTCTTTAGAATGAGATTGAAGACAAAGGGCTAAGTTAGCTTATTCATTTCTCTGCTTTCAATCTGAGTTAATTCTGTCACTTCACTTTGATTAATATGTAGGCCTCTGTTTTAGACCACAAGCTGGGCACTTGTGTCCAGATGAAAGTATGCTGGTGAAATTAGGTAGTATAATGACTTGACATTCTGATAATTAATTGGCAGTGAATATTTTACTGCAGTTTCTAAGACCCAACTGTTAATTCACATTTCTTTGGTTTAGGTAATCTTACTTAAGCAAAATATAAATAAGAAGCATGTTAATTTTCTTTTGTCTCTGGGTGAAAATGACTTTTGGGCAAATAGTAGCAATTCCATTATTTCGTTCTCCTTAATTTATCCAAGCCATTTGGTACTGTGGCCAGAGGATAAATGTTCCTGGACTTTTCTCCTCCTTACTTGTATTGTTCTCATTTCTTTTCCTCTCAGGCCCTGTCTGAGAGGAGACACCCAAGCCTTTGTCCTAAACTTACGCTCCGCCCATATTCCCGTTTCTGTCTGCTGGCTGCAGCCATTCTCAAACCATTCCATGGCAGCTGTCGACTTTGTTTATTGTCTGGCAGGGGCAGTGAGCCCTGTTGGGACCAGCAGCAGCAGTAGCATCAGCAAGCGGACTGGAGAGCCGCCCCTGCCCTCCCACACACGCACCCCCAGCAGCGCTGTGGCAGCCACACATGGCATTGGCATGGCGGGTGTGAGCAGCAGCATCCTTGCTCTCACTGATCAAGAAAAGTCAGCTCTCCTGTTACCTCTTCCATGGAGCCTTCCCATGACTCCCCCATATCCTCAGTGATCATCGCTGTGTATCCCTACTGCAGTTACAGACTGTGGCATTCATTTTACATTTACTAGATGCTATAGAGTTTCCTTGTTAAATTTTTTTGTGTCACTGTGATCTATACCCAACTAAACTGTGAGCCCTCAGGGCAGAGACTATGTCTTAAACAACTTTAAGAGAAAGAATACATATACACTCATACTTCGATACATACTCAGGGATAGACCAAAAACACTTATAATTTTCTATTTCTGGGGTCTGACACATAGTGGGTATTCTATTAATAATTTTATTGAGAATAATGATAATCACATAACCCAGGTTAACAGTTTTCTCAATTTTCACCTGTTCTGACTCATTTAAATTACAAATAATCAAAGTATTTTGCTTTTAAAGTTTTTTCCCCCCATGAATTAACTCAGGAATGAGCTATTTCATGTGGTTGTGAAATACATATATTAAGGTTAACATATTTTAGTTTACTGTAATGGGACTATATATAATCTGAATTGAGTGAGTGTTTATTAAATGACTCTTTCTCCTTTCTTATTACATTCTACTGATCTTCGACTTCCAAATTAGCTTGTGAACCATTTGGTATCATCAACTATCAGCAAGGTTTTTTGTTTGTTTTTTTTTTTACATCGTTATTGGGGTACAGTTGCTTTACAATGGTGTGTTAGTTTCCGCTCCATAACAAAGTGAATCAGTCATACATATACATATGCTCCCATATCTCTTCAGCAAGGTTTTTAATAAGGGAATTTGGTGACTTGTACTCAGATATTTTAGGTTTATCTTATTCCTTACAACCTTCTTATTTTTTAAACTTACAAACACATTTATAAGAAGAGTCGTCAGTGTTTTTTAAATGATTGCCGTAGGCTTCGATTACTCTTTAAGTGACTGGACTTGATTGGAGGAACGTCTAAAAATGCAGAGTAGTGAAAGGAAGCTGGTTTCCTTTAAGAAAATCATACTGTGGACATAAGAATTAACTAGACCAGAGCGTGGGGAAGATAATAATGGTAGCAGAGTGCCAAGATGATTAAATGTGGAAACGTATAAAGACATAAAAGGCAAGACAAAGCCCACAAGAAATGGAAAAAATCAGATTACTTGGATAGTTAGGCATTGCAGAGTTTGCTCAGAATAAGCACAATAATATAGGCAGCCACACT
Source organism: Phocoena sinus (assembly GCF_008692025.1). Classification (NCBI taxonomy): domain Eukaryota; kingdom Metazoa; phylum Chordata; class Mammalia; order Artiodactyla; family Phocoenidae; genus Phocoena; species Phocoena sinus. Next base: position 52,006,446 of record NC_045774.1, read on the forward strand.
CTCAACTGCTTGCTTACTGAAAGGTCTTATAGAGTAGAAGTGCTTGTCTATGAGTTCAAAGTATATTAGATGAGCTTCAAGGTCTCCATTTAATTCTTTTTTTTATTTTTGGCCGTGCCGGGCGGTTTGCAGGATCTTAGTTCCCTGACCGGGCCCATGGCAATGAAAGTGCGGAGTCCTAACTACTGGACTGCCAGGAAATTCCCTTCATTTAATTCTTTAAGTCCAGACCTTTTAAGATGCTACCTTGTATTTCAGTTGAAAGCATGAATAAAATGTTTCCTGATTGGGATATATAGTTTTATCCCTTTGCAAAGTTAATGTATTTTCTGGGGTGAACAGGGGGCATATTCAGATGTCTGTTTCTGGTTTTGTTGTTTTTGTTTATGTTTTTTGTCCCTGCCAGGCTTTATGCTTCTTGGGAACAGTACTCCACCGTGTTTACAGGGTAAAGGCAGCGCCAAGCACAATGCCTGGCACATCAGAGCTCACAATATACAAGACTGGCAGAGCCATGTGCACATTTGGCCATTCTTTGAAAGTACATTTTATTAGTTGTTTGTTTAAAAAGTATGTTCTTAAAATGTGTGCATATTTAAATAAGCATATCACTTGCCTTTCCAGGAGTAGAGGTGAGCACTGTGGATCCAGAAGGCCAGGATGAGAAGTCATGTTTACATACAGGGAAAGAGAGCGATCACTGGGGTGCAACCAAAAGTAACGTCGTCTTAGAAGTCTCTATAAAAACCAGATACTTATGCTCAGAACTATTTGGGGTTTGAAGCCAACATTTGCAAACTTAACATATTTTGTAAAGCTAATGTATTTTCTGAGGTGATCGGGAGCTATTTTCAAATATATCTATTTCTGTTTATTATGCAGAAAAAGAAAAATTTCACAGATTGGATTATGAAATTCATCTCTGTGATCCTCTTTGATTATTTAATACCATGTAATCAAATTAATTGATTTTTAAGATTGCTTGTCAAATGCTAGTTCAATTTTTTTAAATTTCTGTATATTGAATATCTGCATACCATATACATATCTGAAAGACCACTAAGAAGTTATAATTTCTGAAACATATACATTCCAGCATAATAAAAGAATGATTATTCTGTGCCACCTGATTTTGTCACTAAACAGAAATTTTTTGAGAAACTTCCATCTAGAAAACTTACACTTAAATTATTTTATCTGCTCCTTGGGGTAGCATTATATATAGAAAAGATTAGAAGATAAAGGTTGTACCCCTAGATACAATGGATGACTGCCTGTATGGCCTTGAATAAAGTACTTAAAATTTCTGGACCTAGATTTCTACCTCTGTAACTGAGACAGCAGAATTGGATGATGGGCATCCAAGGTCCTCATTATAATTCTTTTCTGAAAAAAGTCCTAAATTTGGTGTTTGGCTTTCAAAGGTCTAAGAACCATGTCAAGCCCCTTCCCACAATAGTATAGGTTTCTGGAACCATGTTTTAGCCTACTCTGTATTCCTCGTGCCTGCGTAGTACCTGTCAGGTAACAAGTACTTACTAAATGTCTCTTGAATGAATAAATAGAGCTAGAGAACTAGTCCCATTTTGTAAATGTAAAAATGGGAAAAAAAAATAAGACATTCATTATCTGTCTACCCGTTTAAGCAATCAGTGTAATTAGGAAAAAGTCTTGTCTGTTACCCAGCCAATAGTTAGTATTCCATAAATCTTTATTGCTTGCTCAATGAATGAAGTTTACTTCCTGCTTACAAAAGTCATATGGAATACCTGTTGTTTGGCCCATTTTCAAACAAGAGAAAACCGAGATTTGGGAGGGATGAAATAACTTGTTAAGGTTTTGCAGCTCATAGGAAATGAAGCCAGGATTTAAAACTAGAGCTTTCTGGTAACAAAAGTCACTATTTAGATAAACTTAATTCATCATAAAATATAAATAACTCATAATTATTCCCAAAGGTTCTGATGTGAGGAGGCAAGATTAGAATAGGAAGACACATACTTCAAGTGTTGTGGGAAGATAGGAACACAGAAATCAAGCTTACCACCTTTCTGGAGTTGTACCTGGCCCAACCGTTGAGATTACTTGCAATTCTTAGCAGTTTTCTTTTCAAGTAGGTGAGATATCAATATGAAAAAAGTATTTTCTTTGCTCATAAAACAAACTTAATGAGTGTAGAAGAAAAAACACAGGATGGGAGTTAGGGCACCTGGATTTTAGTTCTAATATCTACAACCCATGGGAGCTTAAGTAATTCAGTAGACCTTTTCAATCTACTGATCCCTCATCTGTAATATAGATGTGTTAGTCTAGATCAGTGAATTTTCACAAAGATTCATAGAAGAACTTCAAGGGCTGGACAGGGGTAGGGAGTGGGGATTGAACTAGAGATAGGAAAGGATTGCCCGTCACCAAGGGAGGCACCCAGAAGTCCAGGGGACTCTGTGGTCTATACAAAGCCCAGGATGCCCCTGTAAGAATGCCTGTGGTACTGTAATGGATGACTCCCTGTCACCACAGGTTCAGGTCTTGCTGCTCTGTAGGTGCCTCACTCCTGACATGTACTAATGAGATAATTGGGTTATAAAGTTTCCTCTCAAGCTTTAATTGAAAGGTGAATTGATTTAAAAGCAGTAATAGTTAATGTTTATTGAGCCCTTACTATGTGATGTTATTGTTCTAAGAAGTATACATACAGTCATTGGACGCCCACAACACTGACATGTGCTTTTGTTATCCCCATTTTACAGATGAAAAGACTAGGCACTGAGAGTGGTTGAGCAAATTGTTCAAGATCACACAGGTAATAAATGGCAGAGCTGAGATGGATCTAGGCAGTCTGGCTACAGAATCTGCACTCTTAAGCTCTTTGCCATAAGGTGTCTCTAAACAAATCCTAAAAGAGAATTTGAAGATAAGATTTAAAGAAAACCTTAAATACATAAGAGTATATGTGGTATATGCAGAAATGACTGCATACTTGAGTATGATGCTTGAATATCTGAAGATCATAAATGCTGCTTTGGAGCATTGCCTTTTGCAATTCCCAGACAAACCTGAATTTCAGATTCCCTGAAGAAAGAATCTGAGTGCCCTTAATTAGGCCAGGTGCTCAGCTCTAGGTCACTCAGCCAGGGTAGGGGAGACTGAGGCCACATAGAAGAGACATGAGAGCTACTACCCACGTTATGATCTCAGTAGGGGATGAGGAGGCAGCATTTCCAGAGAAAAGGGAATCATTATCAGGGTGATCACCCAAAAGGTGTTCACCACAATAATCAATTAGCTAAGTCTGGGCTGACTTCAGGACATAGCTTAGAATTGTTTTTCTTCCCTGAGTCACTGACATGAAGCTTATGTCCTTGTCATTTCAGAGACTCATGAAGAAATTATGGACTGCCACAAACCAGATCATTTTTCTTTTTATTTTGAAAGTAGAATAGCCCGTTTAGCAATATCTAATGCAATTTCACTTCTTAGGGGGTTTATCCTACAGAAATACTTCCACATTATGCACATAGATATATGTATGAGGATGTTCACTGAAATATTGTTTATAATATGAGAAAATAGGAAATGACCTAAATATTTATTAATGGGTCTGGAGAACATTATGGTATATCCATAAATATCTATCATTAAAAAGAATTAAGTAGTCCCATATGTAATGACAAGAAAATTCTACAAACTACCTTAAGTGAATAAAGCAAGTTACAGTACAATATATATACAGTATGAACTCATTTTTATAGGAAAATGCATGGCATTTGATCTGTTTATAAATGCATTGCATTTGCTGTATGTTTATAAACATCTTAAAAACATATAGCAGAAGTCTGAAAGAAAATATGCTAAACTGTAAGGGAGAGAACTTCTGGGGAAGAAAGTAAGATGGAGGGATAATGAACCTGGTAGGACCCCATAGGAATATAATTTTAAATTTGCTAGTAAACATACTAAAAATGTAAAAGAAAATGTGTTTAATTAATGTTAGCAATATATTTTATTTAAACTAACATAGCTAAAATATTATCATTTTAACATCTTCAATATAAAGCACTTATTATTCAGATTGTTAAAAAAATTTGACTGTCTTTAATGCTTAAGGACATCCCAGTTCAGACCAGCGACGTTTTCAGTGCGTCTATCACACTGAACAGCTTATCTCAATATACTTTTGTATTGTTTTGATTTTTTTACAGTAAGAGTATTTTCTCATCTGACTTGTATGATTTATTTTTGTAAGTAGACCATTTAATTGCTGTGATATTTTAAAGGTGAGTTTTAATCCTACCTTTTAATCTTCCTGTACCAACTTTCTATGAAAAAGAAATTTGGATGGCATGCTTGTTTCACTTGAAATCAGTAGTCATGGATTTTCATTCCAGTGAACACACATTAAGTCCATATTGGAATTAAATAAAGTAGTACAGTTTGAAAAAACAAATGTAGATAGCTTTTTATCTCATCTAAACTGTGATTCACAGAGTTTTTCATTACCTCTTATGTATGTATTACTCCTTTCCTTGCAGCTTTCCTGTGGCAGCCTTTTGAACATTTCTGTTGTTTCTTTGGATGTAAATAGAAACACACTAAAGGAGAAATTGAAACTTAAAGGTTGCCTGGGGTGTGGGGTGTGATTATAAAGTAATATGGTTGGTTTGTTTGTTTATTTATTGGTGAATAAACAAACTATACATTTGTCTTTCAAAGTAATTTGCTTGAAAGCTGTATATGGATACCATTTTCTGCATATGTCCTTTGAGATACCTTGTAGTCAGTTTTTTAAAAACAAGCATTACTTTCAGATACCTGATAGATCTGTCATTTATATTTGGCTTTGAAGAACATGTATATCATGTGGACATTTCACTCTTTGTCACAGATTGTAATATTTTTTCAGTAAAAGTATGTTGACATTTCCATTTTATAATTGTTGCTCTTTATAATTAATTTCATTTAAAATTTTAAATACTTGAAAAATTAAAACAAAAATCAAGACAAATAGCCTAAATTAAGAATGACTCTAAATGAGCATGAGGTTTATTTTTTAGGGTGATGGAAATGTTCTAAAATTAGGTTGTAGTGATGGTTGTACAACTCTGTAAATACTAAAATTCAGTGAATTGTACAGTTAAAAATAGGTGAATTTTATGATATATAAATTATATCTCAATAAAGCTGTTTTTAAAATGAAGATAAAGTAGGCTTCAGTGAACTATAGTCTGAAAATAATTTTATGCATGGTAACAAGAGTATTTTGTAGGATCTAATTGTTTAAAGTGGTATTTAGAAATGCCATTTGATTTTTAAATATTCCTTTCATTTAATGTTCAGATTGTATGTCTTTCCCTCTCTTGGGTAGTATTTCCTGTAGAGGCTCTCTGGCATTTCTTTCCCCTGTGGAAATCTATTTCTTCATCTGTAAAATAGGGTTAATAACTGAACTTGGTGAAGATTAAATGAGATTCTATTTTTTAAAAATCATAATATCTGGGGTGTAGTAGGTTATGAATTGTGCACACTGAGTACCTGTCATGCTTTTTATTGTCTGTAGTTTAAACGTGTAGGGGAACCACTCTACTTTTATTCACAAAATATTTGGGGGAACATTTAGGATCTATGACTCTAGATTCCTAGGTTGATTAGACAGCAAGTGTAAGCAATCGAATTTAAAGCATATCACTTTATAGCCTATACCCTGACACCCTTTTTTCATAGGAAACAAATCTTTGCCCCTTTATGCTCACCTTACCTTCACATTTCCTAGCCTTAGACACATTTCATGGTCTAAACGAAGCCTGCCAAAGTTGCCTTTTCAGACATCATTGCCTCCTGTTATTCAGTTGGAGAGGTCTTTGCAGAATGACATTTCCATCCCACAGTGCTTCCTGTGCCCCATTTAACATGCAGCCTTTGCATTTCTCCTAACCCCTACTTGCTTTCCTATCATGAACAATTCAGAACTCACAGAGCCCTGCCAATAGGTATTGGGCCCAGCACTAAAGTTCAGTAATGATTCTGATTCCCCGTATTTTTAAACAATCTCCAAGATTCACAGGTAAAAATCTGCTTGTCTTCTTCGTTTGCCATCACACATTCTTCCTTTCATCCCTCCTAAAACCAAACTATGCATGGGAACTCCAATTCACCAAATATTTTTAGCTTTCTCCTATTCTAACGTAGCTCCCAAGCATTTTCTGGTGTATTATCTGGGTTTCACTGGACTGTCATTTCTCCCAGTCTGGTTGAGCCTGTAGCAGATTTCATAGCTAAATGATGAACCTTCGAAGAAAGAGGTTTGTAATGAAAATGGAAACACCAGCGTGCTCTTTGTAATCAGTTCTTTAATCCTCCACCTGCCATAATGTAGAGACGGCTCATAATTATCGGAGCAGAGAACCAAACTCCTGTACTGCAGCAGAAAGAATGAGCACTGTGGGAGGGCAAGTGATAGAATCTACACTCCAGTAGGGAGGGGGACAGGTATTTTGGAAACTTTGACACAGAATCAAATGTATTTGTATAACCTTTTCATGTAGAACTGTGCTGCAGTCAGAGAGGGGGTTTTGCTTTTCTTTATTAAAAGCTTATTAAATGAAGAAATAGGACGGTCATTTTGCTTCGGTAGATGGGGGTCAGAGAGGCGGGTCTGATCTCCTCAGGATATTAATGTCTGCCTTCAGCTGGGGGAAATGAGCCGTCACTTGAGTTAGAGGCAGCTTTATGTGCTCATCACTAGGGATTCCCATATGTCCAGGGAGCTGTAACAGTAAAAAATGTCAGAGCTCAGTGGTAGAGTGCAGAGGGCTCTCATTGGAATTCATGTCAGGAAGCTCAGCTCAGTCTGCCCAGAGCAAATCTGTTTAATGTTGATCAGCTGTCCATCTGATAAACTGAACTGATACGGGCATTCCCTCCGAGGCTGCCCTGACAGTGACAGCCACAGCACCCAGATGTCTTATTAGGCTTTTTTGGTACTCTCAAGTATTTTTAACCCCTTTTGTGATACCCAAACAAAAATTACTTTTAGAGACCTAGATAAGCAGGCCTAGCAAGGTTTGCCCTTTGCTTCTCTGGTAGAAAGCAGCCCAGCTTAAACTGTTTCCAGAAACCACATACTTAGTTAACTACCTCTCATAAAAAGCATCTAGTTAACCAGCAGGATAATTATGTGTTGACAGTGTCAAGTAGTGTCTAGTTATTCAGAATAATGTTTCTTAAAATGTTTTTAGGGACTTCCCTGGTGGTGCGGTGATTAAAAATCCACCTGCCAGGGCTTCCCTGGTGGCGCAGTGGTTGAGAGTCTGCCTGCCAAGGCAGGGGACACAGGTTCAAGCCCTGGTCTGGGAAGATCCCACGTGCCACGGAGCAGCTGGGCCCGTGAGCTATAAATACTGAGCTCTGCGCGTCTGGAGCCTGTGCTCCGCAGCAAGAGAGGCCACGACAGTGAGAGGCCCGCGCACCGCGATGAAGAGTGGCCCCCGCTTGCCACAACTAGAGAAAGCCCTCACACAGAAACGAAGACCCAACACAGCCAAAAATAAATAAATGAATAAATAAATTTATAAAAAAAAAAAAAAATCCACCTGCCAATGCAGGGGACAGTAATTGCAGCACGCGGGCTCTAGAGCGCAGCCTCAGTAGTTGTGGCGCATGGGCTTAGGTGCTCTGCAGCATGTAGCATCTTCCTGGACCAGGGATCGAACCAGTGTCCCCTGCATTGATTGGCAGGCAGATTTGTTTTTTAAACATCTTTATTGGAGTATAATTGCTTTACAATGGTGTGTTAGTTTCTGCTTTATAACAAAGTGAATCAGCTATACATATACATATATCCCCATATCTCCTCCCTCTTGCGTCTCCCTCCACCCTCCCTATCCCACCCCTCTAGGTGGTCACAAAGCACCGAGCTGATCTCCCAGGGCTATGCGACTGCTTCCCACTAGCTATCTATTTTATATTTGGTAGTGCATATATGTCCATGCCACTCTCTCACTTCGTCCCAGCTTACCCTTCCCCCTCCCCGTGTCCTCAAGTCCATTCTCTATGTCTGCATCTTTATTCCTGTCCTGCCCCTAGGTTCTTCAGAACCTTTTTTTTTTTTAGATTCCATATATATGTGTTAGCATATGGTATTTATTTTTCTGTTTCTGACTTATTTCACTCTGTGTAACAGTCTCTAGGTCCATCCACCTCACTACAAATAACTCAATTTCGTTTCTTTTTATGACTGAGTAATATTTCACTGTATATATGTGCCATATTTTCTTTATCCATTCATCTGTCGATAGACACTTAGGTTGCTTCCATGTCCTGGCTATTGTAAATAGAGCTGCAGTGAACATTGTGGTACATGACTCTTTTTGAATTATGGCTTTCTCAGGGTATATGCCCAAGAGTGGGATTGCTGGCTCATATGGTAGCTCTATTTTTAGATTTTTAAGGAAACTCCATACTGTTCTCCATGCTGGCTGTGTCAGTTTTACATTCCCACCAACAGTGCAAGAGGTTCCCTTTTCTCCACACCCTCTCCAGCATTTATTGTTTGTAGATTTTTTGATGATGGCCATTCTGCCTGGTGTGAAGTGAAACTCATTGTAGTGTTGATTTGCATTTCTCTAATGATTAGTCATGTTGAAAATCCTTTCATGTATTTTTGGCAATCTGTATATCTTCTTTGGAGAAATGTCTATTTAGGTCTTCTGCCCATTTTTGGATTGGGTTGTTTGTTTTTTTGTTATTGAGCTGCATGAGCTGCTTGTAAATTTTGGAGATTAATCCTCTGCCAGTTGCCTCATTTGCAAATATTTTCTTCCATTCTGAGGATTGTCTTTTTGTCTTATTTATGGTTTCCTTTGCTTTGCAAAAGCTTTTAAGTTTCATTAGGTCCCATTTGTTTATTTTTGTTTTTATTTCCATTTCTCTAGGAGGTCACTCAAAAAGGATCTTGCTGTGAAGTATGTCACAGAGTGTTCTGCCTTTGTTTTCCTCTAAGAGTTTTATAGTGTCTGGCCTTCTATTTAGGTCTCTAATCCATTTTGAGTTTATTTTTGTGTGTGGTGTTAGGGGATGTTCTAATTTCATTCTTTTACATGTCACTGTCCAGTTTTTCTGGCACCACTTATTGAAGAGGCTATCTTTTCTCCATTGTGTATTCTTGCCTCCTTTATCAAAAATAAGGTGAACATATGTGCATGGGTTTATCTCTGGGCTTTCTATCCTGTTCCATTGATCTATCTTTCTGTTTTTTTGCCAGTATCATACTGTCTTGATTACTGTAGCTTTGTAGTATAGTCTGAAGTCCGGGAGCCTGATTCCTCCAGCTCCATTTTTCTTTCTCAAGATTGCTTTGGCTATTTGGGGTCTTTTGTGTTACCATACAAATTGTGAAATTTTTTGTTCTAGTTCTGTGAAAAATGCCATTGGCAGTTTGATAGGGATTGCATTGAATCTGTAGATTGCCTTGGGTAGTATAGTCATTTTCACAATGTTGATTCTTCCAATCCAAGAACATGGTATATCTCTCTACATGTTTGTATCATCTTTAATTTCCTTCATCAGTGTCTTATAGTTTTCTGCATACAGGTTTTTTGTCTCCTTAGGTACGTTTATTCCCAGGTATTTTATTCTTTTTGTTGCAGTGGTAAATGGGAGTGTTTCCTTAATTTCACTTTCAGATTCTTCATCATTAGTGTATAGGAATGCCAGAGATTTCTGTGCATTAATTTTGTACCCTGCTACTTTACCAAATTCATTGATTAGCTCTAGTAGTTTTCTGGTAGCATCTTTAGGATTCTCTATGTATAGTATCATGTCATCTGCAAACAGTGACAGCTTTACTTCTTCTTTTCTGATTTGGTTTCCTTTTATTTCTTTTTCTTCTCTGATTCCTGTGGCTACGACTCCCAAAACTATGTTGAATAATAGTGGTGATAGTGGACAACCTTGTCTTGTTCCTGATCTTAGAGGAAAGAGTTTTTCAGTTTTTCACCATTGAGAATGATGTTGGCTGTGGGTTTGTCATATATGGCCTTTATTATGTTGAGGTAAGTTCCCTCTATGTCTACTTTTTGGAGGGTTTTTATCATAAATGAGTGTTGAGTTTTGTTGAAAGCTTTTTCTGCATCTATTGAGATGATAACATGGTTTTTCTCCTTGAACTTGTTAATATGGTATATCACATGGATTGATTTGCAAATACTGAAGAATCCTTGCATTGCTGGGATAAACCCCACTTGATCATGGTGTATGATCCTTTTAATGTGCTACTGGAACCCCACTTGATCATGGTGTATGGTCCTTTTAATATGCTGCTGGATTCTGTATGCTAGTATTTTGTTGAGGACTTTTGCATCTATGTTCATCAGTGATATTGGCCTGTAGTTTTCTTTCTTTGTGGCATCCTTGTCTGGTTTTGGTATCATGGTGATGGTGGCCTCATAGAATGAGTTTGGGAGTGTTCCTCCCTCTGCTATATTTTGGAAGAGTTTGAGAAGGATAGGTGTCAGCTCTTCTCTAAATGTTTGATAGAATTCACCTGTGAAGCCGTCTGGTCCTTGGCTTTTGTTTGTTGGAAGATTGTTAATCACAGTTTCAATTTCAGTGCTTGTGATTGGTCTGTTTATATTTTCTATTTCTTCCTGGTTCAGTCTCGGAAGGTTGTGCTTTTCTAAGAATGTGTCCATTTCTTCCAGGTTGTCCATTTTATTGGCATATAGTTGCTTGTAGTAATCTCTCATGATCCTTTGTATTTCTGCAGTGTCAGTTGTTACTTCTCCTTTTTCATTTCAAATTCTATTGATCTGAGTCTTCTCCCTTTTTTTCTTGATGAGTCTGGCTAATGGTGTATCAATTTTGTTTATCTTCTCAAAGAACCAGGTTTTAGTTTTATTGATCTTTGCTATCGTTTACTTCATTTCTTTTTCATTTATTTCTGCTCTGATCTTTATGATTTCTTTCCTTCTGCTAACTTCGGGGTTTTTTTGTTCTCCTTTCTCTAATTGCTTTAGGTATAAGGTTAGGTTGTTTACTTGAGTTGTTTCTTGTTTCTTGTTGTAGGATTGTATTGCTATAAACTTTCCTCTTAGAACTGCTTTTGCTGCATCCCATAGGTTTTGGGTCGTCATGTTTTCACTGTCATTTGTCTCTAGATATTTTTTGATTTCCTCTTTGATTTCTTCAGTGATCTCTTGGTTATTAAGTGGTATATTGTTTAGCATCCATGTGTTTGTATTTTTTACAGATTTTTTCCTGTAATTCATATCTAGTCTCATAGCATTGTGGTCAGAAAAGATACTTGATACAGTTTCAGTTTTCTTAAACTTATCAAGGGTTGATTTGTGACCGACGATATGATCTTGGAGAATGTTCCATGAGCATTTGAGAAGAAAGTGTATTCTGTTGTTTTTGGATGGAATGTCCTATAAATATCAATTAAGCCCATCTTGTTTAATGTGTCATTTAAAGCTTGTGTTTCCTTGTTTATTTTCATTTTGGATAATAAGTCCATTGGTGAAAGTGGGGTGTTAAAGTCCACTACTATGATTGTGTTAATGTCAGTTTCTCCCTTTTATGGCTGTTAGCATTTGCCTTATGTATTGAGGTGCTCCTTTGTTGGGTGCATAAATATTTACAATTGTTATATATTCTTCTTGGATTGATCCCTTGATCATTATGTAGTGTCCTTCCTTGTCTCTTATAGTAGTCTTTATTTTAAAGTCTATTTTGTCTGATATGAGAATTGGTACTCCAGCTTTCTTTTGATTTCCATTTGCGTGGAATATCTTTTTCCATCCCCTCACTTTCTGTCTGTATGTGTCCCTAAGTCTGAAGTGGGTCTCTTGTAGACAGCATATATACGGGTCTTGTTTTTGCATCCATTCAGCCAATCTGTGTCTTTTGGTGGGAGCATTTAATCCATTTACATTTAAGGTAATTATCAATATATATGTTCCTGTTACCATTTTATTAATTGTTTCGGTTTGTTTTTGTAGGTCTTTTCCTTCTCTTGTGTTTCCTGCCTAGAGAAGTTCCTTTAGCCTTTGTTGTAAAGCTGGTTTGGTGGTGGTGAATTCTCTTAGCTTTTGCTTGTGTGTAAAGGTTTTAATTTCTCTGTTGAATCTGAATGAGATCCTTGCTGGGTAGAGTAATCTTGGTTGTAAGTTTTTCCCTTTCATCACTTTAAATATGTCCTGCCACTCCCTTCTGGCTTGCAGAGTTTCTGCTGAAAATCAGCTGTTAACCTTATGGGGATTCTTTTGTATGTTATTTGTTGTTTTTCCCTTGCTGCTTTTAATATTTTTTCTTTGTATTTAATTTTTGATAGTTTGATTAATATGTGTCTTGGCGTTTTTCTCCTCTTCATTTGTTTTGTCTGATGGGTTTTTACCTCGCTCCTTCATCTGCTGTGTGTTTCTCTGTCTTCTCATTTTGCTTAACTTACTGTGTTTGGGGTCTCCTTTTCGCAGGCTGCAGGTTTGTAGTTCCCATTGTTTTTGGTGTCTGCCCCCAGTGGCTAAGGTTGGTTCAGTGGGCTGTGTAGGCTTCCTGGTGGAGGGGACTAGTGCCTGTGCTCTGGTGGATGAGGCTGGATCTTGTCTTGCTGGTGGGCAGGACCGCATCTGCTGGTATTTGGGGGTGTCTGTGACCTTATATGATTTTAGGCAGCCTCTCTGCTAATGGTTGGGGTTCTGTTCCTGTCTTGCTAGTTGCTTGGCATAAGGTGTCCAGCACTGTAGCTTGCTGGTCATTGAGTGGAGCTGGGTCTCAGTGTTGAGATGGAGATCTGTCCGAGAGCTTTCGCCATTTGATATTACGTGGAGCTGGGAGGTGTCTGGTGGACCAGTTTCCTGAATTTGGCTCTCCCACCTCAGAGGCACAGGCCTGACACCCGACCTGAGCGCCAAGACCCTGTCAGCCACATGGCTCAGAAGAAAAGGGAGAAAAAAATAAAATAAGAAGAAATAAAGTTATTAAAGTAATAAATAAATAAAGTTTAAAATTATTAAAAATTTTTAAAAGTAAAAAAGAAAAGAAAGAAGGAAGAGAGCAACCAAACCAAAAAACAAATCCACCAATGATAACAAGTGCTAAGAACTATACGGAAAAAAAAAACGGGGTTTCCCTGGTGGCGCAGTGGTTGAGAGTCTGCCTGCCGATGCAGGGGACACGGGTTTGTGCCCCGGTCCAGGAAGATGCCACATGCCGCAGAGCAGCTGGGTCCGTGAGCCATGGCCGCTGAGCCTGCGCATCCGGAAACTGTGCTCCGCAACGGGAGAGGCCACAGCAGTGAGAGGCCCGCGTACCGCAATAAAAACCGAAAAAAAAACAAAAACGGAGAGACAGAACCCTAGGACAGATGGTTAAAGCAAAGCTATACAGACAAAATCACACAAAGAAGCATACACATACACACTCACAAAAAGAGAAAATGGAAAAATGTATGTATTTATCTATATATATAAAAAAAGGAAGAGAGCAACAAAATCAATAAACAAATCTACCAATGTTAATAAACTCTAAATACTAAACTAAGAATAAACATAAAACCAGAAACCAGTCAGTCGCATACAGCAAACCCCAAGTCTACAGTAGCCCCCAAAGTCTGCCACCTCAATTTTGGGATGATTTGTTGTCTATTCAGGTATTCCACAGATGCAGCGTACATCCGGTTGATTGTGGGGGTTTAATCCGCTGCTCCTGAGGCTGCTGGGAGAGATTTCCCTTTCTCTTCTTTGTTCGCTCAGTTCCTGGGGTTCAGCTTCGGATTGCCCCCGCTTCTGTGTGTAGGTCTCCTGAGGGCATTTATTCATGGCCCAGACAGGACGCGGTTGAAGTAGCAGCTGACTGGGGAGCTCTGGCTCACTCAGGCTGGCGGGAGGGAGGGGTACGGAATGTGTGGTGAGCCTGTGGCGGCAGAGGCCAGGATGATGTTGCAGCAGCCTGAGGCACGTCGTGTGTTCTCCAGGGGAAGTTGTCCCTGGATCACGGGACCCTGGTAGTGGCGGGTTGCACAGGCTCCCAGGAGGGGAGGTGTGGATAGTGACCTGTGCTCGCACACAGGCTTCTTGGTGGCGACAACAGCAGCCTTAGCGTCCCATGCCCGTCTGTGGGCTCCGCGCTGATAGTCGCAGCTCACGCCTGTCTCTGGAGCTCGTTTAGGCGGTGCTCTGAATCCCCTCTCCTCGCACACCCAGAAACAATGGTCTCTTGCCTCTTAGGCAGGTCCAGACTTTTCCCCGGACTCCCCCCCGGCTAGCCATGGTGCACTACTCCCCTTCAAGCTGTGTTCACGCCGCCAGCCCCAGTCCGCTCCCTGGGATCCGACCTCCAAAGCCCGAGCCTCAGCTCCCAGACTCCGCCCGCCCTGGCGGGTGAGCAGTCAATCCTCTCCGGCTGGTGAGTGCTGGTCGACACCGATCCTCTGTGTGGGGATCTCTCCGCTTTGCCCTCCGCACCCCTGTTGCTGCGCTCTCCTCTGTGGCTCTGAAGCTTCCCCCATGCCACCCCCCATATCCAGCAGTGAAGGGGCCTCCTAGTGTGCGGAAAATTTTCCTCCTTCACAGCTTCCTCCCTGAGGTGCAGGCCCTGTCCCTATTCTTTTGTCTGTTTTTTCTTTCTTCTTTTGCCCTACCCAGGTACGTGGGGAGTATCTTGCCTTTTGGGATGTGTGAGGTCTTCTGCCATGGATTAGTAGGTGTTCTGCACAAGTTGCTCCACATGTAAATGTATTTCTGATGTATTTGTGGGGAGGAAGGTGATCTCCATGTCTTACTCCTCTGCCATCTTGAAGTTCTTCCCAGCAGGCACATTCTTAATCACTGTGCCACTAGGGAAGTCCCACAAATTTTGTTTTGTTTGGCTAATTTCTAGTAATAACTATTGTGATTCCTTGCTGAGTCCCAACATCCTCTGCTTTCTCAAGTATGAATACCACCACTGAAGGCAGCTCATCTCTCTGTAGATTGGTTGGCAGGTATGGAGGGAACTAATTACAGAATCCATCAATACTGAACTGTCGGGACTTCCCTGGTTTTTTTTTGTCTTTTCTTCCCCCTCACTTCCAGACCGTGTGTTTTCATAGCATGGCAAGATTCTAACATTGCTTGGATATCTAATCTCTTTGAATGAGACCAGATGCAAAGACTTCTTGCTTTCTGCCTCTTTTCTATATATTCTAACTTAGAATGTCAGGTGAGCTTTTCTAAAAGAGATGCAGAGACCTCAGTCCTTTTGAGTGATTGCTTAGTGTGTGTGGTAAGAGCTGGAAGTAAGACCTGGGCAATGTTTCAGCCCTTGAATCTGTGACTTGATCTCTATTTGGAAGTTAACATTACTGCAACCTACAGCTTTGAGATTTTGGGTTTAGTCACTGTTTTTAAAATCACAATTCTCATTGCCAAATGAAGGAATGAAGCAAGATTAGTTTTGAATGCTGTAGTCGTGGCAAACCTAAAATTCAAAGATATCAGTGCGAGTAAGTGACAAAATAGGAGAATCACTATGTTTCTATAATTTTTACAATGAATTGAATAAATGTCTTAGGACTTTGGGCCTAGCTTACTTATTAAAAAGTAATATTTGACAAAGTTATCACCATGAAAGTTTCTTTCACCTGGCGTTAAAAGCATATACTTTTCCTTTTTATTATTGCTATCTTAGTATTTTTGAAGTATATTTTAGGAACTCTATTGCTCATATCAGCTTTCCCCTCTACTTTCTCCATTCTTTGCTCTTATGGAGCTTTCTTTCTATGGAACCCTGGAGAGAGAAGCAAAACACAGATGAAATAACTAGGGTGTCAGATGACAATAAGTGCTATGGAGGGGGAAAAAAAGCAGGAAGTAGAGATATAGAGTGCCGGCAGGAAGGGGAAGGTTGCTCTTGTAAGTGGAGTAGTCAGAGAAGGCCCTCCTGATCAGGTGCACTTTGAAGGGATCTGAAGGAAGCAAGTAACGAAACCTTGCAAATATATAGGGGCAGATTAGTCCAGACAGAGGAAGGGACAAAGGCCCTGTGGTAGGAACAGGCTTGGGTTGTCCAGGGAATACCAAGGAAGCTAATGTAGCTGGAGGAGAGTGAGCAAGGGGGAAGAGAGTAGCAAATGAAGTCAGAGAGTTAAGGGGTTAGAGGAGCAGGGTCAGATTGTGTTGGGCCTTGGAATCCATTGGCCCTTGGAATGGAATCCTTGGGCCTTGGAACTTTGGCTTTTACCCTGAGTGAGATGGGGAGCCATTGGAGGGTTTTGAACAAAGGAGCAAAGTGATGGACTTCATTGTTTCTTCATCTTCCTGCTTGCCTCATTTCTAATCTTTTCATTTTTGCAAAGCTAATGGACTAAAAATATTATTTCATTATTATTATAATACTCCTTTTCCAAATTATTAGTTAAGCGTCATTTTATATGGTTTTGACCATTTCTGTTTCTTTTGGAATTACCTCTTCATTTCCTTTCCCATTTTGCTCTTGTGCTGTTTATCTTTTTCTTATTAATTTCTTGTCCAGCTTGGACAAGCTCCACACGTATTTTGAATATAATCTTCTGTCTGTTGTATGTGTTGCAAATATGTTATTTCAAATCTGTTATTTCAAATCAGCCTATATTTTATTATATAAACATTTTTGTATATTTCACTCAATTTTATCCATTATTTTCTTTATGACCTCATGACTTCCCATTTTATTTTTCAAGGCTTTCTCAGCCCAGGGTCCTAAGAATGTTTTCCTAAAGTTACAGTTTCGTTTTTCACATTTATATATTTGATCCAGCTAAATATATTTTTATCCTCGGAGTACAGTAAGTATCTAACTTCATTATTTTTTTTCCTTTAATCGATAGCCGGTTGCCCCAACAGTTTTTGTAAGAATATTCCATTTTTTCCCTAACAATTTGAAGTGTTATCTTTACCATAAACAATTTTCCAAATATATTTGGATCTCTTTCTGGAGTTCATTCCACTAATCTATTAGTTTGTTCTTGTGATATCACTATTCTTTTAAAAATTGCAATAGCTTCATAATAAGTTTTAAAATCTAGAATGACAGGCCTCTTCCAAAATTTTCTTTGTAATTTTCAAATTTATTCTTCCCACATGAACATAAAAGTCAATTTTCCAACTTAAAAAAAAACAACCTTTTAGGGCTCAAGTAAAATGATTTTAAATAAATGACTCTTGCCTACCATTTTAATACTTTCAGAAACACCCGGAATTTTGTATATTTTGTGTTTGGGGTTTTAGAATCAGAGAACCCTGGGCTTCAACTCCATCTCTGCAGTTTACCAGCTAGACTTGAGCAAGTTACTTAGCCTGCCCACCCAGCTTCCTTCTATACAATAGAGATAATGCTTACCTCAGAGAGCTGCTGTGAGTTTTACATTATTTTATTTATTAATCTGTTAATTGAATTATTATTATGCTTGCAAAATTATATAAACTTGCTTGGCATACAGTAACTAATTGGCTTAAAGTAATTTAGTAAGTGGGAGCCATTTCTGCTGTTAGGTATTTTAAAAAATAGGATATTTGAAGTATTTTCAGATGAAATGACATGATGTCTGACATTTGCTTCAAAATAATCTGGAAGGAAGAAAATCTGGAAGGAGAGTGAAAGGTGTATCTAAAACAAGATTAGGGTCCACAGAGGTTCTTTATGCTATATTTTCTACTTTTGTTATGTTTGAAAATTCCCAAAATAAAAAGTGTTCTCAAGAAATACGTCTTTAAAAAGGAAAGCAAAGAAGGAAGGAGGGTAAAAAAAGAAAAAATAGAATAAGAGAGAAAGAAGACTATTATCTTTTATCTCCTTTGCCTGTGTGGTGAAACACTATTGACTCTTGTATTATTTTAACACCAACTTAAACATGTAAAACATTTTAAGAAATTTCAAGTTAATATTAGGAGCAATTTCTGATAATTAAAACTGTTCATCAGCAGACCTGACTCCTGTGTAATTTGTGATTACTCATCCCTGGAAGGGGCTAATTGAGCTTAATTGACCTATGGGTCATTTCCAACTCTGATTCTATAAATCTGACTTTTTAGTTTATATCATTCCTCACCTTTTGAAACTCAGAGTGATAGCTGTTCCCTCTACCTTTATAAAATTGATTGCTAAGTAAAGAGCTATTCATTTAACAAATGTTTATAGGCAGGCTAGGGAAATAGGATAGTATCATTTACAGTGTTGTGAGGGAGAGAGAGAGCAGGAAGAAATATGGCTAACGAAATAATTACAGGGGCTTCCCTGGTGGCACAGTGGTTGAGAATCTGCCTGCCAGTGCAGGGGACACAGGTTCGAGCCCTGGTCTGGGAAGATCCCACATGCCACGGAGCAACTAGGCCTGTGAGCCACAACTACAGAGCCTGCGCATCTGGAGCCTGTGCTCTGCAACGAGAGGCCGCGACAGTGAGAGGCACGCACACCACGATGAAGAGTGGCCCCCGCTCGCCGCAACTAGAGAAAGCCCTCACACAGAAATGAAGACCCAACACAGCCCAAAAATAAATAAATAAATAAAATAAGTAATTTTTTAAAAAGTAATAATTACAACATAGTACAACAAATGACTGAGCTATGTTCGAAGGCTTTCAAGCACAGAAGGAGTTAACTTTGGGGAAATGAGGGAAGACTTCAGAGGAGTGACGCATGGACTGATTCTTAAAAATTGTTTAAACAAAAATTTATCATTCACCGTATAGCAGCAAAAGTATGGCACATCTATACAATGGACCTCTGAAGAGATGTTAAAGAGAACTAGGCGATCCTTTATTTGTAAATAATGTGGAACTATCTCCAAGAGATAATATTAGGTGAATAAAACCAGAGTGCAGAAATATGAACGTAAAATGTCTTCTTTACCATTTTTGTGGTATAGCTGTTTGTTTGTTTTGTTTTGTTTTGTCTTCATTGCTTGTTTTGTTTTGTTTTGTCTTCGTTGCTCCACGCAGGCTTTCTCCATTTGTGGTGAGCGGGGGCTACTCTTCGTTGCAGTGCACGGGCTTCTCATTGTGGTGGCTTCTCTTGTTGCAGAGCATGGGCTCTAGGCGTGTGGGCTTCAGTAGTTGTGGCACGCAGGCTTCAGTAGTCGTGGCTTGTGGGCTCTAGAGCACAGGCTCAGTAGTTGTGGCGCACAGGCTTAGTTGCTCCATGGCATGTGGGATCTTCCCAGACCAGGGCTCGAACCCGTGTCCCCTCCATTGGCAGGTGGGTTCCTAACCACTGCGCCACCAGGGAAGCCCCTGTGGTATAGTTTTTATTGACCATATCTTTTAGGTGTTTGACTCCAGCAAACAGTAGCTTAAAGGAATGCAGTGTTTATTTGTCTCAGATAACAAGAAGTGTAGAGATGGGCATGTCAGAGCTGGTGCAGCCCCAAGAAGTCATCAGGGGTCCAGGCTTCTCATTTCTTCCTGTTGTACCATCCTTAGGTTGGGGGCCCTCTTAGGATCCTTTAAGTTTCTATTGTGCCCCCAGGCAGCTGGGCCATAACCAAACAGGAGGAAGGGGTAAGCTCAAAATGCCAAAGGCATGCCATCTGAATCTGTTCCCTTATATCACAAACTCAGTAGATTTCTCAGAAACTCCACCTAGTGGACCTCTGCTTACATTCATTGGCCAGACTGTGCTACACAATCCCCTCTAGCCTCAAGGGATCTTGAGGTGAGTATTTTTAAATGAGTACATTGTCTCTCCAGCTATAACTATAGGTATGTTAGTAGTGAGGAAGGAGAGAGTGAAGAGGTAACTAGCAATGTCTGCCATCTTATTTCTAAAGCTTAGGATGCTAAAAAAATTGGAGAATGGTTGGAAGAATATGGATCAAAGCAGGTTAAGTTGTTTAACATATAACTGAAAGAAAGTAATTTGGTGAAAATTCGTGTAAAAACATTGATTAATCCTCGGGGTTACATTCAATGTAGTAATTACTTCCTTACTCTGATTACTTAACATAAGCAGTATTCATTTGTGACTCTTTTCCAATCAAGATTTAGCATGAAAAATACCCAAGTACTAAAACATATATACATAAGATCGCATGAAGACTTTTATATAAGATAATTTTAAAAATCCAGTACATTGAAAGTTTACTAGATTGCTTTGGGTGGCTAAAATAGGAATAAGATAATGAAAAGGAAAAATTCCCAGATTCTTTCATATTGTCACTGCTTCTCTGCTGTATGCTAAATTAACTCTTGTGTAATGTGGCCTGAAGTTGTTTATCTAATGGTAAAATCTTAGAAGTTGAGAGCATCGTACTAGATAGTGGAATTGCAGGACAGATTTCAAGATGACCAATCAGTTCATTTCTATTTCTTGTAGAAAAGTAGGTACCAATAATAGCAATAATTTTGTCTCTTTTTAACTATTAACTACCAGTCTAAGTCGAATCTTAGAATTTTAGAGCTGAATCTTAAATTTTAGGACTGAAATCCCTGAACCTTAGAACTGGAAGAGACTGTTTCTCCAGTTCTCCTCCTTTCAGTGTTCAGAAGACCAAGGGCCTGAGAGTTTAAGGGATTTGCCCATGACCTGTCTGTTATAGGTAGAGGTAGAACTGTTATCCAGATTCCTGATTGAGTTAAATCACTTGATTTGATTCTAACCAAATGATTTAGAAGCAACTTGATTACTTTCCCTAGCTACTATGAACAAAAAGAGTCAAGTCTAGTCATAATATACTTTCTCCTAGAAATATTGTCTTCTGTAGTGCTTAGAACTAAGGATGAAAATTGGACAAGTTTGTGGTGGGCATATACCAATCTTGGTAACATTGGTGACTTTGGCCCCCTACCGCCATTTGCTATTCATTAGGCAAATAAACATTTTAAATTATGATTGGTCCCTATGACAAGGTGACTCTGAGTTCCAGCTTTGTCCTTTATAAACTGAATGTTCCGACCAGGTCTTTAACCTCCCAGACCTGCTGTAATTAGAATCACAAGTAGATAATATAAGTGAAAGTTCTTTGCGAATGGTGGGTACTGTACATATTATGGTTTTTCACTTTTATTATTACCACTGTTTTTGTTGTTTCTGGCCATGTGGCATTTAAAGATTGCCATTTGTTTAATGAATGCAGTTTTATGATTATAGATGTCTTTATTAAAAGCTCCCAATTTTCATCCTTAGGGTAATTCAAAACATCTACAACTTCTGCTTCCCTAGTTATTACTTTCTTTCATAAGCTGAACTGCATGAGAGATTTATCCAGTGCTTAACCCTTCTTGAGTTTTATACTTGCTCATAATCTCATTGTGCAATTTTTGTGAAATGTAGCAGCGAACTTTTTCGTAAGCTAGAATACATTTGCAGGGTACTGATAAAATATATTTATATTCCTTTTAGTCACTCTTTTAAAGGATAGTTTTAAATTTTAGCTCCCTTTTCAAAAATGTTTTCCGTTAACTTCTCAATAGTCTTATAAGGCTCCATCCTTGGTGATTTTCTTTGGGATGTAGTGAGGTTTTAATCTAAACCATGAATTTACTCTTTTCAGAAGCTGTTTAACTCACTGGTTCATCTTCTCCTACACCCCCAATTTGTAGTCAGATACTGTATGTACACGGGGTCATTTTTACATATTCTTTTACTTTTTTTTTTTTTTGAAGCAAGGGGAGTAAATCAGAAACGTAATTTTTCTTTTGTATATGCCAAGTATTTTGGCTCCTTTATTTTATTGCATCTTTATGTAATTACTGTACTGTAGTTGTTAAACAAGTACTACATTTTTTTGAGAGAAGGGTCTCTTATATTTATCATTAGATTGTTTTATATTTATTTGTCTCCTTGTCTAAGGCTGTTATTCTAGGTCAAATGCTTAAATTTGACCTTTAGGTCAAACCCTTTTGTTACTTGGGCCTTTGTTACAGCTTCCTCCACTGATCTCTCCACTTTCACTACCTACTTTTTAATATTTAGGTATATTTTCTATTTTTCAAGTTACCACAGATAAAAGTTTTGCAAGTTATTTCCCTACCTTATAACACCATATGTTTTTGCTCAATCCCCCAATAACAGTTTCCTCACTGCCTTTCCAGATTCTACTAAGACTTTGCCATTTCTTCAGCCTTTACCTCTAGCCCCAAACATTCAGACTCAAAGCCATTGACACATATTTTAGCCTTTTGTTGCAACAGCACCCACTCCTAGATATACCAGTTTCTGTATCAGATAGCTATTGCTTCATAGCAAACTATCCTAAGATTTAGTGACTTGAAACAGCCATTTTATTTCTTACATTCTGGGGTCACTCGTGTGACTGCACTGGACAAGCCTTAATGCATAAACACTTAGAAGGCTTTACTTATGTCACGTGTGCTAATGTCTTTTTGGCCAAAGTAAGTCACATGGTGAAGCCCAAAGTTAGGGTGGAGGGGACTACACAGGAGCGTGGAAGCGAAGTGGCATGATTCACATGGGGCCATTTGTAACAGATTTCAATGGATTTCTAGCTCTGTATTACTGTGTGCCTTTGGGCAAGTCATTAAACTGTGTACATCAATTTTCTCACCTATAAAAAGAGGTTAGTAATACCTATCATAGGGTGGTTATGAGGTTTAAATTTTATAGTAATTGTTGATATTTTATGATTATAAAAGTAATACTTTTGTTATAGAAAAGGTACAAACTATAGAAAAGTATAATAAAGAAAACAAACATCTCTTGAAATCCTGTCTGATACAGCACTACACTATAAGCTCCTCAAGGGCCTTCTCTGTTTTAATTACTGCTGTAGATATGTATCTTGGTTCTTGTTCTGAAAGATAAGGTCCTTGAAGGAAGAGACCACATTCTATTCATGTCTGTAAATCCCACAGCTTTGCATTTAGGATTAAAAGTAATAATGCATAAAAGTGCTTAACCTAATGTCTGGCACAAGTTATATTCCCACTCAAATTGGAGTTTTATTAGATACCAGTAAGAATTCTCATAAATCTTAAAGTTATACTGAGAACAAAGTACCTAAATGGAACTGTAGAGGGTGGCCCTTACTGGTCAGCTTCTCTCCGGGGAATCCTGGTGACTCATGGGATAGAGAATGGGGAATGGTAGAGAGAAGAAAGGTGTCAGGATCTGCTTATGGATCACAAACTACTTGGTGGAAAGGCCTCTAATAAAAACTTCATTCAAGTGTCTTTGCGAGGGTGCTTGATATGAAGTTACACCAAACCCTCAGCTGCATTTGCCGCAGTTTCTGTCTTCAGCTTCATGATGTTTCCCTGAGTTTGAAGCATTCAGCTAACAATGGCAAGGCAGAGACACCAGAAACGTACACCTGATTTCCATGACAAACTGGTAATACTAGTGGGGCCACTTTGTGTTGCTATATGGGTATATGCAGGAACACAAATTGGAATACTGTGGAACCTGTCCCCTGCTAGCAGAGTCACCCCAAAAGAATGGAGAGATCAGTGATCATTAGTCATCCAGCTGGTATAATACTGAATTGCTTCAAAATCAACTCATAATTGATGCCAAGTAAAAGTACCATGTACCCATTAAAGTATGGCATGATTGAAAAAAAGTGCATTTGAAACCTTCAAAAAGAAACTCCACGAAGCTTCAAAATGCTAAGTGAAATAAGTCAGAGAAAGACAAATACTGTATGGTTTCACTTATATGTGGGATATAAAAAAAACAAAAGAAAACCAAAAACTGAACCCATAGATACAGAGAACAGATTGGTGGCTGTCAGAGGTTGGGGGCGGGGGGGCGGGTGGAGTGTGGGAAGGGAGACAAAATGGGTGAAGGTGGTCAAAAGGCACGAACTTCTAGTTATTTTAAAAAGAAAAGACATGAAGATATAATGTACTGGGGATATAATGCATAAATGGTGACTGTGGTTAATAATACTGTATTGTGTATTTGTAAGTTGCTAAGACAGTAGATCTTCTCATCACAAGAAAAAAAAATTTGTGACTGTATGTGGTGACAGATGTTAACTAGGCTTACGATGGTGTTCATTTTGCAATGCAACCCTCCCTTGATATCCACGGGGGATTGGTTCCAGGACCCACTTCAGATACCAAAATCCACAGATGCTCAAGGCCCATAGCCGGTCCTCCATATTTGTGGTTCCACATCTGCAAATTCAACCAACCTCAGATTGTATAATACCTAAGTATTTATTGAAAAGATCCTCATGTAAATGGACTCACACAGTTCAATCCCGTGTTGTTCAAAGGTCAACTGTATGTACAAATACCAAATCATTATGTTGTACACCTGAAACTAATATAATGTTATATGTCAATTATATCTCAATAGAAAAAAACTTCATGAAAAAGGAATAATTAAAAAAAGAGACACTAATCTATAAAATATTTTGTTGTTGAAAACTGAAGTCTGACATTAGTGATAAGTTGGTATTCTTTATACTCAGACAAGTCTTACCTTTATGTTTTAGTCAAAGAAGTTTGGCAGAGATCACAGAACTTATCCATACTGCCCTCCTTGTACATCGTGGGATAGTAAATTTAGATGAATTGCAATCTTCTGATGGGCCACTGAAAGACATGCAGTTTGGAAATAAAATAGCTATCCTGAGTGGAGACTTCCTTCTAGCAAATGCCTGCAATGGACTAGCTCTGCTACAGAACACCAAGGTAAAACTGGGCAGGGTTTGCTTGTATCTGGATGGCCTTTGGTTGACTGCAGGAGCCACAGAGGTCTGGACACCCTGCTGCCTCAACTCCCCACACATAGATGCTCAGTAAAATTGTGATGATGATAATGACGATGATGGCAGTGTCAGCACCAGTTAAAACTGGTAAATGCTAGGAAAGAGTTTTGAAATTAATTTCTATTTTTTTCTGATTACAGATGGAATTATTTGTTAATTATAGGGTAGTGTTAAATATTCAATATAAAGATATAAATAAATATTACTTATCATCTCACTATCCAGAAATAATCACTGTTGGTTAATATTTTCATGTATTTCCTTTCAGTCTTTTTTTGTTTGTTTATTCATACATTTATATATGTGGATTTGGGGGTAACATAAGTGAGAACTTACATGTGCAAGATTTTTTTTAATCTTGCCTATTTTCTCTCATGGCATATATGATGTGGGCATTTTCCCACGTCATTAACTTTTTTCATAAACTTTCTAATGGTTGCACAATATTCAATTATTTAGATGCAATATTGTTTATTTAAGAAGTTCCTTGGGCTTCCCTGGTGGCGCAGTGGTTGAGAGTACACCTGCTGATGCAGGGGACACGGGTTCGTGCCCCGGTTTGGGAAGATCCCACGTGCCGTGGAGCGGCTGGGCCCGTGAGCCATGGCCGCTGAGCCTGCGCGTCCGGAGCCTGTGCTCCGCAATGGGAGAGGCCACAACAGTGAGAGGCCCACGTACCGCGCAAAAAAAAAAAAGAAGTTCCTTATTTTTGGACATTTAGGTTGCTTCTGATTTTTTACTATCATAAATAGATTTTCAGTAAACATCTTTACACATCAGTTTTTCCTCATTCCAGATTATTTCTTTAAGATAAATTCCTAGAAGGATTCAAAGTGTTTAAACATCTTTAGTATTCTTGATATAATATTGCCAAGCTGCTTTCTAGAAAGATTGTAGAGGTAGTCCTTATTTATCAGTTAGGATTAGGTATGACTATAAAATAATAGTGACCAAAACAAGATAAGAATTTATTTTTCACATATTTTTACTATCTGGGAGTAGGCAGTCCAAGGTTGATATGGTGATTCTAAAGTCAGGAACCTAGGCTCCTTCTATCTTACTGCTCTGCTATTCTTATCTTACCACTTTGTGGCCCAAGATAGTTGCCATCATATCTTCACTCCAGTCAATAGGAAGGAAGAAGGAGGAAGGGCAAAGAAGGGCAGATCTCCTCCATTGAAGATCAAGTAAATGTACATCCTGGACACCAAGGACAGTCTCAGTGTAAGTCTGCTGTCCCAGAATCCCATCTGACTTAGCATTTGTCCTGAATTTTTTGTTTTTAACAGAGATGGTTACTAATAATTACATTAGAATAAGCCAGCATGGGTTTGATAGAGCTCCGCTTTCTACTCCCAGCCTCTGCCTCAATTTTTGTCTAACGTAGGCCAATAATATGTGAGATCCGTGTACAGTAGGGGGAGTTCTCATGTTAAGTTATTATTAAATCTGAAAGACAACCAGCAATAATGCCTCTCTCTTCCCAGTGCTTTCAGACACCTCCCAATCAAGGACAGAATGCAGGGCAATTGTTAATATAACAAAGTACACTGAATGTCTAGAGACAGTTAACTCCTTTCTGTCTCAGGTGGTAGAAGTATTTGACACTTCTGCCCCAGCTGGCCATTTGGTGTATCACCCAATTGTATGGCCCAAGTCTGGCCTTCAGGAGTCATAAAACCACCAGGTACCAGTCCAAAAGCTCAGTGGGAAATATAGTAAGTTAGAGGTCCATTGTCTATGAAATAGACATGTGGGAAATCGAGGCTGATCAGTTCTGTGTAGACTGAGTGTGGTGACCTAGATGGGTGGGATGGGGGTGGGGGAGGGAGAGAGGTCCAAGAGGGAGGGGATACAGGTATACATATAGCTGATTCACTTCATTGTACAGCAGAAACTAATACAACATTGTAAAGCAATTATACTCCAATTAAAAAAAAAAAGGAATAAACTGAGCACACTTGCTTGTATGCTGTAAACCGGTACTATTATATTATCTGGCAGTACTTTGTTTTGTTTTTATTATTTATTTGTTTTTTTGTTTATTTATTTTGGCTGTACCGGATCTTAGTTGCGGCATGTGGGCTTTTTAGTTGCAGCCTGCAGACTCTTAGTTGCAGCATGCGTGTGGGATCTAGTTCCCCTACCAGGGATCAAACCTGGGCCACCGGCACTGGAAGCGTGGAGTCTTAACCCACTGGACTACCAGGGAAGTCCCTGGCAGTACTTTGTTTTTGCAATAAACCTTTTGGCAACAGCTCAAAAAAATAAAAGTATATATTTTATGTTTAAAAAGTGCTGGATTTTTGTTTCTCAAAAAAGTTAATAAGGAATGTGTAACTTGCATAAAATGTTTATTGACGTTTACTGTCCACTACAGAGACCGTAGTGGTATCGCTGACCTCATGAAAACAAGAAGAGTCGAATTTGCTGAAAAAGTGTCAGGATCTAGTTCCAAAATTAGTAGTTACTTTAGGGAGGCTTAAATGGTTTAAGCCATGTAGCTGAAGAAAGTATACATACAACTCTGTAAAGCCTAACTTTTGTTTAGATAAATAACTATTCTTGTAAATTGATTTCACTCATTTTTGAATACGAGCGATAGCTTTATGTTTGTTGTCTCCAATGATGGAAGAACTTCGCAAACAGTTAAATAATTCCAGTTTCAGTTGAATGTTATCAGGTACTTCAAGTAATTAAATCATTTTAGTTAATTCTAAAAATGTTTTCTTTTTCCACCCATTCGTGGAATCAAGGTAAAGCTTTTGGAAGTATATCTACCAAAGGTAAAGACATTTTGAGTGAGATTGGAAATTCAGTTTAAAAGTTGAATATGAGGGGGGCTTCCCTGGTGGCGCAGTGGTTGAGAGTCCGCCTGCTGATGCAGGGGACACGGGTTCGTACCCCGGTCCGGGAAGATCCCACATGCCGCGGAGCGGCTGGGCCCGCGAGCCATGGCCGCTGAGCCTGCGCGTCCGGAGCCTGTGCTCCGCAACGGGAGAGGCCACAACGGTGAGAGGCCCGTGTACAGCAAAAAAAAAGTTGAATATGAGGGACTTCCCTGGTGGTCCAGTGATTAAGACTTCGCCTTCCAGTGAAGGGGGTGTGGGTTCAATCCCTGGTCAGGGAACTAAGATGTCACATGCCTCACGGCCAAAAAACCAAAACGTAAAACAGAAGCAATATTGTAATAAATTCAATAAAGACTTTAAAAAAAAAGTTGAACATGAAAGATAAAATTGTTAGTTTACAATATTAATACAAGTACAAATTTAGGTGAAACACATACAGTGTTGTGATAAAAATGACCGTCTTACTATCTTGAGAAATCTATGGAGGACTTGGAACTGTTTGAGGCACACCCATAATTCATAATTGCATCGAAACAAACATCAACATTCTACTAATTGAAATAGAAGCTATTGTTACAAAAATTTACAAATATCTTTATAGTCAGAGTCTCTGGACTACAAGATTTGGGGGATATAGCTGATGTTGAGTATAAAACTATATAGTTCAGTACCACAATATGTGCCTTCTCTCTTTGTTGCCTGTCATCAATCAGATTTTAGAAATCTCTATACCCAACAATGGTATTGAACTTTGTTGTAAATGGCTCTTCAAAGTTTTGGTGACATTTTGTTCAAAATCAAGTGGAAATCTGAAATCAAGTGTTCAACAACTGAAACACCCAATGAAGCTTTTATAGAACTGCAATTAATGAAAACAAAATTTCCATTGGAATTTTTCCCTACAGAAGGAAAGAAGGAATTGAACAACATAAATGGTAAGAACTCAAATGCTCTACAAGATTAAAATTTGCAATTCTGTACTTCTGATTGGGAATATTTCATCTTGCAGGAAGAATCTTTTGGTGGTGCTCCTATTTTGAATAAATTATACACATACATGAATGAAATGAAATTGAGAAGGCCTAGACTTTGCAGCATCTAATTTTGGCAAAACATTCAAAAGAATCATAGAGTCAATTTATTTGACAAGTTTTATCTTTTAAAAATATTTGTCAAAGGAAAGTACTCTGAAGGAAGCAAGAAGACAGTACCTTGAAAATATTTGGGTGGAATAGTTACACTTTTCAATGTGAAAAAAAAAATTAGAATTGAGTGTCTCTTCCATTTAGAAAATTTGCTCTGAGCTTACCAAATAACTCAGAACCTGTAGAAAGAGCATCTTTCTCAATTAAAAATATTATGGTCTACCAATAAGAATCAATTAAAATATCAGTAATTTCAAATTAATTAATTATAAAATGCAACTGTGAAGAATATTGCTAGCAGTTTTATTTTTAAATGCCATATTTTTACAGACACATCCTTCAGAAAAATGCCAGTGACACAATATTAGAGACAGATATTGCTAAGAAACAAATATGTGAGTATGTACCAAGAATAATTATTCTATTTTTTAATATTCAGATTATCAATATAAAGAAGTTCTTTTTTATTTTAATGTACATAGATATATGTTATTTTTATTTCTTTTGAAATTTTATTTTTGAAAATGGTTTTTGAATAGAACTAGTTAAAAAGTCCCCCAGTATAATAAAATCAATTGTTAGTTAATAAATACCAGTTTCAAAAAGTACAAAATTTTAATTATTTTAGCACTCCCTTTTACTCTCACATGGCCCAGTTCGGATGATAAATTGTATAGTGTCACCACTTTAAAGACGTTTCTCAGAAGTTATTTGAAATCCTTCTGCTTACATCCTATTGGCTAGAACTTAATGATATGGTCACACCTAGATGTCAGGGAGACTAAGAAATGTAAACTTGATTGTGAGGTTGCCATGTGCCCAACCAAAAATCCGGAAGATGGAGAGAATAGATACTGGGAGACAAGTAGCATTCTGCCCTACCTTCCCATCCCACTTTTGGCTAGCACATATTTTCATAAGATAGACCTGCTGGTTTTAGGGAGAAAATAGTATGGTACCTTTAATATATAGTTTATATTCATCTGAAAAGGAAGCTAAAGAAAGAAAGAATTGGCCGTATAAAATGGAATAATAGGGGCTTCCCCTGTGGCACAGTGGTTGAGAGTCCGCCTGCCGATGCAGGGGACACGGGTTCGTGCCCCGGTCCAGGAAGATACCACATGCCGCAGAGCGGCTGGGCCCGTGAGCAATGGCCGCTGAGCCTGCACGTCCGGAGCCTGTGCTCCGCGACGGGAGAGGCCACAACAGTGAGAGGCCCACGTACCGCAAAAAAAATAAAAAATAAAATAGAATGGAATAATAAATAATCTCAGTTGACTTGGGAGCCACTCTCTGACTGCATTGTCCAACTTCCCTCTTCACCATACCTGCTATGGTCTATGTTGAACTTTGGGTCTTGGAGAAGGAGGAAGCCTCAGAAAGTACAGGTCTGGTATGGTTTCTGGGTGCCTTGAGCTGCAGATGACTAGCCACACACACTGGCCACTCATGGTTTAGACCCACATACCTGAGAGGAGGAGATGTTACGGACATACTAACTAGGTCCACATTTCAGTAATTAGCCCTCAGCCTGGCCCCTACCATTAAAAAAGAAAAAAAAAGCTTATTGCCTTCAGACAAATTTATATCTGTTTGCTCTGATCATCAGATCTAACTCACTTAAGCTATTCCGATGAAATGTTATATAAGGTTAAGATGATGGTACAAATATTAAGTACAAATATTATTAACATGCTATAATGACACAAACAAGTATTCACTTGTGTTAACCACTTTATGGGAATAATATTTAATATGTTCCTTTTTCTTAGCTAGCTTGTATCATTCACACATTCTTTCTTTCAGTGTGGTTCAAGTTCAGAGAAAATGGAGGCTTTGTTCCCATCAAAATCAAATCAGATTCACAGCCGGTGAAATCCACTCCTGGTGTTTTGCATTCAGAAGCATCACTATAAATGTTCCAGAGTCTAAGACCTCCACCATCTGCTCCATTAGGCACTGGATTTCAGTAGCACTACTTGATTTACTCCCCCCACCCCCCCAAAAAAGCTTAGAATATCCAAGCAATGGTTCAGCCTGAAGCTTCTCCTTGGAATAAGAATGATCAGGCATTCCCTTCTCCTCCAGTGAGCCCTGTACCTTCACGGTCTGTGCACAGGTTTGCACCTTTAGATTTGCATTTTATCAACCTTTGTCTGATGAGGAATTTTTTTCCTTTTTAAACCATGGTATGTTTTTTTCTGACTTTGATAGTTGTGTGTTAAATTGAAGCCTTTATTCTACACAACCCCGTTCATCCAAAACATGGATCTTTTGCACATTGTTCTTCAAAGGGTCATTGAAAGCTCTACAAGGTCAATTTCAAAAGATGCTTCACTGGCTCACTTTTTGTGAAAGACCTTGACTACCATGTCCAGGGGTCCATAATTGATCTTCTACAAATCTAGGCTTTTTGTAGCCCTCTTTTAATCATAATAGATGATTTTCAAATCATGTGAACAGTATTTTAAACTGAGTAGATTGTAAGGGGTAACTAAAATGCTTTATCAAAGAATTTTCTTTGATAAAGCAAATCTCCCATATTCAGAGCCAGTTCCTTTCATTTAAATACATGGCAATATTCCCCTTAGAATATTTTTTTTAAGGAAAGTAAAGTTTTATCTCAGAAGAGGAATAATTTTATTAAATGAATTCCCAGAAACTTAAGTTAAGTATAATACTAACTACTAAAAGGGGGGTTTTGAAGGGGAAGAAGAGGTGGCGATAAATAAGCTCTCTTCATATGGTTAATATCTTGGTAAAGTTAGATTCTATTTAATGATGTTTTAATTTTCTTTTATAAGAAAGAAAAATTGTTGGCAATAGCAACATAAATAGAGGCCACAGAAATAAGGGAGCAGATAGAACATAACACAGAATTGTTGTGTATAGTTTTCTGTTTCTCCACAGTAACTGTCTGCTTTTTCTTTGAGGGTGTATATTTAACATGGTAATTAAAATTAGCATATTTGTAGCAACTTTAATTTTTTATGACTTATTCTACCAATTTCCCATTTTCTTTTGCTACTGAATTCTTGTCTGAATTTCTATATTATGTGTTTATCACTGTACTTCTGCTGGGACAGGCCATTAGATGAAGTATTCTGCAGTCATATGAAATTCAGAGCTGTTTTATAATTGCCAAGGGTAAAATTAGCAAAGTCAATTATTCTCCCTTTGGCTTTTCCCTGAAGATATTAGGGGTCTTCAAGGTAATTGCCTTAGGTAACACTTAGATTTTTAAATATCTCTGAGTATAGAAATTGGTATATTAATCCTCTGATAATTGTCTTCTTACTGTTATAGCTGTAGTCACGTACGTGTGAATTAACAAGATTTTGAATTCAGTAGTGAGTTTAAAAATTAATGCTTGAGTTATCATTCATTTTCAATTATGGGACCTAAGGGCAACTTTTTATTTTAGTACTTCACTACATAAAGACCCTGAACTAAGAGACCTCAGATGCCTCTTTTTAAGCTGTAAATTCCCTGACTCCATTGAAATAAATTGCTCTATGTTATGTTCATGTAGAACATCACTGAATGCTGAAATGATGGGGTCATGCCAGAATCTAAAATTTTAGTGTTTGAGCATCAAGCTATCAGTGAGACACACTGAATAACTGGGGAAAAATCATAACATGGAAAAGCACTATAATTTAGAAATCTGGCTGACCATTACAGCTTTTCCCTCGTCTCTGTGTTTACTTGTAGACTGGATTTGTATTTTAAGATTAAGCCACAATGTAAATAAGACTGTGCATATTATTATGTCATCTTTTTTTAAAAAAAAACAGTGTTTTATATGTACAGTGATGACCCTAGTATCTAAAGAATTTAATTCACCATGTTATTTTTTTTAATCTTTGTAGTGATTTTCATTTAATGGACCTATGATTATACATCTGTGAGTTAGTTAGTTCTGGGGTCTTGTCTAAACATCCCAGAACATTGTCATGATGTCACTTCTGGGAGCCATTCTATTAAGCATTAGTGATTTATATTTCTAAATAACCAGTGGCACAGATGTAGTCCTTGCATAACTGATGTATTCTCTTATGTTAACTTTGTTTTCCAAAAGGCATAAATATGTTGTTTACAAGGAATAATTTTGTTTGTATAAATATGCTCAATTTATGCATATAAATCTCCTTTTATACCATCTATATATTTTAATAAAGCAGCTGCTATTGGTTATTTGGTGTTTTTCTTATCTGTTATATTGTTTACTTTCAAGTTCATGTTGAAAAGTGAAACCTAAAAACATGCTATGTCATATGAAATTTAAGTTTTTCTCTGTCATATTCATTTAAAATAGACATTATTGTGACCTTGTGTGTTTACAGTCTTGTCATAAGTATTTTACCTGTGGAAATTATTGAATTAATTGCTTTCATCCTCTTTAGTTTGACACCCATGATTAATGTTCTTTTCTTCATATGACCCAGTCAAGGGTAGATTTTCATGACTAGAAAAATATGTGCAGAATGTTAGTGGGGTGTCATATGTTATAACGATAAAGGAAACTATCTCCATATCAGACAAGTCAAAATGCTATTATAAAATTACAATTTCAAAATCCCCAAAATAATTTTTCCAGCTTTTTTCTTATCACATGCTAACATAGCCACATATTAAACAGACACTGTATTTATATTCTGAGTCTGCTTCCTTGTATTTAAAGTGAAAGTGATAAATGTTTGAGATGTGTGCTAGAAATAAGAAGACAGGGACTTCCCTGGTGGTGCAGTGGTTAAGAGTATGCCTGCCAGTGCAGGGGACTTGGATTCAAGCCCTGGTCCAGGAAGATCCCACATGCCGTAGAGCAACTAAGCCTGTGTGCCACAACTACTGAGCCTGCGTGCCGCAACTATTGAAGCCCATGCGCCTAGAGCCCATGCCCTGCAACAAGGGAAGCCGCTGCAATGAGAAGCCCGCACACCACAATGAAGAGCAGCCTCCGCTCTCCGCAGCTAAAGCCCACACGCAGCAACGGAGACCCAAAGCAGCCTTAAATCAATAAATTTTTTAAAAAGGCAAAATATTATGTTCTTTTAATATGTATTATCTCATTAAAACCTTGAACTTTACCCTTGTGGTGCTATAAAACAATGGAATGAAGTATCTTTTTATCATAGGAAGGTCAAATGCCATCATGCAAAATGGACACTTCTCTTAGTGTCTGTGTCAAACCAGAAACCTGAAGACAAGAAAAAAAGAGCAAGAGAAGCATTTCTTCCATATGCCTGGCATTTAAAGAAACCCATTTTTTAAAAAGTCTGTGTTCTGGGCTTCCCTAGTGGCACAGTGGTTGAGAGTCTGCCTGCCGATGCGGGGGACATGGGTTCGTGCCCCGGTCCAGGAAGATCCCACGTGTCGCAGAGCGGCTGGGCCCATGAGCCATGGCCGCTGAGCCTGCGCGTCCGGAGCCTGTGCTCCGCAACGGGAGAGGCCACAGCAGTGAGAGGCCCGCGTACCGCAAAAAAAAAAGTCTGTGTTCTACAAAAATACACCCTCTGACATGGGTACAGTTGAACCCCACACCGTGGTTGGCCATGAGAGGTAGAAACATACTGATTATGGCAATCTCATTGTATACTTTGGCAACCTCAATTTTTGTAAATCCCTTTTCCCACTTTCTAGAAGTAAAATTAATTAAACCAGCTTTTTTTCCCCCTCCAGTTTCACTGACATAAATTGCTATTTCTCCAAAGCCAGAGAGAGAAAAAAATGTATTTTCCAGCTTGAGTCAGTACTCTTCTTTTGCCTTTCTAATGATTTTACTCAAGGAATTTCCTGAGTTCAGAGTTTACAAAGTACTAGGCAGATGAACAGCTGATTACTTCCTCTTCATCCTCAGCCACCTGACCCCAGTCTCTTCTCCAACCATCATTTCTTCACCCAGTAGACTTGTACACAGTGCCCCTTTCTTTGTCTCTTACTGTTCACAACTCAGTTCATTTCACCTTAGACAGTCTCCAAAATGTATACACATCCTCTTCAGCTGTTTTCCTCCAGACTTTTATTCTTTTACCTGTTGTTTCAGAAAAATTGCCCAAAAAAAAAATTTTTTTTAAAGAAAAATTGCCATCCACCATTTTGCCTTCTCTTTGCTTTTTTCAAGAGGAAAAATAAACCAAGAAACTTGGAGTTGAAGAACACAGAGTAAAGCTTGGTATACTCTTGTGTTAAGAAAAAGGAAAATTATAATTAGAAATGAAATAGGCATAGGAAAGAACCAGTGTCTCTACCCTTATTCTCCTATTAAACCAAATTTCCCTGCAACCATCAACATTTAAAGATCATTTTTTAAATGTTTCCTATTTAGTTTTGTTTTCCAATTTTGTTTAGTTGCAAGTATTATAAGATTGTGGTTTTCAATCCTATTTTTAATTACAAGTATATGGTATTTCTAATATTATGGGCTAACTAAGCTTTTGTGGGCTTCTCTGGGAACCTAGCCATCATTTATAGCCTTTTATTTTAGGAAAATGTAGTATAAGCTCCAAAAAAATTTACTTATAGATGAAATTCCAAAATGCAGTGCATTTGTAATCTGGTGCCTGCTATATTAAATTAAGACTGAATTTGAACACCATAAGCAAAAGAAAATTTAAGAGCATCCAAAAGGATCCACATGACTACTTTTCATTACTTTTATTGATATAGCTTTGGTTTTAGCATTTCCATCATTTTCCTCTGAGTTGTAAATACTCAACGAAAAAATTCACTCTAAGCCAAAGTTGGCTTACAGGGCCTTAACCCAGGAGCAAATTTTATTTATTTAGCAATAGTGATTGGGAAAGAGCCCTTTTCTGGCAGCTAATGACCTACTGGAGGACTTGTGTGCCCAAGGCAAAGCTGAAGGCCATTAGCCCAGCAGGTCATTAACTGACAAATGCCTGACCCTGAGGTCATTTCAGATATTGTAAACTGTGAAAACATTAAAGTGGGTTTGTTAGAAAGTATGGCTATGCCAAGGAACTTTGTTTTTAAGAATTTTGGAAAATGCATTAACTTGTTTGTTGTTATTCATGTGGCTTAATCGTCTTTGTTCTTTGTTCAGGTCAGTCAGATATCAGTAAACATCAAAACTATACTGTGTGTCTGTGTTCAGTCTTTAGTTTTTAAAGGACAGTTTCTCTGTTTAGAATATCAGATTAACTACTTCATTACTAAGCAGCTACACTCTTGTGGATCACTTTTGTTTTCATCATATGTTGAGCTTTATAGCACTTACCTATTTTATATTCCTCAGTGATGACGTATAAAGCTACAAAGAGTCATGGAAATAGCCCTGAAGTAGAAGTCTGTAGACCTAGTTCCTATCCCTACCTTTTTTTTTAAATTTGCCATTTAACATTGGACAGCTCATTTTATCTCTTAGAATTCCAGTTGAGATCTTTTCCTCCAGATTGTTTATCTAATGTGTTAATACTCCATTTTCGAAATGAAATTAGAAACTTCATAATGTAGAATATTTAATAGTTATTAAAATTACTACCAAACATTAAAAAAAAACACCTTATATTTTTGAGTATTTACTGTGTAGCAGGCACTGTTGTGTTTTTTGTGTATTAACCCATTTAATCTCTCCTGAGACAGAGGAAAGGGTTAAATAATTTCCTCGTGGTAATAAATGGTAGAGCTGAATCCAGGCAGTCCGGCTCTGAAATCCTCGTGCTTAACTAAAGTAGAAGACAAACCAGCAAAGAACCATGATGCCTTTTTTGCCAGCAGTTTTGCAGTTACAGATACAGGAATTTATAATATCTTAAACAACTAGTCGTTTTTAAATATTGGAATAAACAATACAAACATCAATAGGGCTTTATAAAACATTTTAGAGAAATAACTACTAAGCAAAGGCAACTTGTTTTCTTAGTTTCCTCATCTATAAAATAAAGGCAGCATTATTTCCATCCCCTACCTCCTTGCCAGTGCCAATAGTCTACAGTTCTGAGTGTTGTAGGAAAGACTGTAAAGGTACAATATATAACCAGATTCTGACAAGGGCATTAAATATGAAGAGAAACAAAGAAATCAAGAAAAATTGTTAATAAAAATCAAAGATGAGGGCTTCCCTTGGGGGGAATTGGTTGAGAGTCCGCCTGCTGATGCAGGGGACACGGGTTCGTGCCCCGGTCTGGGAGGATCCCACATGCCGTGGAGCAGCTGGGCCCGTGAGCCATGGCCGCTGAGCCTGCGTGTCCGGAGGCTGTGCTCCGCAGCGGGAGAGGCCACAGCAGTGAGAGGCCCGCGTATCGCAAAAAAAAAAAAAAAAAAAAAAATCAAAGGTGTAATAGAGAAGCCAAAATATTTTATAAATGTCAGAGATCTTAAGATTGACATGCATATTTCAGCAATCTAAAGTAATATCCGCCCCATAGATGATTCACTTTGTTATAAAGCAGAAACTAACACACCATTGTAAAGCAATTACACTCCAGTAAAGATGTTTAAAAATAAATAAATAAAGTAATACCCCAAATTAGTGAACTCATCTTTATGGCAGATTTGTGATGAGAAACTTAGGCTTTATTTTATCAATACTTTAAGCCATAAGGTGATATGCAGATGTAAATTTCTGAAAATAGTGTTTGGACAAAGTGGTAACTGCAAATTTATTTTTAAATAGTTAAGATTTATACAGTGAATTCAAATATTAGAAGAGTACTGGTAATTCACGAAAATTTTTGTGTGCATGTGCTAAGCATTAGAGATAACAGTTTGAAAGTCAATTGTACATCTTTATAGATTTGAGAATTTCGAACCCAAGGGTATCCATTATTTGATTCAAGGGGCAATGCAGCTAGTCTCAAGTTTCTACTACCTAATTTTTTTAAAGGAGGGGAAAATGGATTATCTAATTTTCTAGAATGCAGTATTAGTAGGGCCAGTTGTTTTTAGAATTTCATTGAATCACAGATTTTGAAGAGCTGTGAAGGTATTTGGAAGAAATACAATTTAGACAAGATGCATGGATTTTAATGCATATGAGTCATGCTTTTATTTCTGTGACTGCCTTTGAAGTGCCGACCTTGGGATGTCTGTAAATTACAAACATCTGCTTTTCAGTGTGGCAATTTGAAGAGGAACTGATTGTGCTGAAAGGTGAACTGTGTTACCCAAAGGACATGGTATCCCTGGAATTTGCAAGATGTATGTGTGAATTCCAGAAAAATCCTGAAATATTTAACTCTTTGGCCGATGTGGTCTAAACCAATTTGTTTTCATGAATCTAATAAGTTTGAAGCTAATAGTCAACATCAGTTAATGTAAACCAACAAGATTGATATGAACTCTAACAGCATATATCCCATAGTACCCAAGAATGATTCTGTTTTATCCTGCCTGTTTACACTCAGTTAATTTACATGTTTTTGATATAAAGTGATAAAGAAGTTAACACCTTTACAAATATATTTCAGAATAACAGTGTTTAAACTGCATGGCGAAAATTTGAGGACTTTGTTTGCAATTCAGATGGCTGACCAAAGTATGAGCTATACGTGACGTATATCAGCATGATGTAAGATAATGGTTCAAACCACAGATCACATCCTGTTTATTGGTGGGTGGTGAAATCGTTTTAGTAAATCACTGTCAACACTTTTTTTTTTAATGAAATGCAAAAGAAAATAATAATGAAACTTTTGTTTTATAGAACTTTTCACTCATTTTTGTGCATATGCATGTATGCATATACTGTGTCATGATGTAAAA
This sequence comes from Phocoena sinus, assembly GCF_008692025.1. Lineage (NCBI taxonomy): Eukaryota > Metazoa > Chordata > Mammalia > Artiodactyla > Phocoenidae > Phocoena > Phocoena sinus. The sequence goes on from NC_045774.1 coordinate 52,044,854, forward strand.
TATAGTTCTTACTCTGGGTTACAGTTTAAAAATTTTGAAAGCTGGTACTACTAGGCAGTGTTCTAGCCAGCAGCATCCTTTCAGTTGCATGAAATACTGTACTATGATTCTGGTGTTCTGAAGATTCACATTGTAAACGTCTCAAAAGTGGGATTAACTTTTCAGTAAAATCATACTTGGAAAGCCTTAGTTAACATCACTGAGAGGACCCTCAAATGAAGAAGCAGTGAAAGCAAAATGTAGGTTATCGGCTACGTGGGGAAAAGTGTACAGATCATTGAAATGGCAGGCATGATTCTCTTCAGAGAAAGTCCAGTCAAAACATGGTGTAACAGTACCCTTAAGTAAAGAGCATATTAACGTGGACCATCCTGAGTCCAGCAGACTTCATGTGCAGGAATTCTCATGTTGGAGAAGGTGGAAAATAAAGCAGCTGACTGCTATATGATAATGACAGACAGAATTGCTTTGTTTCATGACTAAGCATGCAATCCTCAGCAACTATTTACAGTTTTTGTAGCAATGCAAGGTACTTGGCAGAACCATTTTTTAACCTACTGGAAAGCATCTCCTTTTTCTTTATTTCTTCTGAAAAGTTTCATCTTGATGTCAGCATTTTAAATTATCTGCCACTTTTCAGGAACCTAATCATTGTTTAAATAAATAAATTATATTTTTCATTGTTAAGTGACAAATAAGGCCAAGAGTCATGCACCGCCATTCAAAAAGTGAACAACTTTTTTGGATTACTTTTGTATTGCTAGTAAAAGAAATCCACATTTTTGGCAAATTGACCATTCCTTACAATTGTTATGAATAAAAAATGTGTGCAGCTTCACATTTAGGTGTTTCTGATCATGGGGCTTACTGTTGATAAAGCACAGATACCTCTTACCTAGATATGCAGACTGAGGCCCAAAGAAGTGATGTGCTGGCCCAAGGTCATGCAGCTCATCTGTGTATTAATCCTCTAGGTGATCAAAGACAAATAAATGGCCTTTATATGGCCATCACTAGTCTCACTAGTACAGTGCCAGGTACATAGTAGGCTATCAGCAAATGTTTCTGAAATGAGTGCACCAGCCAATATAATGTTAAATTTCAACACTTCGTACTCAAGCCATTTTCCTGAACTTGTGGACTATTTAAGTTTTATCAGCTGTGATTTTACTTTTCTGGAGTTCACTGAATTTTCGTGAACCATTTTGACAAATGTTACCAGTAGTTAGTTTATAAACCAATGTATCAGCTGTTCTAAATTAAAAATTAAGATTACCAATTTGCTTAGTTTTTGCTGCACCTGTCCTACTGGTAGTGCCATTTCTCTCTCTGCTCTTCGCCCTTAGCCAGAAAGAAGTTCCCAGCTCACTAGAACAGATTGCCATCCCTCCCACAAATAAGCACGGCCTTACATATTTGGCAGCATTGAAGAGGCTCCCTTCAAAAAGCTGAGTTAGAAGCTTCTTCCAGAACTCCTGTGAGTTAGTGGTATGTTTACTGCAACAGACCTCTCATCATTGTCTTCATTAAACCTGGTCCTTGTCTGGTAGGAAGGAGTGGAGAGAACCATTCTTTCACCGACTTCATCAGTGGCTTATTAAAGCCACTCATTTATATTAATCAGCATGCAGATTAGGGCTCATCTGGGTTGTGTGTGCCCAGGTGGTGGGTGAGTAGATTCACCCCTTATTTGGCCACTGCTTCTGCTCCCCGTGTTCTTCAGAGGTTGCTTCTCCAACGAGGCTGCCAACCTGGAAGATCTGGCTAGGCGCTGAGGACTCTACCTGGAACCAGATAGTTTGCTTAAACCCAGTTTGTAAATGATAAAGTGCTTTACAAATGTTAGATATTATTGGCCTCTATGGGAGAGCGCTACTCCTTTACCAGTCCTTCTTTATCTCACCTTGGTAATGTAGGTAAATCTTTCTTCTTTAAAAGCAACTCTCAGATACTTTGTGCTCCATTTGCATGAAGAGGAACGGAAGAGTGAAGCTAACCACTCTGGTTACCATTAGCAGGCTATTCAGCATCCTTTATCTATAAAAGTATTTTTCTGTAAAATATTTTCACTGACAATATAGTTTTTGTGACTTAAAAAAAAAATCTTGACAGTATCCCTTCAAATGCCAAAGCACTTTGAAAAGAACATATTTACACTAAATCTGTCTTTTGTTCCTCCCAAGATGTATATTAGAATTAATTTTCCCTCAAGGGTGTTTTACCTTTGCTACTGCTTCATGCGTTGCTATTTGTTCCTGGGGATTGGGGGAGGAGTGCAATAGATTCGTGTGTAATTAATGCCATCAGAACTGCAGATGCGTGCACACACATGACTGTTTCCTTTGCTAGCAGCTGTTAAGAGTACTAAAGGCTGAGGGGCTGTGGGTTCATTTGCCTCCCAAATAGAGTGATGGATCACACGTTGTCCTTTCATTCCACACTGTAGTAAAAAATGTCATTAAAGTAACCTTCCCAGTGCAAGTTTTTGAAAGACGATTATAAATCTGTAGTAGCCTCCACAGTTTTAGTATACCAAGCAAATTAAGTACATAGCAACCTTTTAAAAGTGAATTAAAATACAACTATACTACCTTATGACATCAACTCAGCTTATGCTGACTTGAGTTTCAGTTGGGTCACATTAGTTTATAATTAACATTTTTCTAGAGATTTAGTTGCATTTTACTTTAAATTTAGTATAGGCGCTCCTTTGCTCAAACCGAAGTGGTCTGGTTTACTAGTGAAACATGTACAGCTCTGTTGAGTCTATTCCATCTGTCAAATGCTGACTGACAGTACTCCTGAATCACATTTATTGAGAAAGGCACAAGTTTTCTGCACAGAATGCTTATCACCACTTACAGATCTTATTTTTGCTAATCAAGAGACTATTGATTGTTATATTCCATAAATCAATTTGTGGACACAGCTTAGCTTGAAGTCTTTCTGAGACTGAAACAGGGTATGCTTCTTCCCATCCCACCCCCTAGAAGTAGGTTTATTTTATCTGATTATGAAGGCAAGCTGATAAAAGGAGAGAAAATATAGTACATTATATACTAAGCAATTATACATTTAAGCAATTCAGAAAAGTTGAAGAAAAAATTTTAATTAAAAACATCTAGGGCTTCCCTGGTGGCACAGTGGTTGAGAGTCCGCCTACTGATGCAGGGGACACGGGTTCGTGCCCCGGTCTGGGAGGATCCCACGTGCCACGGAGCGGCTGGGCCTGTGAGCCAAGGCCGCCGAGCCTGCGCTCCACATCAGGAGAGGCCACAACAGTGAGAGGCCCACATACCACAAAAAAAAAAAAAAAAAAAAAAAAAAATCTAGAATCTTACCACTTACAGATTATCATTATTATCATTATTATCATTTCGTTCAGCTATATTAAATATATTAAATTATTTTTTATATTAAATAAATTATTTATTATTTAATAAATAATTATAAATTATAATTATAAATTATTTATTAAATTATTATTTTGCTGTTTCAGACTTTTTTCTCAGCATATATGAACACATAGATTGACCTCATTTTTGTTTTAAAAATACCTATCATGTTGTTCTGTTTTGTACCCAGCTTTTCTTTTTCGTTTCCTTAAGAATATGTTATAGACATCTTTGTATAGCAGTAAGTGAGGATGTCTTTTGGCCATTTGGTCATTACCACCTCCTACTTCTCTCAATTTCTAATTTTTAAGTTGAGAATTTTATTATAATTATAATTATATAATATAAAATTAATATATATTTATATATAATTAATTATATTATGTACAATTATATTAATATATAATTATAATTTTATTATATAATAATTACAACACCTTTTGTAAGGGTATGCATCACTTTAGTTTTTCAGTTTAAAAAAAAATCACTGAATTTTAGTTACCCTTGCCAAAAGATAAAGAAGGAAGCAATTACATATTCCCTTGCAGTTGGTCAAATTTGTCCTGTAAATTAACCATTTAAGAAATGCATTCCAAAGGTCAGTTATATTGGATCTGTAATTGTGCTAAGGTTCAGACAGATCTGAATACTACCTATTCCTTATCTTTGATGAGAGGGTAGTGATTAAAATGGGAGAGGTAACAGAGATTGTTTGCTTGAGAACAGCAATTTGATGTCCACTTCCTTTCCTATGCAACCTCCTCTCTGGTAGCCAAAAAACGAGGTGGCACGAGAAACCAGCTCATAACACTGACATTGTGAATGGTTATGACTTCTGGCTCACTGAAATCTAAGGTGTTACTTAGAAGATTGGGAGATAGTGTATGACATTGCTGTATCGTTAAACACGACACAAATCAAAGAAAAAAGCATATTTGCATTTGCATGTACAGGTAAGCAATTCTGCTACTCTCACAACCTCCAGAAATGCAGAAATGAAGAAACATATCTCCTATTTGATTACTCTCTAGGCAGGTAAACTAAACTTTATAATAGTGTTGGTGACAGTCATATAATCTGAAATAATGTTTCAGGATGCAACAAGTCAGTGTTACAGAGACCTCTGATTTTGGTTAAAATACTCTTTTCATGTGTTCTGTTGTTGAATTAAAACCCACTTTTTCTAGTAGAAAGTGTTTGCTTGTCCCCCTGGGCTTGGAACAGAAGTCCTTGGTCTTTCTCTGGAGCACCAAAAAGTCTGGGACGGGGACTCTTAGTCTCAGACAGTCTGGCAGTTGAGCTCTAGATTCTCTTCTGGCTGACGTTATCCTTGCTACCGTTTTAGGTTGCTTGAACAAATCATTCCTCAGTAATCTGAGGGAAGGGAGGAGCTCATTAAGCAAGTGCTTTTCTTTTTTTTTTTTTTTTAATTTATCTTTTGGCTGCATTGGGTTTTTGTTGCTGTACGTGGACTTTTCTCTAGTTGCGGCAAGCAGGGGCTACTCTTCATTGCAGTGCGCGGGCCTCTCTCATTGCAGTGGCTTCTCTTATTGAGGAGCATGGGCTCTAGGTGCGCAGGCTTCATTAGTTGCAGCACACAGGCCCAGTATTTGTGGCACGTGGGCCCTAGAGCATGCGGGCTTCAGTAGTTGTGGCGTACGGGCTCAGTAGTTGTGGCTCACAGGCTCTAGAGCGCAGGCTCAATAGTTGTGGCGCACGGGCTTAGTTGCTCCGCGGCATGTGGGATCTTCCTGGACCAGCGCTCAAACCCGTGTCCCCTGCATTGGCAGGCGGATTCTTAACCACTGAGCCACCAGGGAAGTCCCAGTAGGTGCCTTCTTGTATTTAAGTACAGTAGTTATCTAAACAGGTGAATGCCTGTGGTAGTAAACCATGTGATGAAAAAAAAAGATGAGATCATTAAATGGTCTTGTTAACATATGTATGGGCTGTTAGCCCTGTGGTCTTCCTAGAAATATTTGCAATTTTAAAGGAGGATAATACTTAAACACATCTCTTTTTGGTATAATTTTAAAAGTAAACACTTCAGGCAGTGGAAAGATATTTAAGTGTGTGCTGGATAAGTCACTTTTGCCTGGGACATATTCAACTCCCCTAGGCTAGACTGCTTTTTATACTCTCTTGCCTTCCTGGACTTGTTAACCTAAGGAAGTCCAAATCTTTTTCCTTGATGGTTGCTGTTGGCAGTGGAGGTGTATTCTGCTTAAGCAAGGATGGCCGTTTGGAAGTACAGGTCATTTATAAATTATAAACTTGTAAGTACAGATCTACATATATTTGCTAATTGCATTAACAGAAAAAGAATTGGAGAATAAAAAGGTTTTGTTGCTTTGTCCTGGTCTGGAATTTCAGGGAAATAAAGGAACACTCTGTTTACCCAAAACCAGATCCATTGTTAAAATTAGTGTCGGACTTTCTTTTTGTAAATCCCTCTTCACTTTACCAGTGCTGGTCTCAGACCTCAAACTGTTTCAAAACCATAACATTTCTTAGTGACTGATTGATCTGTATTATGTGTCCAACCATCAGAGGGATCTTGGGATGTTGCTTGTGTAAACTGTAATCCAATCTGATACTGTGCATTTAGTTACAGTCTTTCATAGACCTATTGGCAATACTCTATCCTCCTGGATTTGGGAATAGAGCTTATCTGATACCTTCAGGGGGGAAAAAAATCCATTCATTTTTCTCTCTTTCCCCACTTAAATAACTCAACACATCTGGTAACACTGTAGGATCATTGTCCTCGCAGTTCCTCTGCAGCTCATATTGCTACAATATTTCTTAAGTATTTGGTTACCTAAAGGGCAATGCGATTAAAAAAAAAAAAAAAGACTTTGTATAGGTCTTACAAATTAACCCATCTGCAGAGCTAGAAAAAAATAATCCCTTTAATCAGCAAAATTTCCATATCGGCAGCCTTGTGTGTGTTGTGCAGGATGCATGTAAATATAAATTTGGAGATAAATGCTTATGTGTTAAAATTTTAAAGCATATCTTTCTAAAAATTCATATCATTTGCCTCTAAGAAAATGTTTATTAAATCCAAGGTACCTGAGATTGAAGTATCTTGTTGTTTGGGTCTGTATCCTTTGGCTTAATAATGTCTTCAATTACAAGAATGATAAAAGCTGAAACGAAATCCTTTAATTCAGTCAAAACTGAGCTAAATTTTAGGAAGCAAAGAGTGGAAATCTGATACAGGACTGCATAACATAGGAAGCTAAGTATATAAGATACTAAGACTTCTTAAGAAGTGGGTAGGGTTGCCTTGAGGAATTCTTGTTTGAAATGGCTGCACTGAACATTATAATAAATACCACTGTTTTATCCTCTTGAATTAAGATGGTTTATGCAAACAACTCTAAATTGTACAGTAGTTCCAAAGAGACCATTTACTATTTTCTGCTTGTTTTACATTCTGGAACAAGTTCAAAGCTCTTGATTTTGTTTGATTTTTTTTAATAGCCTGGGCCTTGAAAATAATACAGGTTTGATGATACAATTTCAATATTACAATTCTGTAAAAATTTTCAGTGTTTATGGTACATTTGACCCAGGGGCCCTACACCAAATATATCCACAGTGCATTTTTAGTACAACAGAATGAACACGTTAGAAAGGTTGCTTTTCTCTCTGTATTACGTATGAAAATTAGCATTGTGATGCCTCCCAGAATGGGGGTATTGAAAAAGTATCCACCTGACAGAAATAAACATTCAGCAAATTAATAGGGTTAAGATTTCATTAGTTATCTGAGGGACTTCCCTGGTAGCGCAGTGGTTAAGAATCCGCCTGCCATTGCAGGGCACACGAGTTCGATCCCTGGTCCGGGAAGATCCCGTGGAGTAGCTAAGCCCATGTGCCACAACTACTGAGCCTGCACCCTAGAGCCCGCGTGCCACAACTACTGAAGCCCACGCACCTAGAGCCCGTGCAACACAACAAGAGAAGCCACCACAATGAGAAGACCGTGCACCACAACGAAGAGTAGCCCCCTTTAGCTGCAACTAGAGAAAGCCCACACGCAGCAACGGAGACCCAACGCGGCCAAAAATAAATTAATTAAAAAAAAAATTTCATTAGTTATCTGAAATTTAAGCTTATGTTCAATATGGCTATTACTGGATTTTCACATATATTAAATGCTATGCTTACAAGATTTTTTTTTTTTTTGCTTGAATTATGACCGGAAATATTGGATCACAGCTCTAATATCCAGGTGGGCAATGCCATTTGCCAGGATCTTTGCACATAACCCCATTTTTTTTTTTCTATCAAGCAGAATACTGCCTTGCTACTAAGCCTTGTGAAGCATTCTGAGGTAAAAATAGGGATACATTTTTTTAATTGTTTCTTTTGATTTTTTTCTTGTTTTTTAGGTTGTGGAACTTTTAGCAAGTGCTCTTATGGATTTGGTACAAGGAGTATACCATGAAAATTCTACTTCAGCAAAGGTAAAGATTTGGTAGTCATTATAAAATGTTAGGTTAAAAACCCTCGTGGCAAAAGTAGAATTGACAAGCAAAAACATCATTCTTGTTTTGTGTTTAAATTGTTCGTGACATTTTTTTAGATTAGTGTTTTGGCTACAAATTTATGGTCATATGCTTTGCACATAGCAGATTTAGCCAATTAAAACAACCTCTTATCCTCTGGCTGGATTCAAAGTCTGTTCAATCTGCAGCAGCCCAAAAGACACCAGGATGCTTCTGGCTGGCAGGTAGCACTGTCAAAAAGGCAGGCAGGCTGGAGAAGCAGCTCACGCTGAGGTGGCTGGACCCAGCCTTTCCTCAGAAGAAGGGGCTTTCCATGTCCCAAAAGAGTGGACATGGTCCCAAGAAGGTGACTGTTGGGGGCATGAGGGAGGAATGTCTTCTATATCCAAGAACCAGAATTTACTGCATCATTAAATTCTCTGTGATAAGACGTAAGATGATTGCACAGTTGGATTATTTTGATTAATTTTATAGATCTAGAATTAAGGATTTTTGACTCATTTAGCAGGACATCTCAAAAAGGGTTACGTTTTATTTCCTTAAAATGCAGTTATTTCATTTCAGCAGGATATTGGATGTGAAGCAATTGCTTCATTGACCACCACCATCAGTTAACATGTTATAAAATATTATAAGGGATTCCCATATAAGTGTTTCATTATTCTAACTTCTTCAGCTTCTGCATTAGCAAGATTTCACTCACTGCAAATTAGAAAAAAATATGCATGTATGCACATCTTAAGCTTTTTGACATTTCCATGTGAAAAAAGAAAGACAAATTTTACTGGAAGTGAAACATAGGGCATGAGCAACTTGGATATGAAATTTAAAAGTATAACCCAGGGATTCTGGATGGTTCAGAGAGTGGTTAGTGAAATATGAAGAATTACACCTTGAACATCTGCTATCATTTGGTTCAGGGAACCATAGTTCCTGGCAGGCATATCGAACTTCACCTAAGCAGCATAGTACTGTGTGGGGACCTGGCAGGGTATATGACCACAGTAGACCCCCTTTCCTGTATTTTTCAAAAACATACCATAGGGCTTCCCTGGTGGCACAGTGGTTGAGAGTCCGCCTGCCGATGCAGGGGACACGGGTTCGTGCCCCGGTCCCGGAAGATCCCACATGCCGCAGAGCGGCTGGCCCCATGAGCCATGGCCGCTGAGCCTGCGCGTCCGGAGCCTGTGCTCCGCAACGGGAGAGGCCACAACAGTGAGAGGCCCGCGTACCGCAAAAAACAAACAAAGCAAAACAAAACAAAAACATACCATAGTTCTCTACCATGGCTGAAGGTTAATAGGAGATTGTAAAATGGAGGGCTCCTGGTCTAGTTCCACTTATAAAAAGACCCCTTGTATATAGTATGATGAAGACGATGGTGGGTAAGCAAATAACACTGTGGTAAGTAATTCACCTGTTTCTTCCTTAAAGTCTTCACAGTAATCCTTGCTAGCAGAGACTGCTGCTCTCCCCATTTTACATCTGTGAAAACTGAGGCTTAGAAAAGATTAATGTGCCCATAGTCATACAACTTGTTAGTTGAGATTGAACTTCAGACCTCAGGCTCTTCACCTCTCATTCACTGCCTCTGTAACCTTAATGAAACCTGATTTGCTAGCATGCCTCTGCCATACCTGAGATCCTACCATATATGATGATTACAGTGACCTCTTCTGGCAGCTGAAGCATTGTTTTCCCCCCGGGATATTTCTAAGGTGTTCAATTTAGTTCCATATAAGATATTAATGTTTTATAGTTAAATATCTGTTAAGTTTTAAGTGAAAGTTTTATTGTTGATTTTAAGGTTCTTGACTTACTCTTATCATTTGTCCACTATAATTACTCCAGTTTATTAATAATTTTGTGAACATTTGTTAAGTACTTTTTATATTTCAAGCAGACCTACTAGCAGCAACAATAAAAATGCTTAGCACTTCACAGTTTGCTTATACTTTCTACATAATCACCTATGAAAAGGGTGACATTTGTTGGTACCCATTTTATAGAGGAAAAGCCTAAAATTCAGAGATGACAAATGCCAAGAAAGCATAGTGTCTGGAAATTGTTAATGCATGTTTGACAGTGACATGATCTGAACCCAGGTTTTTTGACTCCAAGTCCTATATAATCTCTTTCTTCCTGGGAAAGAGAAGAGAGGCAGCAGCAAAGTCTTTGAAGGACTGTTGATCATACATGAACCATCACTTAGCAAGCACCAGTTGCTGACTTTGATTATCTAATTTAAGTTTTACTCAAAAGACTCTAGCAATGCTTTGTCATCTGCCCTCTTTCCCACCACCTTCCCAAACACAGTCCTTTCAAACACTTGAGAACTTTTTTAAGCAGTTACATTTCTGAATATAGCCAAACCATTTAAAGAGCTGTTCTTTTTTTATAACGGAAACAAAAATGCATAGTTGAACTTGAAGCAGGTCCAATTTAGGTTAACCACATTTCCCTTCCTAACCAGAAAAATTCTGAGCTTTTTTTTTCCCCTTCTGCGTGTGCTTGCCATTACAGTGGCTGTTCAGAATCTGGTTTTTCTAACTTGGCCCAGGAATCATTTCAGAGACAGAGAGAGCACTGCCCCCCACATGGAGTGCCTTCAAGGTTTTCATGTTCTGACAAGATTGGGAAGCAGCCACAAGTGGAGGTCATGTGGGAAGTGAGTTGCACAACCTCCGTAGCCTGGGGCCAATTCAGTACACAAAAGAATTGCTTTGTGATTTAAAATAAGCTGCAAACCATTTCATCTCTCCAGGGATAAGAGGATACAATAGTGGTCTGTTTTCTATATGGCTACGTACTACAGTGATGGAGAAGCTGGGTAGTATAAAAATAGCTTTCTGTGGAGTAGTATCTCTGTGACTAGGGTAGATGCATTAAAGCAAATGGAGGGGAATCGTAACTGAATATGTTAGGAATCACCTTCTCTGGAAGTTTGTAGAGTAATTACCTCATCCTCCTTAAAACTATGAAAATGTATGTGACTTATGTTAGTAATACTTAACAGATTGTACGTAAATTGGGATTCAGTGTTATTTAGGAAATTCATCCTTGTTCTGTCCATTGAAAAATAACATTTTTATTTTTGCATTTGCTAGTTTGCGAACCATTTCTTCCTTGAAATAAAAATTAGCCATTGTGCTTTCTTTAGTGTTTATATCTCCCTTCACTTTACCTGCTTTTTCTTTTTTTGTTAGCTAATTGAAGAAAGAAGCACATCAGATAGAAAAAATGCACTTTAAATGGTCGTTTGCCATCCTAAGAGTTCCCTAGTCATCGTATTCATATTACTGTGCACGCTAAATATTTTACATTTTAGCAAAATTTGCTTTGAATCCATAGGCCATTATTATATCTAAAATCTTTTTTTTTTTTTTTTTTTTTTTTTTTTTTTTGCTATGTACGCGGGCCTCTCACTGTTGTGGCCTCTCCTGTTGCGGAGCACAGGCTCCAGATGCGCAGGCCCAGCGACCATGGCTCACGGGCCCAGCACTCCACGGCATGTGGGATCTTCCCAGACCGGGGCACGAACCCGCATCCCCTGCATCGGCAGGCGGACTCTCAACCACTGCGCCACCAGGGAAGCCCTATCTAAAATCTTTTTAACACAATTATCTTATTATTATAACTTGTTTTCTAATTAGAAAAGTAAATACATGTTCATTAAATAAAAATTGAAAGTACAGGAAAGGTCAAGAGGAAAATAAAAATTATTTTGTATAAGCCATCCCACAGAAATGAATCATGATTACATTCTAGTGTATTTCCTTCTAGAGTTCATTCTATGTTTCTCCCATTTTTGAGTTATTATTGTACATAAAATTTTTCATTCTGATTTACTCTCCAGGATAGTCATTTTTGTTATTAAAAGTCTTCAAAAATATTTAATGGCTGTTTAATATTTCTTCATACTATTACTGAACCAGTCCACAGTTTTTGGACACTTGTGGTTTTTTTTTTTTTTAACTAATTTAAACAATATTGTGATGAACATTTTAGTGTACATAACTTTGCTCTATTTCATACCATTTGCTAAAAAAAAAATCTGAAAGTGAGATCCTTGAATTAAAAAAGTAAGAATATTTTCAATATATCCCTATGCAGAAAAGGACTACTGTCCTTAGAAAAACTGCTTGTAAGGTTGGCCTTGGATTTTAGGGATGTTTCCACCATTCTCTAACTGATAAGGGCAGTTCACTGTACCTAAATTGTCTCTGCAAACAATGTTATTTATACTGATCACCTGCTTTCCTTCTGGGAGTCTGGAATTTCGGTACATCCTAGGCAGTGGTTGCCTACATCACCAATTCCAACAAAAACTCTGAAAACTGAGTCTCCAGTGAATATCCCTGCTAGACAGCATTTCACATATGTTCTCATACATGTTAATTCTTGGAGGAATTAATCACATCCTGTGTGACTCCACTGGTAGAGGAAGGATTCTTAGAAGCTTACACCTGGTTTCCTCCAGACTTCATCTCTGCACCTTTTTCCTTTGCTGGTTTTACTTTGTATCCTTTTGCTGTAATAAACTACACCTGTGAGTTCAACTATATGCTAAGTCCTGTGTATCCTCCTCACAAACCATCAAACCTGGGGGTGATCTTGGGGATCCCAACACACTCTTTTTCTGATTTTTTATTGTTTATTTCCCATCCACTCCTGCTCCCTCCTTAGGAATCTAATCAAGGTCCTCTGTAAGGCATGTGTCTTCAACCCATGTTGGTGTTGAGATGGATAACAGCAGACTTCTTCCCTATTTTCAGAGGTTCTGCTCATGTTAGCTTGGTCCCAGTCTCAGGAAAGTGAGAGGGTTTTAAAGAGAATCCAGTTGTCTTGGAAAAGAACTGATTTTAACAGAGTCACTGAAATTGTAAAGATCCGTTCTATTTTTTTCTAAACACATTATATTTCCAGTAGATTATTCTCTTATGAGGAATATCATCGCTTTTGTGGGGCAAGATAACTTCTATCCACTTGTTTTATCTTTTTCTTTTTTTTAAGATTTTTTTGATGTGGACCATTTTTTTTTATTATAAATTTATTTATTTATGGCTGCATTGGGTCTTCATTGCTGTGCGTGGGATTTCTCTAGTTGCAGCGAGCAGGGGCTACTCTTCATTGCGGTGTGCGGGCTTCTCATTGTGGTGGCTTTTCGTTGCGGAGCACAGGCTCTAGGCGCGTGGGCTCAGTAGTTGTGGCACACGGGCTTTGTTGCTCCACGGCATGTGGGATCTTCCTGGACCAGGGATTGAACCCATGTCCCCTGCATTGGCAGGGGGATTCTTAACCACTGCACCACCAGGGAAGTCCCTAAGTGGACCATTTTTAAAGTCTTTATTGAATTTGTTACAATATTGCTTCTGTCTTATATTTTGGTTTTTTGGCCGTGAGGCATATATGATCATAGCTCCCTGACCAGGGATTGAACCTGCACCCCCTGCACTGGAAGGCGAAGTCTTAACCACTGGACATCCACGGGAAGTCCCTGTTTTTATCTTTATGTTTATCTTTTTTTTTTTTGGCTCTCATGCAGCTTTCAAGTAAAACAAAAATAAGATAATTCAGTCCACTAGGAAGTTATGGATTATGTCCTATCTGCAAAGCCCTATGCCACCATCTAAAATATAATAAAAAATGAGCAAGCTGAGTTTTTCCCACTGAGAAATATAACAGGAGGGACTTGTGAACAAAAATTACATCTGGCTGGGAAAATCAGAAAAGATATTATGGAGAATGTGATATTTGAGACAGACATTTAAGGATAGGAAGGGTGTCTACTGATGGCATCCTTGAGGAGAAGGATGGCATTTCAAGCAGAAGAAACAGCATGATCAAAAGTAGGGAAGTATACGTAAGATCAGGGCTTTCTCCATGTTAGAATAAAGGAATAGTGAGAAGACTGGAAAAGTGGGTTTTGTCATATGCAAGAAGACTCATAATGCTGGAATGTAGAGCTAATATCCTTTTTAGTAATTGAGATAAGAGAGAGAATGAAGGTTTTTAAACACAGTAATTACACGATCATACTAACCTTCGGGGAAGCTAGTTCAGCGTGGCTTACAGGAGATTGGAGGCAAATGAGAACAGTTAGAAAGCCAAAATAATGATGAAGGTCAGAGGTGCTCTTCTCCCACTTCCATGTGGTTGGCCCCTTCTTGATATTCATATCTCTACATCGGTATCATCTTCTCAGAGAGATGACCCACCCCCAATCTAAAGTAGCCACCCTACTTAATTCTCTTTATCTTAATCACAATCGCCACCACCTGATGTTTTTCTTATTGTTTACTTTCAGTCTCCTACAAGAATATAAACTCCACGGGAGGAAGGATTTTGTTTACCACAGTAATCCCAATATCAGCACAGTGCCTAGCACATTAGTAGTAGCCCAAAAATATTTGTTAAATTAATGACATAGAAAGACCTAGAGTGCTTGGAATGGAAGATTTTTCTCATTTTTCTGACAGCTTTATTGATGTAAGTCAGCTGCAAATATTTAAAGTACACTATCTGATATGTTTTGATATACGTGTGCACCAGTAAAGCTATCATCACAATCAAGATAATAAATATATACATCACTTCTTGCTGCAAAAGCAGTGGATCCCCCAAACTCAGTGTTCGTTAGCTGTAATATAAGTCCACTGAAGGCATAGCATCCGTCTGAGCCCATTGCATTGCCCCTGCAGGATCTGGGGTAAAGGGTAACCAACACAAATATGCTAATGCACATGATTCTTCCCATGCCATAAATAATAAAGTCCTTTATCTCTGAACCAGGAGTCTTATGTCTTCTGTTAGCATCCACAAAAGAGCAAAACAGTAACAGACTAACTCACTAGGTTGTATGTATGTAGGATAAAAGCAAATCCCAGATCCAACAACTAGACCCTCCAGTATAATGTTGAAGTGGTGAGAATGGACATCCTTGCTTTCCTCCTGATGCTAGGAAGAAAACATTCAATATTTGACCACTATTAAGTATGATGTTAGCTGCAGGTTTTGGTTTTGGTTTTGGTTTTGGTGTTGATAGAGGCTCCTGATTAGTGAATATGTTCCCTTATATTCTTAATTTCCTGAGGGTTTTTTACCAGAAATTAATGTTAGGTTTTGACCATTTTTATTTCTGGAGCTACTGAGGTGATCATATATATATATATTTGTTGTTGTTGTTGTTTTTTAGTTTTCTTCTCTTTTGAGATTTTCTTTTTTAGTCTGTTAATATGGTGACTTAATTGATTGATTTTCAAATGTTAAATCAGCCTTGCATTCCTGGAATAAACCTCACTTGATCATGATGCAGTCACCCTTTTCTATATTGTTGGATTTGATACTCTAAAATTTTGTTAATGTTTACATTTTTATTCGTGAGGAATAAGGTGTGTTATTTTCAGTTCTTTGTAATGTCTTTGTCTTTTGTCAATATCAAGATAATGCTGGCCTCAAAATGAATTGGGAAGTATTTCCTCTTTGATTTTTTGAAAGATTTTGTGTAGAATTAGTACTGTTTCTTCCTTACATATTTGATAGAATTCACTAATGAAACCATATGGATCTTTCTTTATGGGAAAGTTTTTTTGTTTTGTTTTTTCCTACTACAAATTCAGTTGCTTAAAATATCATACTATTTAGGTTATGTATTTCTCCGTGAGTAGATTTTGGTAGTTTGTTCGCTGCAGTGAAACACTAAGTTGTCAAATTATTGGCCTAAAGTTCTTCATAATATTCCCATATTATCCTTTTAATATCTGTAGAATTTGCAGTAATGTCACTTCTCTCATTTCTGATACTGGTAATTTTTATCTTCTCTCTAATTTTCCTAGAGGCTTAACAATATTATTGATTTCAGAGCACCAGCTTTTGGTTTCATTGACTTTATTTTTTCTCCTTTCTTTTACATTGATTTTTCACTCTGAGTTTTACAATCTCTTTTCTTTTGATTGCTTTGGTTTTATTTCCTCTTCTATTTTTATTCTTTTAAGCTGAAATCATGTATTTGAACTCTGATTTCTTTTCTAATACGGTATTTAGTGCAATGAATTTCCATCTAAGTGCTACTTTAGTGGCATCCCACAAATTTCCATTATGTTGTTTTTCATTTCCATTCAGTTCAAGCCACTTACTAATTTCTCTTTTCCTTAGACTCATGGATTATTTTACAGTTTGTTATTTAGTTTCCAAATATTTGGGGATTTTACAGATGTCTTTCTGTTATTGATTTATAATACCATTGTGACTAGGGAACTTTTTTTTTTTTTTTTTTTTTTGCGGTACGCAGGCCTCTCACTGTTGTGGCCTCTCCCGTTGCGGAGCCCAGGCTCCAGACGCGCAGGCTTAGCCGCCATGGCTCATGGGTCTAGCCGCTCCTCGGCATGTGGCATCTTCCCGGACCAGGGCACGAACTCGTGTCCCCTGCATCAGCAGGCGGACTCTCAACCACTGCACCACCAGGGAAGCCCCGGGAACATTTTATATGGTTTGAAGTATTTTAAATTTATTGAGAGTTGTTTTATGGCCCAGATATGAACTATCCTGGTAAATGTTTTATATTCACTTAAAAAGAATATGTAGATGACATGAAACTATACATAGAGAATCCTAAAGATGCCAACAGAAAACTACTAGAGCTAATCAATGAATTTGGTAAAGTAGCAGGGTACAAAATTAATGCACAGAAATCTCTGGCATTCCTATACACTAAGGAAGAAAAATCTAAAAGTGAAATTAAGAAAACACTCCCATTTGCCATTGCAACAAAAAGGATAAAATATCTAGGAATAAACCTACCTAAGGAGACAAAAGACCTGTATGCAGAAAATTATAAGACACTGATGAAAGAAATTAAAGATGATACAAATAGATGGAGAGATATACCATGTTCTTGGATTGGAAGAATCAACATTGTGAAAATGACTATACCACCCAAAGCAATCTACAGATTCAATGCAATCCCTTTCAAACTACCACTGGCATTTTTCACAGAACTAGAAAAAAATATGTCACAATTTGTATGGAAACACAGATGACCCCAAATAGCCAAAGCAGTCTTGAGAAAGAAAAATGGAGCTGGAGGAATCAGACTCCCTGACTTCAAACTATACTACAAAGCTACAGTAATCAAGACGGTATGGTACTGGCACAAAAACAGAAATATAGATCAATGGAACAGGACAGAAAGCCCAGAGATAAACCCACGCACATATGGTCACCTTATCTTTGATAAAGGAGGCAAGAATATACAGTGGAGAAAAGAGAGCCTCTTCAATAAGTAGTGCTGGGAAAACTGGACAGCTACATGTAAAATAATGAAATCAGAACACCCCCTAACACCATACACAAAAATAAACTCAAAATGGATTAAAGACCTAAATGTAAGGGAAGATACTATACAACTCTTAGAGGAAAACATGGGGAGAACACTGTATGACATAAATCACAGCAAGATCCTTTTTGACCCACCTCCTAGAGAAATGGAAATAAAAACAAAAATAAACAAATGGGACCTAATGAAACTTCAAAGCTTTTGCACAGCAAAGGAAACCATAAACAAGACTAAAAGACAGCCCTCAGAGTGGGAGAAAATATTTGCAAATGAAGCAACTGACGAAGGATTAATCTCCAAAATTTACAAGCAGTTCATGCAGCTCAATATCAAAAAAACAAACAACCCAATCCAAAAATGGGTAGAAGACCTAAATATACGTTTCTCCAAAGAAGATATACAGATTGTCAACAAACACATGAAAGAATGCTCAACATCATTAATGATTAGAGAAATGCAATTCAAAAGTACAATGAGATATCATCTCACACAGAAGGGCCATCATCCAAAAATCTACAAACAATAAATGCTGGAGAGGGTGTGGAGAAAAGGGAACACTCTTGCACTGTTGGTGGGAATGTAAATTGATACAGCCACTATGGAGAACAGTATGGAGGTTCCTTAAAAAACTAAAAATAAAACTGCCATATGACCGAGCAATCCCACTACTGGGCATTATACTCTGAGAAAACCATAATTCAAAAAGAGTCATGTACCACAATGTTCATTGCAGCTCTGTTTACAATAGCCAGGACATGGAAGCAACCTAAGTGTCCATCAACAGATTAATGGGTAAAGAAGAAGTGCCACATACATACAATGGAATATTACTCAGCCATAAAAAGAAACGAAATTGAGCTATTTGTAGTGAGGTGGATGGACCTAGAGTCTGTCATACAGAGTGAAGTAAGTCAGAAAGAGAAAAACAAATACCTTATGCTAACACATATATATGGAATCTAAAAAAAAAAAAAAGGTCATGAAGAACCTAGGGGCAAGACAGGAATAAAGACACAGACCTACTAGAGAATGGACTTGAGGATATGGGGAGAGGGAAGGGTAAGCTGGGACAAAGTGAGAGAGTGACATGGACATATATACACTACCAAATGTAAAATAGATAGCTAGTGGGAAGCAGCTGCATAGCACAGGGAGATCAGCTTGGTGCTTTGTGACCACCTAGAGGGGTGGGATAAGGGAGGGTGGGAGGGAGGGAGACGCAAGAGGGTAGGGCTATGGGGATATATGTATCTGTATAACTGATTGACTTTTATATAAAGCAGAAACTAACACACCATTGTAAAGCAATTATACTCCAGTAAAGATGTTAAAAAAAAAGAATATGTATTCTGCTATTATTTCTTAGAGTGTTCTTTAAATACCAATTAAGTCAATTTGATAGTATCATTAAAGTCTTCTATATTTGTTATTATTTTCATTCTGCTTATTCTGTCAGTTACTGAGAGAAAGGTGTTAAAGTCTCTGACTGTGACTGTGGATTTTTCTATTTCTTCCTGCAGTTCTATCAGTTTTTCCTTCATGTATCTTGAAGCTTTGCTTTAGGTACATTAACCTTTAGGATTAATATATTATTTTTAGGATCATTATGTTATCTTGACGATTCATCCCTTTATTGTTAACTGACCTTTGTAATCTCTGGTAATATTCTTTATATTTTTTTCAATATGTACTTAATCTGATATTAATATAACAACTCTATCCTTTTGATTAAAATTATCATGGTATATATATATATATATTTCCATCCTTTTACTTTTTATATATTTATAATGGGCTTCTTGTATGAAGAATTTTGCTCTTTTATCCAATATGACAATCTCTACCTTTTAATTTGTGTATTTAGATCATTTACACCAGATGCATTTATTAGTATGGTTCAGTTTAAATTTATAATACCATCTTGTTATTTATTTATTTGTCTCATTTTTTCTTTTTCCTTTTTCTTCTTTTTCTGCCTTCTCTTAGATTATTTTACATGATGCTATTTTTTCTCCTTTTTTAACTTATTAACTATAAATCTTTGATACATTTTTTTAGTGGTTGCTATTGAGTTTATAATATATAGATCTTTAACTTACCACAGTCTACCTTCAAGTGATAGTATACCTTTACTTATAGTATAAGAACCTTAGAAAAGTTTATTTCTGTTTCTTCCCTCTCAGGTTTTGTGTTATCATTGTCATACATTTTACTTCCATATATATTAAAAATCCCACAATAAATTATTATTTTTGCCTTAAACATTCAATTATATTTTCAAGTGATTTCATTTTTTAAGTCTTTTATATTTACCCACATGGTTAATATCTTCAGTGCTTTTCATTTCTTTATGTTGATCCAAATTTCCTTGTGGTATTTTTTTATTTCTTCCTAAAAGATTTCTTTTAACATTGCTTATAGTGCAGGCCTGCTGGTGATTAATTCTTTCAACTTTCGTGGGTCTGAAAAAGTCTTTATTTCAACCTTGCTTTTGAAAGGTATATTCACTGGATATAGCATTCAATATTGATTATTGTTTTCTTTCAATGTTTTAAAGATATTGCTTCACTGTCTTTTCACTTACATTGTATCCAACAAGAAAGCTGCTGTTATTCTTATCTTTGTTCCTCTGTACATAGCATGTCTAAATTTCTCTGGCTGTTTTTCTGATTTTCTTTTTACCACTGGTTTTGAGCAATTGGATTATGATGCCTTACTGTCATTTTTTTTCTTTCATGTTTCTTGTGCTTGTGATTCATTGAGCTTCTTGGATCTGTGACTTCATTGTTTTTATCAAATTTTGGAAAAATTTGGTCATTATTTCTTTAAATATTTTTTTGATCTTTCCTCCTTTCTCCTCTGTCACAGGGACACCAGGCTGCTTGAAGTTATCGCAGAGCCCACTGTGCTGTAGTCTTTTTTTTTTCCCCATATTTTTCTCTCTGCATTTCATTTTGGATAATTTCTGTTGGTGTGCATTCAAGTTCACCAATTTATATCTTCCATGTTTCTACTTAACATACTCAATGTTTCTTCTAGCTCTCCTAGACCATATGGAATACAGTTATGAAAACTGTTTTAATATCCCTATCTACTAACTCTATCATCTGTGTCATTTCTAAGTAGATTTCAATTGACTGATTTTATTCCTCATTATGCATTGTATTTTCCTGCCCTTTTTTTTTTTTTTTTTTTTGCATGCTTGGTTATTTTTGATTGGGTGCCAGACACTGTGAATTTTATTTTGTTGGATGCTGTGTATTTTTGTGTCTCTATAAATATTCTTGAGCTTTCTTCTGGAATGCAGTTAAATTACTGGAAACAGTTTGATCCTTTCAGGTCTTACCTTTAAGCTTTGTTACTCAGGACCAGAGTGGCATTTAGTCTAGGGCTAATTTTCCCCACTGCTAAGGCAAACCCTTCCAAGTACTTTACTGATACCCTGTGCATTATGAGTTTTCCCCCTCCATCTGGTAGGAACAGGAACTATTCCCAGCCCTGTGTGAGCTCTAGGGATTGTTCCCTCCATACGTTCTGAATGATTCTTTCCCCAGACTTTGGTAGTTTCTTTGCACCCATGCACTGGGAATACTCAGCTAAAGACTTTCAAGAGACCCTCTATACCCCTCCAGAGCTTTGTGCAGCTCTCTTTTCTTGAGTACTCTCCTGTGAACTCTGGCGCCTAACTCAAACCCCTTTGTGCTCTCTAGACATCCAGGTCCATCTCCTCAACTCAAGGAAACTATTAAGGCTCTAGTGCAACCTGGCATTTTCTCCAGACAGTAAGCTGGAACAATTGTAAGACTCATTTATTTCCTGTCTCTCAGAGATCACTGTCCTCTGTTGACTGATTTTAAATGACTTAAAAGCTCTTGTTTCATATATTTTGTGCAATATTTTAATTGTTTCAGGTGTGAGAAATCCTATTGCTCCATTTTGCTGGAAGCACCAGTCTTCATAATTTTATTTTTTAGTGTACATTACAATAACTTTTAAAAAAATAACAAGTATAAAATTTTCCGCCTATAAATTTCAGGGTGTTGGTACCCTAAAATACTTATTTTAGTGTGTCTGTTGGGTACTTCATCCATGAACATAAGAAATCAACAATGGCTCCAATGTTTTTCACCTGGTTGACCAGAAAAATGATGGTAGATTTCACATAGAAGAGAGTAGGTTATAAAGAGAAGTGAATGAGTTTAGTTGATATCAGATTAATGTTGAGCTGCTGGCAGACTCTCTAGATGAAAGAGAGAGTCAAGAGCTCCAGAGAGGCAATGTGGGAAATTCGCTTTGTAAACTTATAGGTAAATGAGTTTTGGTAGAGAAAGAAACAAAAAAGTTTAGAAAAATAAAAATAGAATGGAGAATACAAAGGAGGTAGGTATGGCAATCAGTACTACCAGGATGCACTGTAAGTGGCTTTTGAATTTGACACTACTTCTTCCCAACTAAGACTGAAAGAGAAATATGTTGTGTTCTGAATTTATTATTTGATGACTAATGCTACAAATAATTTTTATATAGAAATTTTCTCCTAAACTTAAACAAATAGGGATATATGTGATGGGCCCCTATGTAAGGGATATTGGCAAACATAATGAATAGTACCTTCAACATAAAATTGCAAACAGTGCATTCTACCAGCATCTACTCAGAAATCGGAGGATATGTAGTAATTCATATCTCAGTGAAGATATTTCTTGTGATGGAAAACTGGGAGAGTAAGATTCTGTCTCCTGATACTTTCACATAATAAAGAGATTGAATTTTGGAAATCTAGATAAAGTGTTTCTCATTGGATTCTGGTTGACTTGTTTGTTATCATGAATTCTGCATTTAGCCATAGCGTTGAATTAGGCCATTTTGATAAAGTGCTTATTAGCAAACTTGTATTGAATTGCTTCTCTATCTACAGCAGCACACTGAGTACTACCAGAGCACTGAAAACAAAGCTACAACAAAAAACACAAACCTTCTCTCAGGGATCTGATGATACATATAGGTCAGAAGAAAAGCGTGCATGAAACCACTGGATAGCAGTTTACCCATGAGACCACATGTCAAATTATATGATACAGGCTAAATATTTATGCGAGCGTGCAACATTAAGAATAAATAGAAGTATTTCAGGGGAAGCTTCTTGGAGGAGCTAATTTTCTTTTAAGTTGAGTCTTAGAAAGTATAGTAGAATTAGGAGAAGTTGTTGAGGTTTGTTGGAATCAGCATTGTCTGGGAGGTCAGATTTGTTTATTCATTCATTTAACATATTCTTTGAGCATCTGCTGTGTGGCAGACATTAGTGGTATAAGAGCTCGGTGAATAAGACATCTTTGTTCTCATGGAGCTTACATCCTAATGGAGAGGCCAACTATAAACAATTAATCACATAAATAAATGAATAAGAGAAATAACTGATACTGCACAACATAGAATTGAATAGGGAGAAGTGATAGTGAAGGATTAAGTGAGTTACTTTGGAGTGAATGTTCTTGAAAGTCCTGAGGAAATAACTTCTAAGCTGAGATCTGAGTAACAAAAAGCAGCAAGCAACTCAGGCAAGGTCCTGAGAGAGCAACCAGCTTAATGTATCCAAAAAATAGAAGGCCCACTCAGCTGAAACATGGTAGATGAACAAGAGTGATTGGAGGTAAGGTTAGAAAGGCAGACAGGTATTATGACAATATATGTGACTCAATCATGAAGGTGCTTTGAACACAGGTTCAAATAAAACTGAGAAGAGAAACTTATAATTTTGTTTTAGGGTTACCTAGTTATTTTCTAGGTCTGCTCATTCAACAGATGTTAATGAGTACCTATTATGCACTAGCAGCTGTGCTAGACAAATCTGGAGCGTGTGTATTGAGAGCTGAGATACAGACAAAGCTATAGTCAGATCTGGAGCAAAGGGCATTTGCTAGGGATGGGTGATCATTTTAAAAGGAATCAATGAATCAATGGATAGATCTTGAACATTTGTATTGGGGAGTTTGGATTTAAAATAGTAAGTAGAAGGAAAGTACCATAGAATCTTACACAAAGAGAAGATCTTTGATAAAGATTATTGTAGAAGCTGTGAATAGAGAAGCCAGAGGAATTAGAAGCAGAGGTATCAGCTGGAAGAGTGTTGAAATAACACAGGTGTGAAGCAACAGACAAGACTGTTAGCAGTGGAAACAAGCATAGGGCAAGGGCCCAGGAATTCCACATGTATCCTATCTCTCAACTTTTAAAGTGATTTGCAATTTATGTCTCCTGTTTTATTACTCTCTTGCTATGTATTTCGTGGAATTGAGTCAACGTTCACCATCTTTTAACCTGTTCCTTACACATCACAGACTTTATTTTGGTGCTAAGAACTCTCTAAACAGCATTTTCCCATAAAGTGCATTGCACAAAACTATGTTTTAAAAAGTAATAGACGAGCATGAACCAAGGTGGTGGAGTAGAAGGACGTGCTCTCACTCCCTCTTGTGAGAACACCAGAATCACAACTAGCTGCTGGACAATCATCGACAGGAAGACACTGGAATTCACCAAAAAAGATACCCCGCATCCAAAGACAAAGGAGAAGCCACAATGAGACGGTAGGAGGGGCGCAATCACAGTAAAATCAAATCCCATAACTGCTGGGTGGGTGACTCACAGACTGGAGAACAATTATACCATATAAGTCCACCCACTGGAGTGAAGGTTCTGAGCCCCACGTCAGGCTTCCCAACCTGGGGTCTGGCAACGGGAGGAGGAATTCCTAGAGAATCAGACTTTGAAGGCTATTGGGATTTGATTGCGGGACTTTGACAGGACTGGGGGAAACAGAGACTCCACTCTTGGAGGGCACACACAAAGTAGTGTGCGCATCAGGACCCGGGGAAGTAGCACTGAACCCAGGGGAGACTGAACCAGACCTACCTGCTAGTGTTGGAGGGTCTCCTGCAGAGGCGGGGGTTGGCTGTGGCTCACCATGGGGATAAGAACACTGGCAGCAGAAGTTCTGGGAAGTATTCCTTGGCATGCACCCTCCTAGAGTCTGCCATTAGCCCTACCAAAGAGCCCAGGTAGGCTCCAGTATTGGGTTGCTTCAGGCCAAACAACCAACAGGGAGGGAACCCAGCCCCACCCATCAGCAGTCAAGCAGATTAAAGTTTTCCTGACCTCTGCCCACCAGAGCAACACCCAGCTCTACCCACCATCAGTCCCTCCCATCAGGAAACCTGCACAAGCCTCTTAGATAGCCTCATCCATCAGAGGGCAAACAGCAGAAACAAGAACTACAATCCTGTAGCCTGTGGAACAAAAACCACATTCACAGAAAGATAGACAAGATGAAAAGGCAGAGGGCTGTGTACCAGGTGAAGGAACAAGATAAAACCCCAGAAAAACAACTAAATGAAGTGGAGATAGGCAACCTTCCAGAAAAAGAATTCAGAATAATGATAGTGAAGATGATCCAGGACCTTGGAAAAACAATGGAGGCAAAGATGGAGAAGATGCAAGAAATGTTTAACAAAGACCAAGAAATGTTTAACAAAGACCTAGAAGAATTAAAGAACAAACAAACAGAGATGCACAATACAATAACTAAAATGAAAACTAAACTAGAAGGAATCAATAGCAGAATAACTGAGGCAGAAGAACGGATAACTGACCTGGAAGATAGAATGGTGGAATTCACTGCTGCAGAACAGAAGAATGAAAAGAAATGAAGACAGCCTAAGAGACCTCTGGGACAACATTAAACGCAACAACATTCGCATTATAGGGGTCCCAGAAGGAGAAGAGAGAGAGAGGACCTCAGAAAATATTTGCAGAGATTGTAGTCAAAAACTTCCTTAACATGGGAAAGGAAATAGCCACCCAAGTCCAGGAAGCACAGCAAGTCCCATACAGGATAAACCCAAGGAGAAACACACCGAGACACATAGTAATCAAACTGGGAAAAATTAAAGAAAAAGAAAAATTATTGAAAGCAGCAAGGGAAAAATGACAAATATCATACAAGGGAACTCTCATAAGGTCAACAACTGATTTCTCAGCAGACACTCTACAAGCCAGAAGGGAGTGGCATGATATATTTGAAGTGATGAAAGGCAAGAATCTACAACCAAGATTACTCTACCCGGCAAGGATCTCATTCTGATTCAATGGAGAAATCAAAAGCTAAGAAGCAAAAGCTAAGAGAATTCAGCACCACCAAACCAGCTCTACAACCAATGCTAAAGGAACTTCTCTAAGTGGGAAACACAAGAGAAGAAAAGGACCTACAAAAACAAAAACAAAACAATTAAGAAAATGGTCATAGGAACATACATATCGATAATTACCTTAAACATGAATGGATTAAATGCTCCAACCAAAAGACACAGGCTTGCTGAATGGATACAAAAACAAGACCCATATATATGCTGTCTACAAGAGACCCACTTCAGACCTAGGGACACATACAGACTGAAAATGAGGGGATGGAAAACGATATTCCATGCATATCGAAATCAAAGAAAACTTGAGCAGCAATACTCATATCAGATAAAATAGATTTTAAAATAAAGAATGTTACAAGAGACAAGGAAGGACACTACATAATGATCAAGGGATCAATCCAAGAAGAAGATATAACAATTATAAATATATATGCACCCAACATAGGAGCACCTCAATACATAAGGCAACTGCTAACAGCTGTAAAAGAGGAAATCGACAGTAACGCAATAATAGTGAGGGACTTTAACACCTCACTTACACCAATGGACAGATCATCCAAAATGAAAATAAATAAGGAAACAGAAGCTTTAAATGACACAATAGACCATATAGATTTAATTGATATTTATAGGACATTCCATCCAAAAACAGAAGATTACACTTTCTTCTCAAATGTGCATGGAACATTCTCCAGGATAGATCACATCTTGGGTCACAAATCAAGCCTCAGTAAATTTAAGAAAATTGAAATCATACCAAGCATCTTTTCTGACCACAATGCTATGAGATTAGAAATGAATTACAGGGAAAAAAACGTAAAAAACACAAACACATGGAGGCTAAACACTATGTTACTAAATAACCAAGAGATCACTGAAGAAATCAGAGGAAATCAAAAATTACCTAGAGACAAATGACAATGAAAACGATGATCCAAAGCCTTTGGGATGCAGCAAAAGCAGTTCTAAGAGGGAAGTTTATAGCTATACAAGCCTACCTCAAGGAACAAGAAAAATCTCAAGTAAACAATCTAACGTTACATCTAAAGGAACTAGAGAAAGAAGAACAAACAAAACCCAAAGTTCGCAGGAGGAAAGAAATCATAAAGATCAGAGCAGAAATAAATGAAATAGAAACAAAGAAAACAATAGCAAAGATCAATAAAACTAAAAGCTTGTTCTTTGAGAAGATAAACAAAGTTGATAAACCTTTAGCCAGACTCATCAAGAAAAAGAGGGAGAGGACTCAAGTCAATAAGATTAGAAATGAAAAAGGAGAAGTTACAACAGACACCACAGAAATACAAAGCATCCTAAGAGACTACTACAAGCTACTCTATGCCAATAAAATAGACAACCTGGAAGAAATGGACAAATTCTTAGAAAGGTATAACCTTCCAAGACTGAATCAGGAAGAAACAGAAAATATGAACAGACCAATTACAAGTAATGAAATTGAAACTGTGATTAAAAATCTTCCAACAAACAAAAGTCCAGGACCAGATAGCTTCACAGGTGAATTCTATCAAACATTTAGAGAAGAGCTAATACCCATCCGTCTCAAACTCTTACAAAAAATTGCAGAGGAAGGAACACTCCCAAACTCATTCTAGGAGGCCACCATCACCCTGATACCAAAACCAGACAAAAATACTACAAAAAAAGAAAATTACAGACCAATATCACTGATGAATATAGATGCAAAAATCCTCAAATACTAGCAAACAGAATCCAACAACACATTAAAAGGATCATACACCATGATCAAGTGGGATTTATCCCAGGGATGCAAGGATTCTTCAATATGCGTAAATCAATCAATGTGATACACCATATTAACAAACTGAAGAATAAAAACCATATGATCATCTCAACAGATGCAGAAAAACCTTTTGACAAAATTCAACACCCATTTATGATAAAAACTCTCCAGAAAGTGGGCATAGAGGGAACCTACCTCAACATAATAAAGGCCATATATGACAAACCCACAGCAAACATCATTCTCAATGGTGAAAAACTGAAAACATTTCCTCTAAGATCAAGAACAAGACAAGGATGTCCACTCTCACCACTATTATTCAACATAGTTTTGGAAGTCCTAGCCATGGCAATCAGAGAAGAAAAAGAAATAAAAGGAATACAAATTAGAAAAGAAGTAAAACTGTCACTGTTTGCAGATGACATGATACTATACATAGAGAATCCTAAAAATGCCACCAGAAAACTACTTGAGCTAATCAATGAAT
Organism: Phocoena sinus; assembly: GCF_008692025.1. Classification (NCBI taxonomy): domain Eukaryota; kingdom Metazoa; phylum Chordata; class Mammalia; order Artiodactyla; family Phocoenidae; genus Phocoena; species Phocoena sinus. The sequence goes on from NC_045774.1 coordinate 52,072,553, forward strand.
TTGGTAAAGTTGCAGGATACAAAATTAATGCACAGAAATCTCTTGCATTCCTATACACTAATGAAGAAAAATCTGAAAGAGAAATTATGGAAACACTCCCGTTTACCACTGCAACAAAAAGAATAAAATACCTGGGAGTAAACCTACCTAGGGAGACAAAAGACCTGTATGCAGGAAACTATAAGACACTGATGAAAGAAATTAAAGATGATACCAACAGATGGGGAGATATACCATGTTCTTGGATTGAAAGAATCAATATTGTGAAAATGACTATACTTCCCAAAGCAATCTACAGATTCAATGCAATCCCTATCAAATTACCAATGGCATTTTTTATGGAACTAGAACAAGAAATCTTACAATTTGTATGGAGACACAAAAGCCCCCGAATAGCCAAAGCACTCTTGAGGGAAAAAAACGGAGCTGGAGGAATCAGACTCCCTGACTTCAGACTGTACTACAGAGCTACAGTAATCAAGACAATATGGTACTGGCACAAAAACAGAAACATAGATCAATGGAACAAGATAGAAAGCCCAGAGGTAAACCCACGCACCTTTGGTCAACTAATGTATGACAAAGGAGGCAAGGATATACAATGGAGAAAAGACAGTCTCTTCAATAAGTGCTTCTGGGAAAACTGGACAGCTACATGTAAAATAATGAAATTAGAACACTCCCTAACACCATACACAAAAATAAACTCAAAATGGATTAGAGACCTAAATATAAGACTGGACACTATAAAACTCTTAGAGGAAAACATAGGAAGAACACTCTTTGACATAAATCACAGCAAGATCTTTTTTTGATCCACCTCCTAGAGAAATGCAAATAAAAACAAAAATAAACAAATGAGACCTAATGAAACTTAAAAGCTTTTGCACAGCAAAGGAAACCATAAACAAGACTAAAAGACAGCTTTCAGAATGGGAGAAAATATTTGCAAACGAATCAACAGACAAAGGATTAATCTCCAAAATATATAAACAGCTCACACAGCTCAATATTAAAAAAACAGGGGCTTCCCTGGTGGCACAGTGGTTGAGAGTCCGCCTGACGACGCAGGGGACGCGGGTTCGTGCCCCGGTCCGGGAGGATCCCACATGCCGGGGAGCGGCTATGCCCGTGAGCCATGGCCTCTGAGCCTGCGCGTCTGGAGCCTGCTGCTCCGCAATGGGAGAGGCCACAGCAGTGAGAGGCCCGCGTACTGCAAAAAAAAAAAAAAAAAAAAAAAACAACCCAATCCAAAAATGGGCAGAATACCTAAATAGACATTTCTCCAAAGAAGACATACAGATGGCCAAGAAGCATGTGAAAAGCTGCTCAGCATCACTAATTATTAGAGAAAGGCAGATCAAAAGTACAATGAAGTATCACTTCACACCAGTTAGAATGGGCTTCATCAGAAAATCTACAAGCAACGAATGCTGGAGAGGGTGTGGAGAAAAGGGAACTGTCTTGCACTGTTGGTGGGAATGTAAACTGTTACAGCCACTATGGAGAACAGTATGGAGATTCCTTAAAGAACTAAAAATAGAATTACCATATGACCCAGCAATCCCACTACTGGGCATATACCCAGAGAAAACCACAATTCAAAAAGGCACATGCACCCCAACGTTCATTGCAGCACTATTTACAATAGCCAGGTCGTGGAAGCAACCTAAATGCCCATTGACAGACGAATGGAGAAAGAAGATGTGGTATATACATACAATGGAATATTACTCAGCCATAATAAGGAACGAAATTGGGTCGTTTGTTGAGACGTGGATGGATCTAGAGACTGTCATACAGAGTGAAGTAAGTCAGAAAGATAAAAACAAGTATCATATGTTAACACATATATGTGGAACCTAGAAAAATGGTACAGATGAACCGGTTTGCAGGGCAGAAATTGAGACACAGATGTAGAGAACAAACGTATGGACACCAAGGGGGTAAAGTCGCGGGGGGGTGGGGATCGTGGTGGGATGAATTGGGAGATTGGGATTGACATGTATACACTGATGTGTATAAAATGGATGACTAATAAGAACCTGCTGTATAAAAATAAATAAATAAATAGAAAAAACCTATTTATTAGGTTTATAGACATGTGTGTAATTTAAAAAAAAACCACTACTGTTACCTTGATATCAATGTCCCAATCTGCTTTTTACCTATATTTACATGCTTGGTACTAGTACCTGTGGTGATTTAAGAAATACTGTTCATAGTGTGTTCTGTGTGTGCATGTGTGTGTGTTTCATAAGAGATAAAATGGACAAATGAGTCACTGGCAAAAGAACAGCATGACTGTGCAGGGGAAAAAAAAAACTTCATCCCTAAAAGGAATAAGGAGGCTATTTGAGGCTACTTTACAATCATCAGAGTCCACAACTATCTACCTCATTAAAGAGTGTTTGCCTTCACTGATATGGCTGCAAAGAAAAAAAAAAAAGTGATAGACAATAATTAGAAATATAGGGTATTTGTACAGGTTCATTTCAGTCTCTTTGTCTGCAAAATATAGCATTACTAGTCTTTCATGAGAAGCCCCAAGCTAGGACCACCCAGCTGAGCCACTTCTGAATTCCTGACCCAAAGCAATTGTGAAACACAATGAAAGTTTATTATTGTTTTTTGGGTTTCTTTTTGCGGTACACAGGCCTCTCACTGTTGTGGCCTCTCCCGTCGCGGAGCACAGGCTCTGGACGCGCAGGCTCAGCGTCCATGGCTCACGGGCCCAGCCGCTCCGCGGCATGTGCCATCTTCCCGGACCAGGGCTCAAACCCGTGTCCCCTGCATCGGCAGGCGGACTCTCAACCACTGCGCCACCAGGGAAGCCCCTGTTATTGTTTTAAGCCGCTACGTTTGGGGTAATTTATTATGCAGCAGTAGATAATATACTCATCCATGTCCTTTGCCATATAATTGTGATGCATGTGAACAGGGTGTTCTTATATTCCCTGTAACCCTGAGCTTAGCCATTTGATTTGCTTTGGCTAATAGGAGGCTCTCTTGGGCCTCTGCCATCACCATGAGAAAAACATGTCCTGGCTAGACTGCTGGTCCAAGAAGAATGGGAGACACTTGGAGCAGAACCTCTCCACCCAACCCAGAGACATGCAGTGAGAAGCAGAGCCACCAATCTAGATTAGCTGAATCCCAGCTGGTCCACAGACACATGAGCAATAATAAATGATTATTGTTTGAATCAACTGAGTCTGGGGGTAGCTTTACCACGAGTGAACTGGAGTCAGATGGAGTCAGAGAATCCATGGGAACCTGAAGGTCTAGGCCAAGCCCTTAATTAGGGTTCTGATTTGAGGAGTTAATTGGAGGCTTCTAGCCTGAGTACCGAAGCCTTGCCTTCTAGGGTTAGGACCCACTTAGTAACTGGAATGCCAACTGCCCCCTGGCTGGAGAGAGCAGAGGTTTGGTATTTGGAATTTCAGGAAATCCATGTCAAGACTGTTCACAAAGCACCTACAGTGGGGTTTTTTTGTGCTTTTCCTTACGTTTCCATAGTTTATTAATTCTCTTATGAAAAATCTGCATAATCACCACAAATAAAGCCATTGCAAAATCTGTACCTTCTTTTTGCCAGCACCAACTTCCTTCAGTCTGTTTTTGTGTTCTTTTCACTGTTTTCTTGAGATCTTTTTCTTCTCATAAAGACCATGTCTTGCAAATCTGTGTTTGGCTCCATGAATTGTAAATCATGCTGAAGCCAGGTGTCTTGCCACTACCAAAATGGGTTTTTTTAAGCCAAATTCAAAGATGACATCAAGTGTGGTTTTGTACATTTTAGCAAGTTTTTCCCAAATTTCTGTCTAAGGCACTGTTGCCTTCCTTCCCGGGATGAAGGTCATCAGTGATCATTTGTTTCCACTGAAGTAGTTGGTTGGTCATGTACTCCCTGGTTAGGATTTATACCATGTTGTTCATGATGGCAGTCAGTCCTCAGCAGCCGGAGAGGACTACAGTGTTTTATATGGAGACATTATTGTGCAGTGTGAAAACAGAAGCATGGGATAGTGATGGAAAATTCAGAGCTTTGCAGACTATTCCCATAAAAATGGGTGAAGGTGGCCAGGGGAGGTTGACTAGAGAAAGGAAATAAGTGCATTTGAGTTCAAAGAAGCTAATTAACCTTATTAAAGTGGAATGGAACTCATACTGAAAATTTTCTTTTATAGGTTAGAAATAGGAAAATTTCATTTTCCATTCTTTGAAGTAAAAAATATCCCAAGTATATATACATGTAAAAAGTACCTTTAAAAGAAAACCTATTTTAAGAGGTTTGAAAGTGAAACAGTGAGTACAGTATAAAAGCATTAAGATACTCTGGGGTGTATTTCATTGGTACATTTACTCACAACCTGTCTCTCTCATTTTACCCAAGGCATGTATTAATGAGCTAATAAAACATGCCATGTCATGTTTTATTGTTTGCTGGGCATCTGTTCAATCTTGTATCACTCACATATCCAAGACTTCAAAGATGCTGGTGGTGGTGATAATAAATACCTAAAATTTTACTAACATCCTTTTTTCATAAAGTAGACACAGTCTTAAGTCATTCGTTGCAAATAAAACTGTTGAGTTTATTCAGACTTAAAAGCTATTGAGTATGGTTTAAATGTTTTTTTATTATGAAATATATCAAGCATACAAAAGAGTGTATATGACAGATCTATACAGTTTAAAGACTGAAAATAAAATAAAACACCTAGGTGCCCACTACCACATTTAAGAAATAATGCTGTCTATATTTTTTTAATCCACAAAATGTTTTTTTTTTTTTTTTTTTTTTTTTTTTTTTTTTTTATGCGTTACGCGGGCCTCTCACTGTTGCGGCCTCTCCCGCTGCGGAGGACAGGCTCCGGACGCGCAGGCTCAGCGGCCATGGCTCACGGGCCCAGCCGCTCCGCGGCACGTGGGATCCTCCCAGACCGGGGCACGAACCCGTGTCCCCTGCATCGGCAGGCGGACTCTCAACCACTGCGCCACCAGGGAAGCCCCACACAAAATGTTTTTATTTAAAAGAAAAAACAGAAAATGTATTGTGAAGTAAGCTTATTAGAGATCAAATATAGAAATATTATATTAGATATGCAAAGGTGAGAAAGCAAAGGTTGATACAGATATGAAGAAGGCAGAAAAGCCCTTGGTGACTGAGAAAGCTAAGTGTGTATAATAGCCCCTTCGATTAAGCAGGCCCTCAAGTTTAGAGTGGGTATGGTTGGTGAATGTTTTTATTTGATAAATGTTTAAATTGAATTTGTACGCCATTTAGAGGTACTCCAGGTCACTCACTGTCAGCTATCGCAGCAAAGCATCTTAAAAGGCAGTTTATTTGCCTGAGAGATGAAGCATCACTATTAAGCTTGTAAATTGTTTAATAGAATACCATTTTGATCACAGGACAAGAATAGACCATTCAGAAAATGAAGCCCAAGACCTCAATTACCATCTGTCTATATGCCAGTAAGTCCCGATTTAATCCCCATCCCAGATCACTACTGAATATTTTGCTGCTTATTCAATATTTCCACCTGGTGGTATCACAGGCATCTCAGACTCAGTACTTATAAGACCAGATGTATGACCTTTCTCTCCAAACCCATTCCCTTGTCCTCTGTCTTCATGAAGAGCACCACCATTCATCCAGGCTCTCAAGTCAAAAACTTACGAGTCATCCTTAATACTTCTGCCCTTCACCAGGCTTAGTTAGCCCCATGGCTGCCTTACTCCATCTTCTGTATCACCACCTTAGCCAGAAGCATAACTGAGAGGGAGCAGAGAAGGCAAGTTGCTTTCCTCAGCACTCTCTTCAGTAGTAGACTGTGGTGGTTAAAAACAAACCAAAAAAAGGCCACAAATTCTTTAACTCTCCTCCCATTGTCTCCTATCGAGTGGTGAGGATATATGACCCTTGAACCTCAGTGGGCTTGTGGTCCCCTCAACTGATAGAATAGGGTAGAAGTGACACTACCTGAATTCTCAGGCTGGGCCATAAAAGGGTCTCTTAGAATTGCTCACTCTCTTGAAACGCTCCCTGTCTCTGCCGCCTCTCAGAATTTAACCACCATGAAGTGAGAGACCATGGGTAGGTGCTCCAGCCCCCCATCCCAGATGGGCCTGATGTGTGGGGGACTCAGCCAGTTCATTGGAAGTGGACCTCTAGCAGTTCAGTTCTTGCAGCCCCCGCCCTCTGAATCATCCCTAGCTTTTTAGGCCTTCCCACCTGAGGCCCCAGACATCATGGAACAGAGACAAGCTGTCTTCTCTGTTCCCTTCCTGAGTTCCTGACCCACAGAATCTGTGATCATGATAAAATGGTGGTGGTTTTTTTGCCCGTGAGTTTTGGGGTAGTTTGTTACACAGAAATAGATAACCAGAATATAGATCTTTCCAACATGCTGGTTAAGACCATGCTGAAAAGATGTTGGGAGAAACAGTATAAATATACTTCCAAAACATCACTGATTGAATCCTAAGATTTATAGAGAAAGTAGTTACTTTATTCAGCCCGGGCTGCCATAACAAAATACCATAGACTGAGTGATTTAAACAACAGAAATTTATTTTCTCGCAGTTCTGGAGATGAGAAGTCCAAGATGAAGGTTCTAGCAATTCAGTTTCTGGTGAGAGCTGTCTTCCTGGTTTGCAGATGACCGCCTTCTTACTGTGCACTCACACAGTGGAGAGAAAGCCGAGCAAGCCCTCTGCTGTCTCTCGTTATAAGGACACTAATCCCTACCCTTATGACTAATTTAACCTTCTTTACATACTTACTGTAAATATAAATACACTGGCAGTTAGGGCTTCAACATATGAATTTTGCAAGGACACATACATTTGGTCCACAACAGTAGTCAAGAGCAGTACCTTGTTGATGCCCTCACTCCCCCACCATTGATGACACAGGCTGCGGCCTGGCTTTACCCCATGCCTCCCACTTTTGCATGGTCCAAGATGCCATCCTCTCTTGCCTGAGCAATTCCAGTAACCTCTTCCTTCTCCGTGTGTTCAATCCTCCCATCTTCTAGTCTTTTTCCACACCACCAGAGATCTCAAAATGCGGATCTGATGCTGCTGTTCCTTCATCTCAACCCCCAGTAACATCTCATCACTCCATGGATAAATACCGAAATCCTGACAGTGACCTAAAAGACCCTGCATAATCTGACCCAGTCTGTCCCTCCAACCTCACCTTGTACCATTTTTACCCTCACTGTCTGCATATCAGCCCCAATAGCCTTCTCTCATTCCTCAGACAAAGCATTCTCCTTTGTATTTACAATCCTTGCATACTTCTTCACCTTTACTAACTTATCCCTTATTCATCCTTCCTGTGTCAGCTCAAGTGTCACTTCCTCAAGAAAACTACTCCCCAAAGCCCCAGTCTCAGTCAGGTTCTTTTATTACTGCTGTCATAAAAGTATGTTCATTTTCCCCATTGGAAGTATCTCAGTTTGCAGTTACATATTTATCTGTGTGGTTATCTGATTGTCTGGCTTCCCTTCTAGACTGTAAGAACTGTGAATGCAAGGACTCTGGTTTTCTCACTGGTGTGAACACCTAAAACAATGCCTTGTCTGTAGAAGATATTCAGTAAATAAACAAATGAATGAATGGAGGAAATACAAATGGTTAATCAATGAAATTACTTCCCATATTTAAATAAAATGCCACTTTTCACCTGTTAAATTCACAAGTAAAGCAATAATTCTACTCAGTGACAAGACAGTCTCAAACTTGGCTGGTCAGTGTGCATATCAGAACCTTTCTATAAAACAACTTGCAGAATATTTTAAGAAACTTTAAAATGTTCAAATCTATTGTCCCAGTAATTCTAATCATAGACTCTATCTCTAGTAGCCAGCTTCCAAGGTGACCCCCAATGAGCCCCACCTCCTAGTATTCTGAGTCTAATTCCTTCCCATACTATATACTAGGTTGGTCTGTGTGACCAATAGCATACGGCAGAAATGATGGTGTGTCACTTCCAAGATTAGGTTATGAAGGATTGTGACGCTTCCCCCCGGAGTGTGCTCTCACTCTCCCTCATTCTACTGGATCACTTGCTCTGGGGAAGCCAGCTACCATGTCATGGGAGCAGCCCTGCAGAGTGACCCACGTGACAAGGAACTAACACCTGCTGCCAGCAACCACCCGAGTGAGCTTAGGAGCGTATTCTCCAGACCCTTTTTGTGGCTGTTCCCTGAGCGTACAGCTTGACCACAGTCTCCTGAGACATCCTGAGCCGTAACCAGCCAGCTAAGCCATGCCTAGACTCCTGACCCTCAGAAACTCTGAGATAATAAGTGTGTGTTGTTTTAAGATGCTACATTTGTGGATAATTTGCTATGTGGCATAGATAACTAATACTCCATCCTAAGGAAATTCTTCCTAAAATGTTTTAGTAGTTTGCTAATGTTGGCAATGCAGACTTTATATAGTACAAACATTTCTCATCTTAAGGAATGAATTAATTCATTGAAATGCTTTCAGCTACAAAAAATGGGAAATCCAATTAAATAGATATAAAAGTAAGGACACATGTTTTACTCTAACTGAGCATGCAGAGGTAGTCAGGCATCAAGGGACAGTTAACATGACAACTCCAGATATCAAGGTTTTCTCTATATCTCTGTTCTGCTTCCTAGTGTCCTCTTTATTACCAAGCTTGTGGCAGTTTGGCTACAGTAGTCCTGGGTGTGGCTCATCAAGACAGAGCAACATCCATAGGTGCCACTTTTGCCTGGATCTCTTTCTGGGAGCTCTGCAGTATACTTTCCTCATGTCTTATTGCCTAGAATTGGACTACATGCCCATTCCTAAATTAATCATTGACAAGAGCAGTGACTACCTGAACAAAATTAGGGTTTGTTAGTAAAGAGAGAGAGGGAAGTAGATCCTCGGTGAGCGACTATCGGGTACACAATTGGGAGCTATCTTGTTTCACTTTTTGAGCAGCTCAGATTGCTCTTGCCTCTCAGTTCCCGCTGGCCACCACTATATGTCATCCCTGCTTACCTGGAATATAACTTAACCCCTAATGGATCTTCCAGTTGTTGCCCCTCCAGTCCAAACTGCCTCCGAAGCAACCCATCTAATTGCATGTGTAGTCATATAACTTCCTGCTAAAGACAGTTTTCCAGCACCTAAGTAATAAGATCCAACCCTCTGGACCTCTCACCTACCTGACTAGCCTTGTCCTTCTTCATCTACCTTTCCCGCTGTCTGCTTCGACAATATGGAACTAATATTGATGCCCCAAAGTCATCTCATACCTTATCTTCCTGGCTAATTCCATTTTATTATTCAGAACCTGATTCAGCTAACAGTTCTCCAACTGAAGCCTTCCTTGGTAAAACTAGTCACTCCCTTCTCTGTGCTGTAAGCATAGCCTTCTTTTCACATACCATACTAGTTCCTGTGTACTGTCTTTCTCCCTTACTGAACTTCTGCTAAAGGTCAAGGAGTAATAACCTAATTCTCAAATCTGTAGTGCCTGGCGTAGTAAGCACACACAAAAATTAATTGAACTGCATCTACTGCACATTTACATAGTATATCAAGCACTAACATACACTGCACGTTTCACAGCAAGCCAAGTTTCCCTTTGGTGCTGTTTGTTCATCTCAAAGAATTAAGCAGCGTTCCCTACTGCCCCTACCGTGCAACCCCTCTGAAGACTATCTGCTGCCCTCTAGCTGTTCAAAGCTTTCCCCATCCCAAGGATACCCCTTGCTGAAGGATTTGAGCTGTAAAACAGTCTTCCCTTCTCCATCCTGACCCCTCCTCAACATATCATTCCCATACATCTCAGCAAGAACTGACTCGTGGGGAGTACAGGAAGGGGCTGGCTAGCCCTAGACCAAAGAATTCCTGACTTTTAAATTCCCTGACAACCATTCTCTCTAATGTGTGAGTAAAATTTTAATAGCTTTATTTATTATATAGAAGCACTTTTTAAAACAGACTTTAGTTATACATTTATCACATCTTATCAGTTTCTCTCCCATGATTTACATAGATACCTACTTTACTGTCTCTGGTGTGATTGGATTATAAATCAAAGCAAATTATTTCATCCTATTAGATGATGCTGTTAAAATGTTATACTCTTTCCCCCTTCCTCAGGATTCCTGAAAAAATACTATGACATCTACTATTCCTAATCTTGTTACTTATATGCTCTAGATTCTTGGATCTTTTCAGTGGATATTATTAAAAGACTTAATTTACAGGTTTAAAATGCTTTGTTGATATATAAATGAAATGTGTCATTTACTCTTAAATACAACCTACTTTTTAGACTGTAAAAGATATTTTTAAGTATTTCTACTATGTATTAAGCAAAATAGAATCTGACTGGTATACAGCTAAGACCCATCTCTGCCATTTACTAATGTCTGATCATGATCGAAATACAGCCTTCAAGTCTCCTTACCTACTGAATGGGAATAATGATAATTAAGATTTTTGAGAGGTAATAGAATAATGAACATGAAAGTGTCATCACATATTGTTGACTCCCAGGAAATATTAGATTCTATTCTCCCCCTTGCTTTCTTCTTATCCCTAAATTTAGGGAGTCTTTTTGAAATTTTCCTTGACTTTAAAAAAAAAAATAAAGCTGGTAAACATTTTGGCTGTTGTTTAGCTTCTCAAAACAGCTGAAAAGGCTAATTCAAAGCAAACATTTAAAATGGTGAAATGTGGCGTTAGATCTGATCTCTTATCAGACCCAAATTTATGCTGCATAAATATACAAAGATATATATTTTAAAGATAAATTATAAAGGTAGCAGCTCAGTATATGAATCTGAAAGAAGCATGACAACAGGAAATATTTGCTTGCTTTCTTTAAAGTACTTTTAACACTCTTCTTCTCTGATAATGTGAAAAATAGAAGTTTGGCTCGGCAGGTTCCGGTTGGGGCTTGAACATCTTCCTGAATCAATTAGTTTGCCTTTGTTCTGTGACCATGGACTAGACCTTTAATCCCAAGCAGCCACTTTACAAACACACTTTGGTTTCATGTAAATAGGTATGTACAAATGTATTACCACCATTAGGAAAGCAACTCAAAGTACACATTCCCCAGACAGCTCAGTAGCAGAACAGAATATTATATCTGAGTACAACCACCAGTGCCACTGTCTTGGGAAACATCATCTTGCAAGCTTCAGGGTTTTTTTCCTGTGTGTTTTTTGAACTAACCTTGCTTGAGCAAAAAGGTCATGTTACAGTGAATGAGAGACCTACATTTTAAAAATTAATATCCTTCAGTCTGACAGTCCTTCAATAGGTATGTTGACGTATATTACCTTTCTGAAAAAGAGAAAATCCCATCAAAAGTCAATGTTCACTGAATGTATCCTCCTTCTATAAACTGTACAGATGTAAGTTGATGCTGTAAGTATATCTGAATCTCATTTACTCTGACTGCTCTCATTCATTTCACACCAATTCTGTATATCTGATGTCTGAAGATACTAATTTGGATGTGGTTATCAAACTAGTTTCTTGGTATTTTACAATTGTACATTAACTTTTCCTTTGTAATAAAGCATGCTCTATTAATGTATACATGGCAAGCTGACAGAAATGAATAGAGGGACTTTGTTTCATTTGTAACCAAGGTCACGATAGGTAATAATTTAATGTTCAGGTAATAAATTTTCAGATTAATTTAGGAACAGAATTATTGTCTTATGACCTGATTAACTTATGATAGCAGATTTCAAGGGACTATATATTAAGTGTTTCTTGGCTATCTGAATTTTCTAATTTTTTTTTCGGAGATCGTGTATTAATTGAATTAAAATGTAGAAATGGTGAATAATAAAATGTCTTAATCAGAATAAGGAAAATATAATAAAATTGAATCTTTGACCATTGGAGATCTTCCAAGAATTATTCTGAGATAGAACTGTATTGATCTATCTATTATATTAATATCCACATATAGATAGATATAGATGTCATTCCTGTTTTATAAGCTTCTTGAGGACAGGCTATTCATTAATAAATATTATTAATAAATATATTCCTATCTATATTGCTTTACAAAGAACCTAACCCATAATAGAAACTAAATGTTTGTTATATGAATACATGAGGATGGTATACAAACCACGAAAAGTTAATTGAGAATCATATAACTTTTTTAAATGTTAAGCATTTGAGACCAAGAAATGTAAAATTTTATATTCATTACCCTTTTTTAGGAACTTTATTTTTATTTTATTTTATTTTTTTACATCTTTATTGGAGTATAATTGCTTTACAATGGTGTGTTAGTTTCTGCTTTATAACAAAGTGAATCAGTTATACATATACATATGTTCCCTTATCTCCTCCCTCTTGCATCTCCCTCCCACCCTCCCTATCCCACCCCTCTAGGTGCTCACAAAGCACTGAGCTGATCTCTCTGTGCTATGCAGCTGCTTCCCACTAGCTATCTATTTTATATTTGGTAGTGTATATTTGTCCATGCCACTCTCTCACTTTGCCCCAGCTTTCCCTCCCCCTGCCCCGTGTCCTCAAGTCCATTCTCTACATCTGCGTCTTTATTCCTGCCCTGCCACTAGGTTCATCAGTACCGTTTTTTTAGATTCCATATATGTACGTTAGCATACAGTATTTCATTTTTCTCTTTCTGACTTACTTCACTCTGTATGACAGACTCTACCGGTCATATTTGAGATGCCTGTTTCTTCACAGCCTCACCAACACTGAGTGATGCTTTAAGGCGGTGGAAAGTGGTTTGTTTGTTTGGTCAGAAGCCTCCAAATCAAGATGTTGTCAGGGTTGTATTCCTTCTGGAGGCTCTAGGGGAGAATCCCTTTCCTTGCCCTTTCTAGTTTCCACCTTCATTTCTTGGTTTGTGGCTTCATCCTCCATCTTCAGACCCTGCTGCCTCCCTTTTATGAGGACCCTTTTGACTGCATTAGGCTCATCCAGTTAATCTGGGATAATTCCTCCATCTCAAGATCCTGAATTAACATAACTGCAAAGTCCCCTTTACCATGTAAGGTAACATTCACAGACTCTAGGGATTAAGATGTGGCTATCTTTGTGGGGGACCATTATTAGCCTACCACAGGGAGATTTGTCATTCATCTGTGATAGAAAGTGCACATACCTTTCCTTATTGTCTTTTGTCTTCTATTGTTTGTGGTTCTTTTGCTTTTATTTTTTGCTATGTAGAGTTTATCCTGATAAATTGTGTGAAATGCAGAGCAGTCTTAATTTTCTTCCAGAAATCTATTCAGTTGTACCAACACCATTTACTGAAAAGTCCAACTTTTCCCTAAAATATAGTAAATTCCTGTGTATAGTTTGATTGATTGCTGGACTTTCTGTTTCGTTCCATCATTTGTCTATCTAAAAAGTGCACTTTTTTTTTTTTTAATTACCGAGGCTTTATAATATAGTATCTGGTAGGGCTAGACATCATTAGCTCTCCTCATCTACCCTTCTTCCCCCCACCTCACCCTACACTGCTCTTCTTTTTCATGGCTTCCTGATTATTCTGGTTATTCTTCATGCTGTTTCCAATATGAACTTTAGAATCAGCTTATCTAAGTTGGGGGGGAGGGCGGAGGGGTGGTGTTAATTTTATTGGAGTAACTTTATGAGGTTGGATCTTACTATCTTTAAACATGATATGCCTTTATATTTATTTAACTTGCTTTCCTTCAGTAGTATTTTAACATTGTTTTATATCAATTTTGTACATTTCTAAGTTTATTCCCAGCTTTTAAATCTTTTTTTCATAGATAAAATGTAAGAAAAGGCCCTATTCACAATACTTTCTGATTAGTTTTTATGTATGAAAGCTATGGTTACATCTATTATGTTAATTATAAATTATATTGATTTTATATGCTGCTACCTTACTGAATTATCTTCTTGTTTTAGTAGTTTTTTGGTTGAGTTTTGTATATTGGTCTTCCCCAATATACAGTTATACTGTCTTCAAATAGTGATAGTTAAACTCTTCCTTTCTAATTTTTATACAGCTATCCTTTTCTTGCCTCTTCTATTACATTGTCAAATAGCAATGGTATTGTGTTCATCTCTTTTCTGTTCCTGATTTTAGGAAGAAGGGCTCATGTGTTTCCCCATAAAGTATTTGCTGACTTTTGGGTGATCATGCATGCTTGTGCACACACACACACAAACACAGGCACCTGTCATATTAAAGAAATATACATCTGGAATGAGGGCATTTTTTTTTCCTTGTTAAAATAGTTCCTGTTTCTTCAGAAACTTCATTATTAGATTAATCTGTGATGGATGAGTTATCATAATTCAAGTATACAGTTCTTTTTTTCTATCAACTATTCATTGTCATGCAATAGTAAAAGCATTAAAGATGCAGCAAGCTTACAAAGTACTATCTTCTAAAAGAAATGGGAGGCATTTTCTTCTTTATTATTGTACTTTTGGTTATGCAGACACTTTGATGTTATAAATTTTTATATCCCCCATAAATCTGGTCAGAAATTACTTTTGATTTTGTTGATTAAGTTAAACAGCCTATAGTAGGATAGAGTACGGGGTACAAGTGGTCCAAAGTAAGATAAAAGACTACCATAAAAATGATAGATCTTAAAAAAGAAACTGGTTTATGCACTAAACATTTTGTGTTTTGGTCTAATATTAACATGACGTCTGTGTAAAATGACAAAAAGAACCAGTGTTGAATCACATTCGTTATAGTTCCAGTCATTCTGCATTATCCCAGATTGCTAAATATGTTCTTTGCATGAAGTTTGAATTACTGTATACATTTAGTGTCCTATATGACATTTTTGTCATTGGTAGAGATTTCAGTAATTAAAATGGGAAACAGGAGCTTAGGTTATTTTCCTTACCAAAACTATGTTCCTTGGAACCACATTACTGTGATGGTTTTCGTGCTCTTGTACATTGGATGTCTTAAGCTGAGTGCAGTTTAGGGGATCCTTTCTATATAATTACAGGAAGGTCTTTCTTTCCTTCAACACTGTGATCTGACCTGTGACAAACCTGTACTATAGTATGTAAATGGCTAACAAGTCAACTGCAAACTAACTGAATGTACAAATCTTAGTGCTGGTGCTGAAATCTCTTCAGAATAGTGATCATGATCTCAAAGTTTATTTCAAAATTTGCAAGCATCAAGTGTCAGTCATAACTGAAGATGAAACACTAATGAATCCTCATGCTTTAGGTGTACTTGCTTTTTAGATTTTTTGGTTCTCTGCTATTTTTACCATACTGTTTCATTTAAATTTCCTACACACAGGACTTCCCTGGTGGCGCAGTGGATAAGACTGCACTCCCAATTCAGGGGGCCTGGGTTGATCCCTTGTCAGGGAACTAGATCCCACATGCATGCCGCAACTAAGAGTTCACATGCCACAACTAAGGAGCCTGCATGCCACAACTAAGGAGCCCTGGAGCTGCAACCAAGGAGCCTGCCTGCCGCAACTAAGGAGCCCTTGAGCCTCAGCTAAGGAGCCCACCCACCGCAACTAAGACCCGGCACAACCAAATAAATATTTTTTTTAATATAAATATCTAAATAAATAAATAAAGTTATTATAAAATAAAATAAAAATATAAATAAATTTCCTACACACTAACTTCGTTTGGGCCATTGAAATAAAATTTCAATATATTACATTTATAAAAAAAGAAGAAATACGCATCTGTTCCTGTTTTATTCAGTGCTTTTTTTCCCATCAAGAATAGGAGTTGAGGGCCTCCCTGGTGGCGCAGTGGTTGAGAGTCCGCCTGTCGATGCAGAGGACACAGGTTCGTGCCCCGGTCTGGGAATATCCCACATGCCGTGGAGCGGCTGGGCCCGTGAGCCACGGCCGCTGAGCCTGTGCGTCCGGAGCCTGTGCTTCGCAACAGGAGAGGCCACAACAGTGAGAGGCCCGCGTACCGCAAAATAAAGAAAGAAAGAAAGAATAGGAGTTGAATTTTGTCAAATGCATCTTTAGTATATCTGGAGAGATAATATGGTTTTTATCTAGGTTTATTAATATGATATTAACTTCACATATTTTAAAATCCATTCTCAGATTTCCAAAATTAAATGCTATCATTTATTCGCAATGTTTTATGAAGCAGTTTATGCACCGTTTCTCCCCAAGTGGCTTTTTGATTATTACACAATACTATGTTGCATATTTGTAACTGTTGCCATAAGTGAAACTCTCTTTTTGTTTAAAAGCACGTAAAATTAAGTTGAGAATTTGATCTGACCAATGGGTTGAAGATTCCCTTCAACATGGTGAAAGAGGTGGGACTAAATCTAAGATCATTTTTTAATGGTGTCTAAGTTTTCTTATTATTTTTTATTTTGTCCCCAAATAATGGTGGAAGGAGAAGGATTGTGGTATGGGTGGCAGGAAGTAAAGTGTTTGAGTTAATTAATCCTTCTGGATGGGTTCTAGTTAGTTTGAGGTTTCAAAGAAACACCGTAAAATGAGCATCATTATGTATATCGCTTCATCATTCTTGTCCTCAGAGAGCTAACTGCCTAAAGCAGAGCTGTCCACTAGGGTAGCCACCAGCTCCTTGTACCTATTGAGTACTTGAAATGTCACTAGTGATGTGCTGTAAGTGTAAAATATACACTGATTTTGAAAAGTTAGTGTAAAAAAAGAATGTAAAATATTATTAATAATTTTATATTATATGTTTTATTTTATTATAGTAATACTTTAGATATATTGGGATAGATAAAATGTCATTAAGATTAATGTCACCTGTTTCTTTTCGCTTTTTTAATGTAGCTACTAGCAAATTTTTAATTGCATATGGGGCTTACATTATAATTTCATTGGACATCACTGGTCTAGAGTCAGTAGGTATGTGTATGCTTATGCTTACTTAAAGATACTACCGTGATTTTCGTAATGTAAAAAGATGAAATTAAATAAACTACAGTTATGTCTTCCCTTATCATCTTGTTTCTTCTTATGGGAATAAACTTTGATGAATAGTATGATCTAATCATACTCCATTGTAATGGGTTACCTTCTCTCTGATTTTTTCTATCTACCTGCCTATAAGAGAATGCAGTTCCTTCGCTATGCCCTTGACATTTTAACATAAGTTAAAGACAATAGGATTCTTATGTTTTGGAATACTAGCACTTAATTAAGAACTGATATGAATCTAGAAGAGAGTTAGTTTGAAGGTCTAAGTTTCTAATTTTGCCTTATAATTATATTTTAATAGAAGTTCCCTAGCTCAAAATAAAATTTGCTTCAGCATTTCTTTCATTTTTTCCCAATTACCCTAAAAAAGCAGTTCCCACCTCCTTAGTTCTCTTTAGGTAGAGGTGAGGGTCAGCATCTTTTAGTTCTGTCTTGTTGCAACAGCCTGAGTGTTTTGAATAGTTCATTTTTTAATGCTTATTCTTCAAAAACCGAAACAAATTACTCCTAAAACCTTTTTAATCTTGGCTTTTGTTGCAATTTTTAGGAAAATCATATCACAGATGATATTGGAATATTAACTTGGAAGAAGCAGACTTTTCTCTCCCATGGTGCCTTATTAGCAAAGAGCTGCCAAGCTGCAATGGAATTAGCAAAGCATGATGCTGAGGTTCAGGATATGGCATTTCAGTATGGGAAGCACATGGCCATGAGTCATAAGGTATTTGCATACCCTTTCTATTTTTTCTGTATTTAAATAGCTAAAATGATACACAAGAAACATTTTACCATTTAATGAACTGCTTTTATATCTCAAAAACTGTCTATTGAGTACATAAAATCTATCATTTGTGGTGGTTATTACATAATATAAACAGTACGATTGGTGAGTACTGTATAATTTTGATAGAAAGCTACAGCTTACTTAAACCATAGTTGTGATGTTTGTCTCTTCTTACCACCTGAAAGGGTTCTTGAAAGAACTCTTGCAATTTATTAAATAACATGTAATGTTGCCAGTCACAAAATGGAAGAATATTTGCATTTTTGTTACAGTTCCCTTATAGTTCCTATGTAAAACAAACCGTGGAAAGTTAATGAAATTTAGAAATGTATGGAGCAAAGTTGAAAGCTTTAATTCCAATAACTGATTCTTTTGAATGGGCATAATGAAATATAAAATGTCTCAAGATTAGCTGTTATTTTGTTGCCTCCATGTATATGTAATTTTAAATTCCATTTAGTACATATTTCTTAGATGCCATTTAAATAGCTCATAAGAAGGGGGAAATATATACAAAAATATGTAATATCTCCAGGTGAGTTTTTATGTACTTTATTAAATCTTTGATTAATTTATTTATTATTTGATTATATGTATTAAATAAATATAATTTATGATCCTTACCTTGAACTTAAAAAGCAAAATAAAGGCTGCTGCCAAATAAAAAAGGAATATGTTAGGGGAAAACTATTTTAAAAGTTTTTTTAAGATTATTGTTAATCATATGAGCTGTTCTTTTGCTTATTAAAGGACATCTAAAAACTGAGTTCCTTAAGCTTAATTTTTCACTGTAGTAAATGGTGCTTTCTGAATATGACTAAAACATGCCAATGTATATGCATTTCACTGATTTAACTCTTTTCACTACTCCTTCTAGATAAATTCTGATCTCCAGCCTTTTATTAAAGAAAAGACCAGTGACTCCTTGACTTTTAATCTAAACTCAGCTCCTGTAGTCTTACATCAGGAATTTCTTGGAAGAGATTTGTGGATTAAGCAGATCAGAGAGGTAAAATGAAATTACTCTTATTTTAGGTACCAATAGTATTTGGTTGATTTTAAAACATAACTCATATTTTATGATGATCTAAGACTGATCAGCCATATGAAGCATATAGATCAGTCATATAAGAGCTTATTCATATAACAGGTAAAATTCTTAATTTATAATATACATTTTTGAGAGGTAAGTGTTAGTTAAAAGTTAGAGACTGCAGTACTGTGTTTTCTTATTATCTGAATTCATAGAATAGTGCAATACAAAATCTGTGCCTGTGGTAAATACTAATTAACTCAGATTTTTTTTTCTAAAGGCTTTCAAAAATTGGGCTATGGTAATAGCATCACCCTTTAACTGACGGCAATTTCCCATATGTAGACTCTAGCACAAGCTGCAGAATTCCAGGAGTTCTACCTGTCACTTCATTGGGTTATTTTAAAACAAACTTGGATCCTGAGTACTCAAGTTCTGAGGCATTATCAAAGGAAAAAAAAAAAAGTATAGTTAAGTAAGAGGGGTAAAGGGACTTGGGTGAATTTTCTACTTTTTTGTGGGGGAGGGAAGGTATGGAAGATGAGAGGGAGCTTTTTTAGGTTTTTCTTAAATCCAGAAACTTTTTTGGTTTTTTTTAAATCCAGGTACAAAAAGTTCTTGCCTTTCTATCCAAAACTTCATGGAATTTATTTAACTTGGTGGTTCTAATTGATTGGGTTAATCTGAGACTGGACATGGGAAAGCAGGCACAGCTGAGGTGGAGGTAGATGGCACACTTCAAGTAGAGAGAGCCTGAGCTTTCTGCTTTTGGAAAGATAAGATTTTCCCTCTCCAACCACTCCTCCCTAATTGATCTCAAAATACTTAGAGCCAGCTTAAAATCCGTTATATTCACCAGGTAGAAAATGAGAGGATTCCTTTCTGGGGAAACTGTCAAACCCAGAGGAAGGGCTTCCCTGGTGGCGCAGTGGTTGAGAGTCCGCCTGCCGATGCAGGGGACACGCGTTCGTGCCCCAGTCCGGGAGGATCCCACGTGCCGCGGAGGGGCTGGGCCCGTGAGCCATGGCCGCTGAGCCTGTGCTCCGCAACGGGAGAGGCCACAACAGTGAGAGGCCCGCATACCGCAAAAAAAAAAAAAAAAAAAAACCCAGAGGAAAAGCCCTGCAGATGTGGACTTTTGGGGCTCCCTCAGTAAACATGCCGTAACCCTGGCCAGCTGCCTTACAGTGAGGTCCACCAGTTGACAAGCCTCAGAGTATCCAAGGGCACAGAACATCCAACTGAAGTAGAATAGCTAATAAAGGACCACTGGGCATTTGAAAGCAGCCTCTGCCGTGAAAGAACAAGTCAAAATCAAACTGATTTAAAAAAAAAAAAAAAAAAAGGGAACTTAGAGGAAACAGAGGCAGTGCAAGGGGGAAAAAAGACATTTCCAAATGTACTACAATCAATATATTCAGTGAGATAAGATATTAAATCCATGAAATAAGAACAGGTGATATGTAAAAAAGGACAATTCAAGAATAAGAAATCAGAATTATAAAGTATAAAAATATGAAAGCAGAATTTAAAAAAAAATTAGAAGGGGCCTCCCTGGTGGTGCAGTGGTTAAGAATCTGCCAATGCAGGGGACACAGGTTCGAACCCTGGACCGGGAAGATCCCACATGCTGCGGAGCAACAAAGCCAGTGCGCCACAACTGCTGAGCCTGTGCTCTAGAGCCTGTGTGCCACAACTACTGCAGCCCATGCACCTAGAGCCCGTGCTCTGCAACAAGAGAAGCCACCGCAGTGAGAAACCCATGCACCGCAACAAAGCATAGCCCCCCGCTCACTGCAACTAGAGGAAGCCGTCACGCAACAATGAAGACCTGAGACAGCGAAAAATAAATAAATAAAATAAATAAATTTATTTTTTAAAAAAATCAGAAGAAGAATGGAAGATATTAAAAGAATATCCCAGAAAATTGACTAAAAAGATAATAGAAAATAGAAAAGATAAGAAAATTAGAGGACCAATCTGAGAGATCTTATATCTATTATGAGTCCCAGAAAGAGACTTAATGAAAATGGAGGTGAAAAATTAATAAAGAATTAAAAGAAAAGAAAAATTCTAAGAAATGAAGGACATGAAGGTGTCTCCAAATTGAAATGGCACTCTAAATTGTGAATTTTAAAAGACCTACACCAAGTGACATCATTATCAAATTTTGAAACAATGGGGATAAAGAAGAGATCTTAATACTTCCAGAAAGAAAAACCTACATACAAAGGATCAAGAATCAGAATTGTCTTAGTAGTGACACTGAAAGCTTCAAGACAATGAAGTAATAACTTCAACATTCAAAGAGAAATTGTTTCCAAATTAGAATTTTATGCCAGTCATATTATCAAGTATGATGTTAAAGACAATTAAAGCATAAATAAAGTCTCAAAAAACTTACCTCCTAAGCATCTTATTTTAGGGAGCTGGTGATGTATTCTATCAAGGGAATAACCAAGAAAGAAAAAGATGTGGAATTTAGGAACTAGGGCATCAGACATAGGTGTGAGATGATGGGAATTCCCAGGACAATATGAAGGGAAGAATAATAAACAACAACAAGAATGCCAACCATAAGAGAACTTACTTTGTGCCAACCACTGTTCTAATGAGAAACCTGAAGCAGAGAGAGATTAACTTGAGCACAGTCACACAGCACTGGTGAGTGGTAGAGCCAGGATGCAAACCCAGGCAGCCTGGCTACAGGGCCCACATCTGTAAGTACAATAGCATGCTACATTGTCTCTCACCCATGCAAGTCCTAGGCTGATGGCTCTGCATCCAGGCTCAATTGGGATAAGAGGACAGAGATCTCCAGAAGTAATATCTCCAAGGAGACAATGGAACTGATGATCCCCTAACGTACTTGGCCATATTGAGAATTTAGGGACAAATTAATAACAGGAACATAGAAAGTACCAGTTAAGAGTAAGAGTACCAGTTACCACTGCTGCATAACAAATTACCCCAAAACTTAGCTGCTTAAAATAATCATTTTATTATGTTCATGGATTCTGTGGGTCAGGAATTTGGACAATGCACAGAAGGGATGACTGCTCCATGATGTCTGGGGCCTCAGCTGGAAAGACCCAGAGGCTAGAGGTGATTCAGTGATGCTGGGGACTGGAATCATTTGGAATCTCCACTCACACCTGGCACCTAGGCTGGGCTGTCAAGAAGACCAGGCTTCTTAACATCCAGAGTATTCACACATGGCTCCTCCACTTGGCTTGGCTTCCTCACAGCATGGCAGCCTCAGAGTAGTCAGACTTCTTTCTTGCCAACTCAGAACTCCAAACACAAGTGTTCCTTCCAGCAAACAAGGCAGAGGCTGCATCTTCTTTTATGACCAGCCTCTGAAATCACCCGCCATTTTCATGATCTCCTATCAAAATAGTCACAAGCCCACCCAGAATCAAGGGGAGGGGCTATATACCTCACCTATCACTGGGAACAATTTCAGAGAATTTGGGGCCCACGTTTTTAAGCAGCCACATTAAACATATGATACGAAATGAGGCAGTTCTTAGCTGTAGTGAATAAATTTTTAATGTATAAGAAAGAAAATGTAATCATAATACTTAACATGGCTTAGAGGATAATATTTATATAGCATAAAAATGTAAATACCAAATACTGATTTAAACCAAAAAGTATAATCACTGGGGAGAGGGTAGGGGAAAGGAATGTTTTTGGTCACGTAAGAAATGTAATTTTTCCTTTTATCATAGGATCAATAGATAATGTCTTAAAATTTAAAAATCAAGAAAACAGTATTTGAAGATAAACAGAAGAAACAGCTAAAGTGAGGGAAATGAGACAGACAAAGTCTGGAGAGTGCTAGGATATTTTGTTAGAAGTCTTGTGTTATTAGACTCTTTAAATACTATACATAATTTAAACCTTTGGTTTAAAAGTTTATATACTTTGCTATAATAATTGCACTTCTAGTAACGTATCCCAAGAAAAATAACAGAGATGTGGGCAAATATTTACATATTAAAATATGTAGTAAAATACTAATTATAAAAGGAAGAAAATGAAAATTGATCCATTTGAAAATAGAAAAAAGTTAAATGAAGTATAGTACAATAAAATATTACACAACTGTTGAATATTGTATTATGAGCGTTGTATTTGTGTGTTTTTTGACAGCTGAACCAAAAATGTATATACAGATGGTGTTAGTGGCTCTAATTGGATTACGTTAGAATACATTGCAGATACACATTTTGGTTGAAAAGATCCAGCTAAATACGTTAAATGAAAGCTGTCGGGGCTTCCCTGGTGGCGCAGTGGTTGAGAATCTGCCTGCCAATGAAGGGGACACGGGTTCGAGCCCTGGTCTGGGAAGATCCCACATGCCGCGGAGCAACTGGGCCCGTGAGCCACAACTACTGAGCCTGTGCATCTGGAGCCTGTGCTCCGCAACAAGAGAGCCCATGACAGTGAGAGGCCCGTGCACCGCAATGAAGAGTGGCCTCCGCTCACCGCAACTAGAGAAAACCCTCGCAGAGAAACGAAGACCCAACACAGCCAAAAATTAATTAATTAATTAATTAATTTTTTTAAAAAAGAAAGCTATCAAGTCTCTGTTGGCTATTCACATATATACATATATATGTGTGTGTGTGTGTTTGTGTGTGTGTGTATATATATATATATATATGAGCAGCATAGATATGAATTTTAAAGAAGCTTCACAGAAAAGGAACATATTTAACTCTTAGTGTCTTTGCAAGCATGCAAAGTTGTAAATATAGACTACATGAGAGTCCAGGATTTCCTAAACAACTGGTGAAATATTCCCAAATCATTATCTTCAATTTGATTTTCAGTTCAAAGGGATATCCTTTCCAAACAGCCTATGCCTTAGGCGTTATCTCCAGTAAATTAAATAGATCTTGTCCAGAGGTCAGTAAACTGCCAAGATGACACCCATGAGCAGACGAGGTTACATCCTCCAACCTAGGTCCCCTGTGATCATCTCTAAATCCTCATCCTTCAGGAAGAACTGACAGTTTATTGCCCACCTCTCAAGGCCCCACCAGACTGCTGTGATTTGCTCCATGGACTTCGGGCCCTTCTCCTTACATCTGCATGTCTGAGTCATGAACAGGGTCACAGAAGAAGAGAAGGTGAATTTGTCTGAAGCAAATAAGAAATTTAAGAAATCAGTTTCTGTCATGCAGGGGGCAACATTTTTCAGATTAAAGACTCCTTACTTGAGTTTATTTTAATTTTCTAAATTTTATTCATGTTTATATAAAGCTCTCTATAATAATGATCTTGTTCTGTGAACACTGCCTAGTCAGGGTTAGGGAACACAATTTGCATAACACTTGAGAGGGACATTCTATCCTGAATCTCAAGGGGGCTGCTTATTAATCCTGAAATTAGTTCTAGTGCTCTCTTTCCAACTTTCTGTGATATTTTTCTCCTCTGCATTTTTGTAAACCTTTCTTCTCCCAGGTTTTGAATTTTATTGTAAGATCCTTAAGGATCGTAGTGAATTTACCTTTGAATTACCAATAGTCCTGTATAGTAACTTACTTGGAATAGTCATCTAATTAGTATTTGTCAGAAAGTGTGTGTGGTGTGGTCTTTGGGGGACAAAACTGGTGGCAACCTGTTTTGTTAAATAGAAAGAATCAAGTTGGTATAGCAGAAATGGTCCATAGAGGACCAGGATTTGGAAGACCTGGATTCCAGTTTGGGCTCTGCTAGCATCTGTTTACCTTGGTCACATTCTTTAACATTCTTTCTATTATTTTTTTTGCAAAATGATGGCATTGAACTAGATCCTTTCTAAGGTCCCTTTCAGCTCTCAAATAAATCTAAGAAATTTCTTTAAATAATCTCTTAGGCAAGAGATGCATTATAAGAAAATATTTATCTCTATTAGAAGCTAAATACTGTCTTTGACGCTTAGAAATAGAAAAGTCTTGCTCCCAATGACGGAAGACAACTATGATTTGCTATTATCACATGTAAAATTATAGATAGGTTTGTGTCCCATCTCCCTTTTGATTTCCTGCTTAGGGAGAGTGAGAATTAATGACCGGAAAGGAAGGGAAGAGGGGATCACATACCCTTAGCGCCCATTCAACATCACTGCGAAGCCAAGAAGCACAGCACCTCTGGAATTTTTCATATCAGGCCCTGCTACCCCCTCCAACTTCCCCGTCCTCCCCAAATCTTAAGATCGGATAGCTGTCTTCCATCGCACCCTCAGGTGTACACACACTATGCACTTCCGTAAGAGGCAGTTTAGAGCACCAGGCCAGACCAGAAACAGATGAAAAGTATTTGTTAAGCAATGTCTCCATACTAAATTCTACAGATCCCTTCCTACCTCAATTTTAAATTTAAATTTATAGCTGCTGAAAAATAATGATCAGGTTAAAAATACTGATAGTGAATGGGTGATTCACCCTAGGGAGGTGAAGTCATTACTCAGCTATCATTTTGATTCCGAATAAAAGAAGGTAGAATCCTTCAGAGAACCACAGAGCTCTGACTCTCTCAGGGAGTCCAGGGGCTATTGCAGGTCAGCAAACTTTATTTTTAATGATCCTTCTAGTTTTCTGCTGCCATTATAAGTCACCTGAAGAAATAAGAATTATGATTATTTTTTTCTTGGCTATTTCTGAAAGTATTGAAATGTCACTTAGGCTTGTGACATTCTGATACTGTCATAACCATCCATAAAATACCTTAAGTGAACTACATATTACCAGTGCTAAACTATAACTCAGTTGTCCCTAGATATCCTACTTTTCCTTCTTATTCAAAAAGTGAAACAAAAATTGCTAGGCAAGGCTGATGTGCATGAGTATGACACATATGTATTCTTAAACAGAAGAGAAGGTGCACATTCAGAGAGTCCTCATGAATGCCACATGATATTTTTCTAATTATTTAAGTTATTTTGAGTTGTTTCAAAAGGAATAATACTGACAACATCCTCTACCATAGAGGGTGTAGAGTGTGGGCATTTGAAAGGACTATATGAGACCACAAAGACTATGAAATGGCTCTAACTATCTCCTAAGTTAAAATATTTCTTAAGGTTTTCTGAGCACTTAAGGAAACAAAGTGTTTGACTGTAGGAGATACAGCAGTAAATCGCCTGATGGTTGTCTTGGCCTTGTTAAGAGAAGCACACAAATATAAGGAATACTGTAATCGATGCCAGTGGGGCAGCTCAGAGGAAAAAGAGTTTGAATCCAGTTGGAAAAGTCAACAAAGGGTTTGTGAAGTAAGTGATATCTGAGATAGTCCTTGAAGAAGATCTTGACAACAAAGATGGGAATAAGGGCTTCCTACACAACAGAAACCATGAAAAAGGGCTGCAGATGGGCAAGCATGCAGTGTGTTCAAAGAAAAAAGAAGTATTATGATTTGGATGGAAGATGAAAAACATGGGGCATATAGGGATAGATGAAGAATTGCCAAAATAGTACATAATGACTATACTTAAAGACTTTGGCTCAAACAAAAACATGTATAGCAATATTTACAAAAGCCAAAAAGTGGAAACGACCCAGTGTCCGTCAAATGATGAATGGATAAACAAAATATGGTATATCCATGCAATGGATTATTATCCAGCCATAAAAAGGAATGAAGTATTGATACATGTTACAATGTGACAAGAATGTTCTGGAACTAGATAGTGGTGATGGTTGCACAACACTGTGAATGTATTAGATGTCACTGAGTAACATAAATTCACATTTATGTTATGTGAATTTTACCTCAATTTTAAAAAAAGGATTTTGGGATGTTTGTCTTTAGAAAATGAACTTGATTCAGAAGTCATGGAGCAGAAATTGAAGTTTCTGAGTCAGGTATTGTCGAGGTTTGAAATGTGTTTTAGAGAGGTATACCTAACTACGTTATATAGAATCAGAAGAACAAGGAGATACTATAGAAAAGGAGATCAGTCAGGAGGTTGTGAGGAATCTGTTCATAAGTGCAGGGAAAAAGTCCTAATCAGAGTATTGGCCATGAGAAGGTAAGGAGGTTAGGTATAAAATTCACTTCAGAGAGAAAATATATAGGACCTGAAAACTGATATGATAGGGAGAACCTGGCAGATGTCTACTGGGGAGGGGTGGTCAGAGGCCAAAACGAGGATTTTGAACTTGGATAACAGAAAGAATTGTGCCATAAATAAAAACAGGAAAGTGAAGTGGGAACATTGGTACAAGTTTGGTTTTTGACATGGTGGCTTGAGATACACCGTCAGGGTTGGTGGACATCACCTTGGGACCTGGCCACAGGAGGAAACAGCTCAGTTCTCCTGTCAGCCTCATTTCCCTGCTCATGGCTTTCTGAGATCTGGGTAGATTTTTTTTTCTTAGTCAAACTGTAATTTTATATTTCACGTCTCTTCCGGATTCCAAGAGTGCATAGTAAGGAAAATGGATTATAAGTGATAACAAGACTTCTGCTTGAGGGAAAAAATCGGGGCTGGAGGAATCAGACTCCCTGACTTCAGACTATACTACAAAGCCACAGTAATCAAGACAATATGGTACTGGCACAAAAACAGAAATATACATCAATGGAACAGGATAGAAAGCCCAGAGATAAACCCACGCACCTTTGGTCACCTTATTTTTGATAAAGGAGGCAAGAATATACAATGGAGAAAAAAAGCCTGTTCAATAAGTGGTGCTGGGGAAACTGGACAGCTACATATAAAAGAATGAAATTAGGGCTTCCCTGGTGGCGCGGTGGTTGAGAGTCTGCCTGCCGATGCAGGGGACACGGGTTCGTGCCCCGGTCTGGGAAGATCCCACATGCCGCGGAGGGGCTGGGCCCGTGAGCCATGGCCGCTGAGCCTGTGCATCCGGAGCCTGTGCTCCGCAATGGGAGAGGCCACAGCAGTGAGAGGCCCGCATACTGCAAAAAAAATAAAAAATAAAAAAAATAAAAAAAAAAAAAAGAATGAAATTAGAACACTCCCTAACGCCATACACAAAAATAAACTCAAAATGGATTAGAGACCGAAATGTAAGACCGGACACTATAAAACTCTTAGAGGAAAACATAGGCAGAACACTCTTTGACATAAATCACAGCAAGATCTTTTTTGATCCACCTCTTAGAGTAATGGAAATAAAAATAAACAAATGGGACCTAATGAAACTTAAAAGCTTTTGCAAAGCAAAGGAAACTACAAACAAGACAAAAAGACAACCCTCAGAATGGGATAAAATATTTGCAAACGAATCGGTGGACAAGGGATTAATCTCCAAAATATATAAACAGCTCATGCAGCTCAATACCAAAAAAACAACCCAATCCAAAAATGGGCAGAATACCTAAATAGACATTTCTCCAAAGAAGACATACAGATGGCCAAGAAACACATGAAAAGCTGCTCAACATCACTAATTATTAGAGAAATGCAAATCAAAACCACAATGAGGTATCACCTCACACCAGTGAGAATGGGCATCATCAGAAAATCTACAAACAACAAATGCTGGAGAGGGTGTGGAGAACAGGGAACCCTCTTGCACTGTTGGTGGGAATGTAAATTGATACAGCCACTATGGAGAACAGTATGGAGGTTCCTTAAAAAACTAAGAATAGAATTACCATATGACCCAGCAATCCCCACTACTGGGTGTTTACCCAGAGAAAACCATAATTCAAAAGGACACATGCACCCCAATGTTCATCGCAGCACTATTTACAATAGCCAAGTCATGGAAGCAACCTAAATGCCCATCAACAGACGAATGGATAAAGAAGATGTGATACGTATATACAATGGAATATTATTCAGCCATAAAAAGGAACAAAATTGGGTCATTTGTAGAGACATGGATGTATCTAGAGACTGTCATACAGAGTGAAGTAAGTTCAGAAAGAGAAATACAAATATCGTATATTAATGCATATATGGGGAACCTAGAAAAATGGTACAGATGAACTGGTTTGCAGGGCAGAAATAGAGACACAGATGTAGAGAACAAATGTATGGACACCAAGAGGGGAAAGTGGTGGGGGAGGGTGGTACTGGTGGGATGAATTGGGAGATTGAGACTGACATATATACACTAATATGTATAAAATAGATAACTAATAAGAACCTGCTGTACAAAAAAATAAATAAAAT